>NW_020290630.1:0-468900 GCF_003184585.1 Aspergillus saccharolyticus JOP 1030-1 | reverse complement strand
GTGATTGAGCTGTTGTCGACCGATATAGTACCGGTATTCAGTAAATAAGCATGCAACCAAAGGTGGAAGTGAACGGGGACCCGGACTGGCAACAAAAAAAAAAAAAAAAAAAAAAAAAAAAAAAAAAAAAAAAAAAAAAAAAAAAAAAAAAAAAAAAAAAAAAAAAAAAAAAAAAAAAAAAAGAAGAGAAATAGAAGTCATACTAAATCGGCAATGACAAACACAACAATAAAGATTAAAGTAAAATAAAAATCAAATCGATCCCTCCTCCTTCCCAAGTCCAGGCGCGCTCCTCTCCATCTGGGCGCAAAAGTCCTGTTCCTGATCGAGGAGCACAATGGCTTGGGCGTTATTGGCGCACCCGTGCAAGGCTTGCCCTAATTGAGTCCGTCCGATCCACTCCGCTAGCGGCAAAGGAAATCAACTTCCCTGGCAGGCCATGGTCAGTCCCGACTCCTATGGGTCCTCCAGCTTCAATACCCGTGCTCGCTCCACATGAGTTGCAAGAGGAGGAATACGATGCAAAAGTTGGTAGAGGGGCAGCAGCAGCAGCATACGTGGTCCGCCGGAGAATTTCCCTACCACACATGGTCTCACAATCTCTTGCATCACGTCATAGAAGTTCGTAAGCTTCAACCTCCGCATCCCACGGATAATATAGACTTTACGCCAGAAGAGAAAAGAAGCTCTTTGGAATGAACACCTTCGCGCGGGAATGAGAAAATAGAGTTATTAACAGCGGAGTTGGCCTACCCTTGCTCATTCGAAGTACCAAGGTAACGATCAGTGCCTGCCAACTGACTAAGCCAGTCGGTCTAACTAGGTATCTACCTACGGTAGTGGTAGCACCTAGTAATTTAGTGTCTCGTCAATCGCCCTAAGCCAACTGACACACTAAGTACCAGCTCACTACGACCATTCCAGCAGTAGTTGCAAGACCTTCCTACCTACTCTGGAATAGGTACTACTACGGTTGAGTCTCAGGCCCGAAGGGGAAAGAAATCGGAAAGAAATTTTCATCAATATTTATAGAATCGATAAAAGTAGATCAGCAAAAGTGACACATGATTACGCAGACGACGGAGGACCTGAATTGTAGCATAAGAGAAGTTTGACTCCCATGGGAACAACAACACATAGCCGAGCTATAAAGTCAGTTTTAAACTTTCTCAACCATATTATTGGAAGTTGGAGCATAAAGCCAGCACAGACACCTTACCCCAAGCCCCTTGAAGTACAGGCAAGCGGGAGTTAGAGATTAGTTAAGTCATATTAGAGGCCAGAGAGCCAACAATGGATAGTTTACGCTGTGGCAGACGTGATATGAGCTTAAGGAGCCACGAATTTGTCAATCACACGGGACTTGCAGCTGCCTTACCATACTGTAGCCTGCCTGTCTTGCGGCGCTCTGAGTGCACCGATCTAGCCGGTCACGTTCCGAGGCTGTCGTTGACTAGGCGCTGCCTGGGCGTGCTCTCCTAACGCGCCCTATAGCGGGCATATCACGGAGTTACTTCGCTTATGTAGCTTGGACGCACCTCTAAGGGGGAGAGGGAGAAGTAAAAATTCCAAGAACTGTAGGACTATTTCTACGTCGGATCGTATGCACGCTTTTGGTAGTATGTCTTAGTCCGATGGTTGTCGCCCGGCCTGTAATTGGTATTGCTCGTCAAAGAATCCCGAGCGGGCGGGGATTGACTTGGTGGGCTCCTGCCCCTTCCGTGAGGATTCCTATTGGGTCCCGCGGATATGCCCTCCGAACCCCGTCCTCTAGGGCAAGATCCCCAAAACTCTCCTGAGCCTCTTATTCTTCACAGGTCACCGGGCTAGAGCGGACATAAATCAACTACAGTAAGTAGACTTTCACTCATTATGCAAGGACTGCAGGGGAAGAACTCCGTACTGAGCATACTGTCAGGCTGTGGCTCCCTTAACCTTTGCCACAACGCTACATAGGTGCATGCGCTTAGGCAAGTGGTAACTAGCAGGGTACTAGTGTGCATACACGACGGCATATGACATGAGTTGAGCTTTATATAAATTCAAGTGTGCACCGCAGTCGCCGACTTGTTGAAACTACAAAGAGAGCAAGAGCTTCTATGAATAGGTTTGTTAACTGACTATTCAGGACAGTGATCTTCAAGCCAACCTGACGAGAGCAGGCGGTCGGTCGGAAAAACAGAAGAAAAAGCACTGATGATTAATTCAGGCACGGGCGGCTCGGGGAGAACGCTGTCGATCCCTACCCACCTGAGTGTGCCTTTCATACGTACCATGGTTGACACAAAGCCTCAGATCCATTCCGGCAGGCTAAATTCCGGACGGGAGGATAAAAACCAACCTGAATCAGGCAAATGATCGATCTTAGCACCATCGTCATCGGAGATCTAACCCCCAAGCCTCCCATGATGCCATCGAGGGAGAAACACCCAGAGTAGAGAAAAGAGTAAAAAGAAGCGACAGACTACAATAGGTGGCAGTTGTCTCGTGTGTTAGTGGAACAGCTTAATGTCGTCAGGGTACACAGTACAGAGTGGTCCAGGTAGCGCATAATACCTGTCGACTAAAGCATGCTAATCCAGGCGTGTATCTGATTTGAACGGCTAGTCGACGCCGCAGCTGTCAGGCCCCGTCGAGCAGACAGTCACCTGGTAGATCGTTTTTTTGTTGGGAGAGAGGATAGGAACTTCGGGCAGATGGAATAATAGGTGTTGCTATTGAAAAAAGTACAGGCTAGGGGACGGAGTACGGGAGTACTGTTGTAGACGTAATGTAGTTTATGAAGAGCACTAATGGCCAGGTTAGTCACCCATTTGTTAGAAGAAAAGGGAAGGGGGGCGGGTAACGGCAGTCGGAAGTCTTCCGCCACACACTTTTACTCCCTACGGTAGGTATAGGCAGGAACCAAGCTCAGCTTCTGCCAATTACCGGATTCTGCGTTGGTGGTTGTCTGCCAATCTGATCTCCACCACCCGCAACCCACGCAAATTGTAGCCGAGCATTGGCGACCACAATCAATTTATTCTGTAGTCTAATTCCTGCACAACAAATTGCGCGCAGCCACTAAGTTTCCTCAAACATTCGCTTTGTTAGAACCTGGATGCGGCAAGGGAAAAGTCGATGGATGGGCGATCAATTGATCTTCAGCTCGCTTGGCAGGTAGTTAACTTATAATCCTTGTGTATCCTCCTTTACTCCCGACGGAACAACTGAGCTTCCAGCGAAGGAGGGTTCCCACCGTCCACAGACTATGGCCTCTCAGTCGGTAATTCTGGGCAATCTTGGATGGACTCAAAGCCTGTACGGAGTAAGCTGGCCAAGCTGTGGTACCTTCCCCTTCCGTGTTACCCTGTTTTTTTTTTTTTTTTTGAAGTCTGTTGTTCAATGTTTTTTTTTGTCCGTTCACCTCCTCCACAACGGAGCATCCACCAAGTACGTACTGGTTCGGTCGTAGCGGTGGGCGACTGTAGGAGCGATCGAGATAAAATCGCCCCGCCAGTTATTCTTGTTGTATCGGTACTTGAGAGGGCACAATTTGCCATCGAATCGTATCTTCGCGGCAGCCCGTAGCTGACAAGTAACTAAAATATGTAGCTACTGTCAGATTACTACCACGGCGCGAACTGGGATCCACTTGGGATTCCGTACTAAACTACTCCGTATACAGTCGTTGAACAAGTTTGGCAGCGTGTCTGGAACTCCGAGTTGGCTTGGTCGGGAATCCCGTCGGATCTGACGTAAAGAGCAGATCCCCAACCCGTCGTCAGGTTCCAAGCTTAGCCCGCCTCAGTGACTGACGGCCCAGGACGATTTGGAATCCTCTTTCTGGGAACGACGACATTTGACCGTCAGCTCCTCGTTGACTTTCTCCAGCCCTCTGTGGATCCATGCCATGCAGTGAACCCACAGCAAAGTTGATTGCTCCAATCTCTCCGCATGGAATCCGGATGAGGCATTGACAGTAAACCAACCGCAGTGGAGCGGCATTTTGTGTCACTCGGGATTTGGATCATGGCAAGAGAACACTACGTACCTACCCTCAGTCACTCACACTGAACAACTACCACTCTCCACGGCGGTTCAACAACCGTCCAAGCTATACCATCACGGAAGAAGACTGGGGGCAGAGTGCCTCGAGACCTCCATTCAGGACATTCTTAGTAGTCACAATTTAGTCCTGCTCGTGGTTGACCGGCATCTGGCAAGAGACTTGTGAGTAACAAGTCCTGATGGCGAAATTACTCAAGCGGTGCATAACTACATGCAGCATGGTGGGCGCCAGTAGTATAATAGTCTAGAGTCTAGAATCTGTTTAGACACAGTATACCCACAACAGCCTCGCGCAGGGAAAACGTCGGTGGCCCTGGGCCTGTGGGCCAAGGTGGGAGGCATACAGATCAGTTCCTGCTCGGTTCAGTTCGCGCTATTTGATGGACTTGGCTGTTGACAGGGTTCTTCTGTTGTTACCATTTATTTGTATTAGTGTAATATGTTAGATCCTTGTTTTCCCCCACTGCAAATTGATTTCTTAGTCGCGGTTCCAGTAATCAAAGTCTTTCTTTTTCAACAGATGTATTATTTTCTTTCGCTAAATCTTTTTTACCGTTGCTTTTGCCTGCATCGTCTCCCCTCGCCGCCTTGGCTACCGCAAGCTAAATGTTTTGCAGGAACTCGTGTTGGCAAGGTTCAGGTCATCTTGACGTTGCAGGGGAGGGAGGAGGTGAAATTCATGGCCTCTAATGCCTATGACAGGGTAGCAGAATATACAGAAGGTAAAAGCAAAAAAAAGAAAAAAACACCTCTTGGTGAGAACCGGTGGAACATCCCGAATCGATTTTGTCTCGCTAGCCTTTCTCATGCATGTTCCGGGGGTAATCTTTCAGCTTCAGGCGCAGTGGCAATCTTCCTTTCATGGCGTTGCGGTGTTTATTGCACCTGATCGCACTTGACGCCTTGCGAAGGTCAAGAACACGAGGAAGGGGGCCCGAAACCACCTTCTCATGCGAGGTCAATTCGCTAGCTTTTGCCCCCGCTTATGAGCAATACATACTATGTAATTATGTGCTCTGACTACCAACAACATGACTAGCCTGGGATGGGAAAATGTCACGTCGACCGCAAGAAAGAAAGAAGACAATGTTTGCCTTTGCCTAGAGTTTGACAATACGATGTCTCGGAAACAGCTGTAGTAGTCACTTGAAGCCGAAGTCGCCGCAGATATTGGCATGGCGTGTAGAAGAGGACTCCTGCATGGCATATGTCCGTTTCAAGCACTCTCGGCGGTGGTATATGGAATCAAGAAAGTAGTGGCCATGGCGGTACATTCAATGTGCCAACGAGTGGACGAGTCGTTGCAGTTTCTTCCTTCCTTTTGTCGGAGCAGCCCGACTTCTCAGGAATTGGTCTCGGGGATTTTGCCCTTGGGAAGTAGTTCTTGTTCTAGCATGCGTGCAATGATGGCGTGACGGCCGAAGACGGCGCAAGGTGGTGGCAGGCTCCTCGCTAATCTGGGCCAAAAATGGTGGATGGTGACTCTTCACAACTGATATTAGTTACTACCCGTGATCCCGTGATGCTGATTGGCGTTTGTTTTCCCTCACCAGACACTCTGGACTGTCTTGAGTGTCACGCAACTCGCCCTCACTATCCTCTGAGCGCTCCCTTCGGCGAGACGAACCCCAAGCCTCAGTCGCGGTCAACACTGTCACTATCGCTGGTATCTTGGTGCTTGGGTATCTCTCCTACAATTCTGTGGATGACTTCTTTGTCCTCGAAAAACAACTGTAATCGAGGCGACTACACCGTGCCCTCGAAGCCGGATGGAAGAAAGGTCTGTGGCTCGGGAACATTCATTCACACTCACGAGAGATGCGATTAACTCCTCGTAGGTCAAGCTACTGGTTCCAGTGGCTTGTTGTCTGCATGCTTCCGGACGTTCAATTGGCACGTGTGTGCGGTGATTCCACCGGAACCCATGCTAGCAGCTCTCAATATCTGCCAGCCTTTGCTGCTTGAGAGATCTTTATCTTTCACCAAGCAAGCTTCAGATCATGCTAGCAAGAACATCAGTTATGGGCTAATTGGAGCTTATATCTTGGGTCTACACCGGGCTAGCAGTAAGTTCAATAGTATCGCATGCAATAGCTTTCTTCTGCTTTGTGTCTAACGGCTGCGCTCTTACTAGGTTACCGTGGGCCAGTACCAGCATTTGACCTATCGCTCTATCACAATGGTTCGAGGCGCTGTCGATTCTATGATCTACAAAAGGGCATGCTCTTTGAGCACCAGAGACGCAGATCCTGCTGCCTCGGTGACCCTGATGAGCGCCGATATTGAGCAAATTGTGCAAGCCTGGCAGACTATGCACGACATCTGGGTAACACTCTGGAAATTGCGCTGGCCATCTACCTCTCGAAGGCAACTGGGCGTTGCGTGTGTGGTGCCAGTTGCAGTTGCGGTTGATGAGTCTTTCAATGTACCACATCGACAGAATTGTTCAATGACCAGTCATCGTGATCTTAGTTTCACTTGTCGGTTCGATGATAGGGACGTCTTCTGTCATGTCAAAGCAAGCTTCATGGCTGCAAGCAATTGAAAGGCAGATGTCCTCGACGTCTTCGATGCTCGCATCGATGAAAGGTATTCAAAATGCTTGGGTTACAAGCTGCGTCTCGATGAGTTGAGAATTTCTCAAACGTTTTCGCAAGCTCTTGGTCTGGAATATGGCTCTGGGTAAGTCTGCCAACATCGGTCACACTAAATGCTTTGCTCAGATCCTCTTCAATTACTTGTGATGGCTTTGGTGAACTATGTTACGTCAGTTGGCTCATTACAGAGGATCCAGGAGATTCTGGAAAGAAGAGCCATGTGAACCCGAGAATTCAGCCAGTTGCACTACTCTCGAATGATTATTACAATGTCCCAAGGAAGCTTCGCCATCCTCATCGGAGTCTTCCGGGCTGGAGCTACAAAGGCAGTTCACTGCCTGTGCCGGAGGATGACGTTAGGACAGTTGACAAGGTCGATGAAGCTGAAAAAAGAGACACATGACAAGGGTGGAGATGTGTCTGTATACTTGTATTTAGGTCGCGCTATCGGATTGTTTCTCGCAGTGGTTTTCACTGTCGCCATGTCAAGCTTCGTCTTTCGTTTGTCGTTTCTCACGTTGTGGTCCAATCTCGAAACACACATCAGTTCGATCCAACGCGTGAGGTGGTTCACACAGAATGTACCATCAGAACACCAACCCTCTGAGAGAATTGAGATCCCGCCAGGGTGGCCGTCGCAGGGGCTCATTGAGTTCAGTCATGTTCCTGCTGGGTATAAGTATGTTCGGTTCATAGCCTTGAGAATTATGTGTTGACCGTGCTATGAGGCAATGGGGCCAACGAAGAAAAGACTGGCTGGAGACGGGTGCTGGTGCTTTGATCATGGATACAGGGACACAAGACGGAATGGTCTGATGAAGTAGTGCTGAATTACAGAATCTTCTTGGTGTGTGGTCCTATTTCTTGCGGTGTGTTATTTCTTTGGATCTTACTCCTGGGCTTAGATTGGTTGTTTAGATATCCAATGCGTGTATTTTCCACCGTGATACTGTTTCCATGTGCACATTGCCGACTACCGGACTACTCTGTCACGCTGTCTTGGGTCTGGTCTGCATCTGAGCACTTTATATACAGCCGGCGCGACAACCGAATCACCCTCAATTTGCCCATCAAGCATCTTCTCCACCACCAGCCCCTGCCGCTCAAATCCTCCGAGCTCCAACTATGCCTTCAGCTCTCGCAAGATTCTCTAAGCAGAACCAAGCAGACAACCCCCCTCTCGACCCTCCCCACTCATCATTCATGATACTTTCTACTCATATGATATATTAATTGAACAAGATTCAACATTCGCCCGGGTGGTCTAGTGGTATGATTCTCGCTTAGGGATTTTCAAACCCCAAGCATATCTGCGAGAGGTCCCGCGTTCGATCCGCGGCTCGGGCCGATTACCTTTTTGGGACCTTTTTTGGGTTGTGCAGCACAACGCGACGGATCCCTTTTCCTTTTTTTTTTCTTTTGTTTTTTTTGCCCGTTTAGCCGGCATCCCTAACTACCTACTCCGGAAGTCAGCTCAAGAAACAATCCCCCAGCTTGTTAGTGCCTACAACCCTCCTCCTATGTCTCAACGACCGGGATCTGCCTCCCTTCCAGCCCTACCAGCCGTCAATCAGTGAGGAGATGAAGGACTTAGCGTTGGTGATAGTTTCGATCTTGGCGCGGTGATTTATAGTAACAATGGAGAGGTAGGAAGGTACCGGTAGGTTTGACAGGGTATTTGGGTGGAATCGATGCTGCAGATGATTAGTATAAGTTAGGATGTGGTATCTAGTGATTTAGCTGCCTACATCAGCCAACTAAGGTAGTTACCGGTAGCCACAATGACTCACACCAGGGTGAAAGGATACCGTATTTAGTTTACTTTGCAGACTAACTTACAGAGTAGTCGTCGAGCTGCCAACTCCAGCCAGCCAGCCAGCCAGCCAGCCAGCCAGCCCCTAAGCACAGGACGGGTCGGAGGGAGGGAAGAGCAGTTCCTCCCTAATTGAAGCAGTAAGCAGGGAAGCAAACTAACTAAGGTACCTACCTAGCAGACCAAGGTACAGACAGGTACAGTACCACCGCCCTATGATCAAGAACCACCGGGATTAGTTGTATCACTACTGTGTAGGCAACCTCTCGCTTCAAGATTCCCAAGTATACTTCACTCCGTACTCAATCCCAAACAAGTCATACACCACGAATCCCCAGTAGTCGACCGACAGATGCGAAATAAACAAAACGGACGAATCACTGCACAAAACCATCGCCACCCACCCAGCAAGAAAAGGTACTGACTGACTGACTGACCTAAATCGATACCCATCGATCGGCATTGTTCAACCATACCTAGCTAGCACCACTTGGTCACCTAGTTAACTACAAAAGTGTTCATGACCTACTAGTAGGCACTTATCTACTGAGCACAATGTTACTCCAACCAGTCAGTACATACAGTTACACGTCAACCAAAGCAGACCCCCAACCCACCATACAGAGTACACAATACATAACATCATTGCTACATGACGCAAGTTCCAGCGCATATGTAGCAGCCTCCAACCAGCATAAGTGATCGGCGCTGTGAAGAACTTTACTGTAGGTACCGGTTAAGCGAGGGGCCGCCGGCCCCAGCAAGAAAAACTAGGAACCGCCCAGTGCCACTAACTGGGAAAGTGGGCGGGGGGGAGGAAGCCGGGGAGCGGGATTGGCGCGAGGTGCACAGTCACTTGAAGTCACTTACAGGATTCGTACTCATTTGTAGGTGTGTGGTTAAGCCTATGTTGGCAGTATACACACAGTAAAGGATGAGTCGAGACTGTAGTACGGAATCTCTATACTTTTCTTCCAACTTTACCAAGTAATCAAGTCACTTGACCGGGGTGATCTACAGTTCATGGTTGCATTTTCTGGTTTTGTGGTATCGCTCCCAGGGTGCGTATGTTCTATGATGTCAATGACTTACCAGACCCTCGAAGGAAATTGATGATGATCATTATTTCTGTTTCTATTCTTGGGATAATTCTACAGGGCTGTAGGTACAGGTACAGACAGGGTTCAGGGGCGGTGAGTGGCGGGTTTGCGGAAGGGTCTGGCTGGATTCACCATCATCGAGATGAATAAATAAACAGACCTGAAAATTTCAGATAGATTAATGGTTCATCGTAGTTATTCCTTGGTGCAGATGGATGGACGACTGCGCTGCAACCAGATTGCGACTGAAGATCTGTTTTACCCCACCCTGGGCTACCCTTCACCAGCGACGTCATGTTTACATTGACTAGAGAGCATTGGGTCAGAGGACTTCCGCCCATTACCGCGCTACACTACCTCCGGCCAAAACCCCCCAAACACAGGGACACAATTCAAGTCATTCTTAGTCTAGCGTCGAACAGACTGCAATACTAGTTGTACACACAAGATACACACCCCCGCCTGGAACCGACCCTCAAAACACGTGAGATTACATGCCCGTCGACAACGGCAAATCTAAGCGAGGACCATGGTTGTGTCCTCGTCGCCATTGTCATCGTCAACCGGACCAAGTAGCCCGAACTCCCAGTCACCGCGTTCAATTCGACTGACCCGGTCCAGTTCGGCCTGGTATTCACGGCGGAGGTGCTCCAGCGTCACTATTACCCGCTTCTGCGGGATGCTCAAGACGGCACTGCTAATGGAGGCCTTGCTGTCGCGGCGGTCAGAGGGCCGGATGGCCGTCGTGCTAGCGCTGAGACGGCGCCCGGAGGGGGATCCGCCTATGGAGGCGGGGTTGGGCGAGGGAGAAACGGCCATGGCCTCATCCATTGCATGGTTGCCCTCAGGCTCGGGCTGCGAGTGAGGCGGGACACTGCGGCGTCGGGCCTGGAGGGATGACGGTAGTGGCTGTTGGGGGTCTTCCTTGTTCACGAGGATGTAGGATTCGCTCTTGTCGACGCAAGCGAGAAGGTTGATGAGCGATAGAAGCTCGTGCCGGATTTCCTTGCTTTCCGGATCGTCTTCTTCGATTGGGTGGAGTTCATCGGCTTTTTCTGCCCGAGTGAGAATGAGATGGGTGGAAACGTCGCGGGCGTGCCGGAGGCGCTGAACATTCCGGTAAGCGATCTCAGCGGCGCCACGGTAATCGCCCCTTTCAATACGATAGGCTTGTAGGATGCGCTGGTAATCCGGAGTGCTGTCGCTCCATTTGTTGTCGGTTTCGAGGTAGGAGGTGAAGGAGGTCTGCTTTTGAGCAAGTGAAGACAAGGTTTCGTCCACGTAGGACGCGATGTTGGGGATGAGCGACGTCGGGAAGTGGAGAATCTGCTGGAGACCCGCAGTGCCGGGCCCCGAGACGGTCAGGATGCTGGTAAGCAGAGAGCCCAAAGCGACCTTCTGCAGAGTTCGATCCTTATATCGGGAAAGAGCAGAGTATGCCTGGTCGAACTGACAATTCTGCAACGAAGCGTTGAACAAGCGCGACAGGAGATCCGAACGCAAGCTGGAGTAGTCCACATCATGTTGCTGGCTGCCATGCTCACTTGCAAGCGCCTGCAGCGCGAGACTTGCAAAGTCGGCAACATGCGAGAACGAGCGTACATGCTCGAAGATCGTCACGATGTGTTGAAAGTACTTGGGAAGGCCGTTGTGAAAGCAATCCACCGCGACAATGTCCAGCAACGTCGATGACATCTCGTGCAGGTTACCCAGGGGTTTTCCACAAGCTATGACATGTCAGACTTGACCGATTCTCGAATCTTTCAGAAGAGATTTGAACTTACACAGTAGGTAGGCAGCTTTGCGGAAGTACAGAGCCGCAGTGTCGTATTCAGACATGGCCACATACAACCGACCCTTCACGTAGGTCGCCCAGGACGTACTCGCTTGGAAGCGCAGGAAATCCCAAGCGAGGTCAATATTGTTCTTAGCGATGAGATCGCACTGTATGTAGACCAAGGCATTGGGATAGGCAACCTCTCCTTGACGAGTCACCCACGACAAGATGTCGCGAATTCCCAGGGTTACCGTATAGCTTTGAGGCAGCCCGATCGTTTGGCGTGGTTTGATATCACTAGCAAATAGATCCTCGAGTATGGTGGCCGTTCGCTCTCCCTTGTCCTTACGGATAGTGTCCTTCTGGGCCACAGGAGACGAGCCAACCGGGGTGTGAATTGGGCGGTCGGCGCACTTGCGTGAATGCGAGCTCAACCAGGACATCATTTCATATTCCCTCAGCAGAGTAGTAAGAGTCACGAAAAGGTCCGCCGCGTCGAAATCTGAGCCAGCCTCTTGCTCGACCTCCCCGTCCACAAATAGAACAAGGAACAGAAGGTCAGCTAGAGTCTTGCGCGTCAAGATGATGGTTTCCTGGACCCCGTTCACGATTACCTTCACTCCGAAATGGGTGTGGAAGAGATCGGAGTTTTTGCCCGGGAAGTCCAGCGGAATGGTATCAATGATGGTATAGAATACGTCGTTGGGCATTTTAGAGATATTGAGATGTTCACTCATCACAGAGACCAAGGCATCATACATCTTATTAGATACCTGCTCTCCGAAATCACACCGTTCACGGAAGGTGTCCATCCTGTCTTGCACAGAAGTCGAGGGCTCAGTAAAGATTTCCGCCCCAAGGGCCTCCTGGCAAGCAGCTTCCAGCTCTGCGGAGAAGGCCTTGCGGAAACCAGATGCAACCGTGATTAGATGGGACGCTTGCTCATATAGACTACCAATCTCTGTCTCCAGTTTTCGGTGCCTCCAACGATCCACAATGACTGGCCCATCTGAGCGAAGCTGAGCGCCGGAGTTGTGCAGTATCAGCTCCGCGGAGCTACATTCACGAATGATTGCGCAGCCATCCGAGAAAAGCATCCAAGGAGTTTCGTAATAGACATCGTACGCAAGGGAGATCGGTTCGAACCGCCTTTTGTTGACATCGACTGCAATCTGCCAAAACTGGCGCCACTTCGAATCCGTGTCCATGCGGTAACGAGTATAGTCCATCTCATCGTCGACATGCTTGCGAAGGGACACATGCGCACCGATAGTAGAGCAAAGCCGTTCTTCAATGCTGTGTGTTCTCTTCGGAAATCCAGCCGGCGCCATGGGCTTGAGAGCCTCCTGGTAGATCGACAAGGCGGTTTCAAGAACCTCTGGCGAATATCTATTGGGCTTCAATAAGTAATCTAGCCACTTCTCAGTCGGGTCAACGACATCCGAGGTAGCGATGACGGGCGGGGGCTCCTGCCAGCGAGTGTCCATGACGGTTGATACCCAGTTTGAGGACCAATCCTTGGGCAAGGACTCGAAGTTGAAGTGTAGCGTATACAGCTGATACAGACTGCTGTTCCTCCACAGAACCCATAGTTCCATGCGCTTACCCTCCTCTGCAGGCTTGATCTGGAAGTCTGCGATGCTCCAGAACATACTTCCAGTTGAATCTGGGTCGACCGGCTTCAACGCCACGCCGGGGTACATGTCTTCAATCACCAACGGAGATGTAAGGCCGCCCTTTACAGCCCAGAACTTGAAGCGCCCATCTTCAAACGGAGAGTAGGTGACGACATAATAGCGGTAGCCTCCGTCCAACGCACGCTCCATATTGAATACCCGGATAAACGAGGACTCAGCTGGGTTCAACGAGTATGCTAGTTCCTCTGGCTGCTGTATTTCACGGTCCAACAGATCCCTCGTCGCAGCTATCTTGTTGGTGGCGAGGTTCCAGATCTTCAGGGTATGGTTGAGACAAACCGCAAAGACATAGGTCTGATCGGATGTCGTTGCAATGGCGTTTGCGACATTCGTATCGAGGGTGCGTCCCTTGTATTTGATGGAAGGCTGCGCGTGCCATTTGACCAAGCCGCGGATCGATGCGCTCCATGTTCTCTCGTCGAAAGTGAGTGGCGTCCAATGCGAACCTTGATAGCGGGGAGATTTTAGTACCCAGATCCAAGACCTCTGTAAACATGCCTGGAGGGAGCTTACCATCATCACTAGACTTCCTTGTCAATCGCAACAGGGCACCGTTGTCAAGAGAGATGAACAATTCCAGAGGGCTACTGGCGTGTAGGCGGTGGGGGTTTGTAAATGTCAACGGCGCAGGAACATAAGCCTTGCACCATTCAGTGATTTGCTCATCAATCGCATCTGTCCTCCGGAAAAATTCAGGCCGCAGAGTCAAAGTGTGCAAGTGCTTATCGGTCGTGATCACGAAAACGCTCAACGCTTCGTGTTCCTCCACGTCTGCGAAGTCCACACCGGACGGCACGATGTGGTCCTCGAATTCGAAGCGCAGTGTCACATTGTATTCGTGGTGCTCGACCCCACCCTTGGTTAGATCGACACAGTGGATTTCCAGAAGCTTGTTGTCATCGACAACTCGCCAGAGGAAAGCCCGGGGATAGACGCTGCGTTTGCGAAAATAGATAGATCCCTGCGTCGCCAAGTACCGCTTGGTGAAGTCTTCCTCATCTTTCGCTACCGGTTGTTCTTGACTGCTGAAGGTGGAAATCGCAAATCGAGCTCGGCTTGGGGGACTCGCTTCTGTTGGAATCTGAATGTTCACGACCGTGCTTGGGGAGTGCGGTCGGAGGTCAACCCGGGTGTCCTTGTAGATTTTCGCCATGATGAGATGGAAATTGAGTTATGACCACTCTCCGCAATATTGAAAAGAGGTCAACTCAAGTCTCCATGGCCGAATGGGTAGAGTAGGTGGAGACAGAGTATCGCAGCACAGCGGAGTTGAAGGGCAGAAGCCGCAGCTCTTTGCGGCGCCTCCAAAAAGCAGGTCTTGGCGCGGCCTTGAACAACGCGCGCTCATCGACTTCCTTCACCGCCTTTGGTGGTTGTTGACTTGAATCGTTACAGCGAAGGGGTATAAGTTGATAACTAACTAGAACTTCAATGCTTACAAAAACAATTACCCAATATGCTCCTCAGCAACACAGCATACAGTAAAGTTGATACATATTATATTCATGACTTCATAGCTTCGATTAAAATGTGCAGCCCACAACCCATCACTCGTGCTCCAAGTCCTTGGGACTTGGGTCTCCAATTCCATCCTCATTGATAGCGAAGAGGCAGTCACTCTCTGGTAGACACGGACTATCATAGATTTTGCATACTCGTGTCTCGCCTCTGCCCTTCTTCAAGCTCAGTCTCGTCGTACTAGCATGAGCAATGATATTTCCACCTATGGGCTTCTTCGGGTCCGGATTGAACATGTTGGGACCACCATCGACCTGGGCAACAACCTGGTTTGTGATGACAACGGCAATACCAAACTCATCCGCAAGACGCTGCAGAGTCCGCATGAACTTTGCCAGATGTGTCTGACGCGTTGACAGTTCCCCACGGCCGTTAAAATCTGTGCGGTACAAGGAAGTAGCCGAGTCGACGACTAGCAACGAGAAGCGGGTCTCGCACATCATTTGCGAGGCCTGGTTGAGCAGCTGAAGCTGATGATCTGAGTTATATGCTCGAGCGTACGCCACATTGTCCAGAACCTCTTCACCGACTAGGCCGTACCGTTGCGCAACCGCCAACAGACGCACTGGGCGAAAAGTACCTTCGGTGTCGATGTACAGACACTTTCCCTCACCACCACCCATGTCAAAAGGCAGCTGGCAGGTCACCGCAAGGGTATGACAGATCTGACTCTTTCCTGTTCTGAACTCGCCGAAGATTTCTGTGATGGATCCTGTCTCAATGCCACCTCCAAGGAGAGTATCTAATTGTTTAGACCCCGTCGTAATCGATATAAGCTCGCTCCGGCGCGCATGCATTTCCGTGGCCGTGGTAAACCCCATGGGTACAAGTTTCGCCGCTGTAGAGACATATACTAGTCAGTCATGATGCAGATGCTTATAGAGATTCTGGCATCGTCACCTTCGACAAGAACCTTGGTAGCCTTTTGCTCGGAAATTCCCTTGATCTGTTCCAACAAGCGTTTCGGTCTGTATAAGCATAGCGGCCCTGCTGTTAGCATTCTGGGTTCTGGAAATGCTACACATTTTCTCATTTGCGAAACTCGGAATCAGTTGAACTCACGTATATGCGATTGATTCCACGGTGTGATATCCAGCATCGACAAACAGTTTGATATCTCGACCAGTAAGACCCGCAACACCCTATTGATGAGGCTCGTCAGCGTGACTCCTGCAGTTTGAAGGTTTGCGTTGGTGCCCCAGAGAAAGTCGCGATGCTAATGCTTACCTCTAGAGCTGAGAGAGGAGTCGGGGCTCCGGGTCCAGGAAGACCTTCCTCGTAGTCATTTTGTGTCTCCGTATCCGCCGTCATTTTCTCGTAGGCTTCAGTTGGATAAAATCAGAGTTTATTCGACTTGTTCGACTTGGGTTTTTTTCACCAGGAGACTGCGCGAATCAAATGAGCTTAACGCGAAGCGCGTGTTTTGATTCAGTTGCCTCTCTCTGGACAAGAATTGACTAGGTCGGCAGGATATAGACGAGAAGAGAGTGGCAGAAGATGTGCAGGATTATCTCTCTAGGGGATTTGCAGTCGCCTGGGTGCTAGCGAGTTTAGATGCGAAGGTGGCGAATTGGCCTTATTGCTCATCCTTCGACAAGATGGGAATCGGACGCGTTGAGGCAGTCGCGAGATCACGTGGTGTTATCGATGCCTATCAAGCGTTGCTGCCTGAGGGTCCGGTACAACACCGGCTACTTTCAATGCACTTGCGAAATTGAGCTGATCAATGCTGGAATACCATGGTAGAGTCTACATCTTGATCTATTTATGTCTGTCTGGGTCTTGAGAGTCGTTGATTTAATAGTTGCGAAGCTCCGATAAAATGCTATAATACAATGATTGCAGTGGTCGCCAACGCTGACACCTAACCTGGCTGGCATGTGTTTGCATGCAAATCATTCTGTAGACCATGCTCTAATCATTTGTCATTGACATACACCATCTTGGCCAGTCCCTACCTTTTGGTGCTATCCGTGGTCTCCTGGCTGATTGATCCCTGATTAATAGGCCTCAACTGGTACGTCTCGGTCGAGCCTGTCTGGATGCTCTCGTCGATCAGCTTGCTGATCCTGCGTCTGAAGCTCTCCGATGACGTTCGATGGTGTCCCGAATGTCCTAGTCAACACTAAGCATTTGCCCTGACAAGTATATCAATTTCCCGTGACTTGCCTTCATGTTTCGACATGCGCTCGTAGCTATCAAACGGCTTCCTGGCCCAGGAATTCCGGGGGTGGAACCAGCCCCTAGACCGTCTCTTTTTTCCAGGTTCAGTGGGAATGTCGCTGTTCGTACGGGTGGTCGGCTGGGGTGCGCTGTTCGCGGAGAACACACGCATAGCCTCCGCCCCGAGCTCGATGTCTGGTATCTTCATGGAAAGGCGTGGGTTGAGCAGGTTAGAGCCTGGCACCGGTTGATGTGATCTTCTCGGTCTCTGAACATTACTTGCGGGTACTAGTGATGGCTGACTCTGCGTGGGACTAGGGGTTTCTGGTGTATCGCCCGGCATGATGACAGACTGCCTCGGTGAATACTCCTTTGGAGTCCAGATGCCTTCGACTTGGATGCCCTTTTCCAGCGCCCTGGCCCCGAACGGAATCTCGGTTGGCTCGGTTAATATCCGCTGCATCTCGGTGGCCTGCTCGGCCCTCGCACGTTCCTCGGCAGCGGCGTACTTCTGTGTCAACCTGCGATTGTACGCGAGGACACAGAATGAGTAAATCAATACGATAGCCTTGTCTTGTAAGTATCGATGGTCCATGGAGCGTGCCAGAGTGCCTTACCAGCAGACCTGCGAGTACCTTCCTAGCGCGTTAGCTACACAGGTGCTGGGTCACTCTACTGGATTCCCTTGGACTCACAAAACTCAGCTTCTCCCATAATGCCCATCCGGCCCAAAACCTCATCTTGGACTATCACAGTCTATCTTTGTAGTCACGTTGAGGGCGTATTGTGTGGGTGTCAACCTTTGATGCAAACGTGATAGTATACTGATGCCGGCCATGGGCTGAAGCCAACCCTGAGCGTCCTCACCTTTGAACTCCTAAACTGTATAGTAAGATTCTCTCAAGCATGGCTGTGGGGAGAGAAGGGCAGAGGTTGTGGAATAGGAAATCACTGTTGAATTTGTCGAAGGAAGGAAAGCACGAGCGCTCCGTGTGAGTACAAGATCTTGAAATGGAAGGCAACTGCGCATAGGCATGGTCTATACTGAGAGGACCATATTTGTCTCGATTGCTGGGTTAGAACATGGCAGTTGGATGACGGAGAGATCGGCCGGGGCATTGCTGTTCACTATATTATGTACGGTTGTCGTCCGAAAGAACTTGATGTAAATGATGTTTTTGGCGAATATATAGCTAGTACGACTTTCCCCCCGGGTAGAAACACATCAAGCTACGCCTCCACCTGAGCAAGAAGTCCTGAGCAGAGACCAGAATACGAAAATTCCGAGATAATTCGGACTGCGAAGGACAATCTGCAGTGCACCACATAAGTGTGGCCAAGAGGAACAAAAAGTAGTTGTCCAGCCAAACTGCCAACTTCCCTGTAACGAGACGGTGTAATCTGGTGACGCCATCCTAGGGTGGAAATGTCTCTGCAGAATTGCTTCCCTCAAGGGTCACTTCCATCGCTTAGCGCCGTGTAGCAATCGTGGACTACTCGCACGAGTACAACGACGACCCCCGGATTCGTACCAGGCACCAGTCCCGCTGGCAATTACCTAAGCAAGGTTATTGACTTAACGGCTGACCTTCCACTAGACTATCCGTAACAGATAGCAGGTACAATTTGTTACTTGAAATATGTAGACTCTGACTCTAACAAGCACCCTATGTCGGTTTACTTCAAACTCTATAGTTCAGAATCAATTCGAGTTCACAGTAGAAATGATATTACTTCTTGACAACGAGACAAGCTCAGCATTACTCTGACAGAAAGACAGTACCACCAATTCGCAATCACCGGCACTTATTAATAAACGAAATAACAGGATCGAGGACCGAACACCACCAGGAAAACCATTCCAACGAATGACAACAAGACACCCGCCTCATCCCTGCGCCGTCCAGCTCAGGGAAAGATCTTGATGGAGCTTCTGCACTTCTTGCTACCGAATACAGAGGCAAAGCGATCGCATCGGCCAGAGCAGCACTGATAGTCGTGAGTGCATCGGTTTCTGTTTGCAAGGCATGCCCCTCCACGAGGATCCATGCATGTCCCATTGACGCATGTGTGCAGACGGGAGCAGTCACTGTCACTGATGCAGCTCAGGGTGCAACGGCTGTTGAGGCATGTGTATCCCACCTCACAATGAGATCTGTTGTAGCAAGTATCGGCGGCAGCATCGCCCTCTGCGGTTGAGTCCAGCTCATCGGCAGCGACGTCCATAAGACCCTCTACATCCCCTCCAGCAATGATAGGCTGGGTACGATAGCTTTCACTCCCACTGTGCACAGCAGCGCGGGTCACTGTGAGGTTCTGTGCTTGAGCATGAGGAACGACGCTGGCAGCAGCTCCTCCAATGGTCACGAGGATGGCAACTGCGGAAACAATCGAAGTGGAAAGGCTGGGCATAATGCTCGTCGACCGAAAGGACTAACTACATAGAACACCACATCAGCTCAGTTTTTGCCCACAATCACACCTTGGGGCTGTCCAGCATATTGCAGGAGGACAAGATTGGACTCAGGAAGACTGAATAATACCTTGATAAGCAGTGGTTGGCTGTGCAGGTATAGGTACAACGGAGTAGGAGACGTGTAGAAGACTAAATGATTAGTTGTGTGATGATAAACGAGTGGACGTGTGAATGCGTGGATGAGTAGATATATGTAGGAGAAGTCGAAAAGAATGAGTTGAAGCTCGCTTTCGAGGGAGATCGATGGTATTATAAGCCTCTACGATGGTAGGAAGGAACGCACAGCAATGGCGATGGAAAGGCAGGCTTGATCTAGTTGAGGAAGCAGCGTCTTGTTGCATAGCTTGATAGGCACTGGTACTGGACACATAGCAGCCACAACGTCTGGGTATGGCAGTTACCCTCTGGAACATAGACCCAAAAGATCCAGATACGTAGTATAAGGACTAACTTCCGAAGTATATCGAGCATTTATTATTGGAGGTTTCTCAGTAAGAGCGTACAGAGAAGTTGCTCTAGGTCGACACATTGAGCCCATAGCTCATTCAAGTTATATTATATGCAGATATTGCACAAGCACTGGGCCATTCACATCGAGTGAGTAACCCTTGAAGGCATTTTTCATGCAGCACAACCAGAGAGCGCAGAGAGCATGAATGACACCGAGCTTAGGTGTTCGCTTTCTTGCTAACACACTGCCATGGGAGGTCTAGCACGAGTTACGCTTATCATTTGAATGTATGATCGCAAGTTCTTGATGTAGAGTGCATGATAGTTCTTAGGGAGTATTTGTATTGATCGATGCATCCTTCTCTACAGGTTATAGCGAGGAGGTAGCATCTGGACTACTTTTCATGCCTCAGGCCCAATTATCTTCACATTCGCTCGCCAAACCTGGGGTTTCTGGGAAGCACGCCAAAAAAAATATCAAAAAAGAAATTGCTCACACTCGGACTCGAACCGAGGATCTCAGCATTACTAGTGCTGCGCTTTACCATCTAAGCCATGCGAGCTGGATTGTGATAAGTGTAAGAGATAATTTGATACATCATCAAAGCCAAAAGTTAATCTGAGAGTCGACCAGACAAACTCAATTGCAAAAGCCAAAATAATGCACTGTGAAACACCCCTAGCATAAGCCGCATAAACAGCATAATCGTCCCACATACCGGGGGAAACCATGCACTAAGACCGATACATATCAAGTGCTGTGGTAGTCCGACTAATGACGCTATGGGCATGGCTAACTCCAAGTTAAACGATGATGATACAATAGGTATACGCACGACCAAGTTTTCCACTAATGATCATGTTCGAAGTCAGGCACATGGCGCGGTGGCAAAAGTAGTAGCCACGGTCCATGTAACCTTTCCCAGGGGAGATTGGAGAGGGGATTCCAACCACAGATGCATGATTTAGAATTTCTCACTCGGTTGATCCATTCGCCTGGAGGGTGGGATGTACCACCCTTTCATAAACCGAAACCGACGCCCGAGGCCGCCGATCATGTGAGGGTTGAGCGTTTCGTGCGTTATTCCATCCATTCAACTATCTCTTAACTCAAGAGGATCCGACCATTGCCGCTTCTACAGTCCTCCAGGCCTTATATCTTTCTCAATTCTCTTCTGGATTGCGCCCAAGCAACTGGCTTTGCGGCACGCATTCCCGTCACTTCAAATTACACTCTCTCACCATGGCCCCATTCCGTAATTTCCTGTCTCGCAAGTCTGCTGCACCTAGTAGCGTCGATATCACCACCCACGATAATACTAGCACTACTAGCCGACTATCAATCGATGGCCAACGCTCGACACCTCTGGTTTTCAGGCAGAGTTTTGAGAAGGAACCGCCGGAATACAAATTGAGTGGTATGCGATTCCGGACGGCGTGAACGGTCGGGAGTTTACCCCGCTAACGTGATGATTCGCAAACAGTTGTCGATGCCAATGGCGCTTATCTTCCGGTACCATAACCCGCACTCGCATTATTGACGTAGCGCATTGAGCGTTTCATATTTGCTAAACTGGTTGTCCTCCTCAAGCCATCTCCGCCCGAGAAACAGAGCTTCTGGCCCAAATACCCCGGCTCACCCAAGTCCTCACACCACCGCGACCTGGTCAATGAGAACGAACCCTTCTCGATATCGCGGGAGTCCTTTGACTCCTATCGTCGCTCCTTTGTGAGTCTTCGCATCGCCGAGTGGTACTCGCTGCACTTGCAGACCTAGGCACTAACCTGCTGGATGTTAGGATATCTCCGCCCGCTCCCCCGTGTGCTACACTGATGCACTGCCCTCGCGGACATCACTTGACTCACGCGTCTCTCGAATGACATCGCCGCCCTCCACACTACACACAGGTCTCTGCAGGCAGCCCGAATCCATGGAAGAGGAGCAATTTGAGGATGTGGGACTTGACGACGAGAACGAGACCAAACCTAAGAGGAAGAGTATTTTCTCTCGCTTCGGCGACTTCACATCAAGCGATTCACATAACTCCAGCAACAGCAAGTCTTCGACCTTGGGTTTCCATATTCCTGGACGCAAACGAGGACAAAGCAACGGGGCGTCGGAATTAGGCCCCTTCAAGTCTCCACCGGCGAGTGCCGGATCGGAGATCAATGATGCATAATAAATCTCCGAATTTCATGATCGATAAAGCCATCACTCGAACGCGCTGCAAAAACTTGGAACCTGCTAGCCACCGCGTAGTGCATCCACACAGTATCGTTTCATTAATGAGCCCGAGAATGACTTTAGCAGTTTTGTCGACCCCGCTTGTCCAGCGCAACGGAGAGTCTCTATCGGCGTAACGAAGGCATTGCGTGTTTACCATACTGTCCAACTCTACACTATTCTGGCATATTACTCTTTATTCCACTAGATAATTATTCATGTATATATCTTCGAATTACTCTGTCTTCTATGCCTAGCTGCTTCAATAGTACTAGACTCTGGCCAACCCTCTATATCAAGCCCATGAGAAGACAGATGAGGGGAGAGGGCCGGGCGGCTGTCCTTATCCCGCTAATGTCCACCCGCCCTTATCAAACCGACCGGGGTCCCCTTGCAAACCAGACAAACGCCGCCGACCGCCATTGAACGGGCAAAAAAAATGGTAGGAAGAAAAAAAAAAAGTACGAGCGGCCGCGGCGATAATCCAAGCAGGAAAACCTAGACTCCGCGGGCGGCCCAGATCACTTATTTTCTGATATCTTTGCCCCTTCTCAACCGCTCCATTTTTTTTCATTTTCCGAAGACAACACCGCACATTTACACACATTATGGTCGGGGTAAAGCGCCGCGTCGATACCGGCGACGATCGCGATGGCAAGCGGACGAAAACGAAGACCGCCGTGTCCGCGCCGACGAAGAAGAGTGGCTCGAAGTCGGCACCCGTGAAGTCCGCTAAGAAGTCCGACTTCAAGAAAGGGAGCGACAAGAGCGGAAAGAAGGATAAGAAGGAGCTGAGCAGCAAAAAGGGCAAGAAGGTGCAGAAGGAAGAATCCGAAGACGACGACGAGGATGAGTTCGACTTGGATGATGTTGAGGATTCGGAGATTGATGAGTTGGACGAGCTTGAGTCTGATGGGGATGAGGACGTTGATATGGGTGGTGTTGAGGAGGAGGATGACGAGGAGGAAGAGGAGAAAGAATCTAAGCCCTCGAAGGCGGCGGATCCGAGTATGTGTGGATTGTTTTATGCATGTGTTGTCTGCAGAACTGGGAGCTCTTATGAACTGACCAAATCCCTTTCTAGATAAGTCTACATCCCGCGAATCGCATATCAAGCAGAAGGCGATGCAGCAAGAACGCAAAGCCGCCAAGCCCAACGCCGACATCATCGCGAGATCGAAGAAGCTCTGGGAGCAGTTGCGTCGGAAATCCCACGTCCCGCTGGAGCAGCGGAAGAAGCTCATCAAGGAGCTCTTTGAGATCATCACCGGCCGTGTCAAGGACTTTGTCTTCAAGCACGACTCGGTTCGTGTCATCCAGACAGCCCTGAAATATGCCAACATCGAGCAACGGAAACAGATCGCGACCGAGCTCAAGGGTAGCTACTGCGAGCTCGCGCAGAGCCGGTACGCCAAGTTCTTGGTCGGCAAGTTAATTGTTCACGGTGATAACGAGATTCGCGACCTGATCATCCCCGAATTCTACGGACACGTCAAACGTCTGATCCGACACCCCGAGGGATCCTGGATCCTCGATGATATCTACCGTACGGTCGCGACGAAGCAACAGAGGGCCAACCTTCTCCGCGAGTGGTACGGACCCGAGTTCGTCATCTTCAAGCAGGAGAACGGAACCGCCGAGCTTTCTGAGATTTTGAAGGAAAGCCCCGAGAAGAGAGGACCTATCATGCACTTCCTGTTCGAACTCATCAACCAGCTCATCCAGAAGAAGACTTCCGGGTTCACGATTCTACACGATGCTATGCTCCAATACTACCTCAACGTGAAGGTCGGCAGCACGGAGGCCAATGAGTTCGTGGAACTGCTCAAGGGCGATGAGGAGGGAGATCTTGTCAAGAACTTGGCATTCACCAAGTCTGGTGCGCGGGTGATGTCCCGGGCTCTGGCTTACTCGAACGCCAAGGACCGTAAACTTCTGACCCGATTCTACCGTGACACGATCAAGATGATGGCTGGTGATCTTAATGGACACATGGTCCTCCTGACGGCCTACGAGGTTATCGACGATACCAAGCTTACCTCGAAATTGGTTTTCCCCGAGCTTCTGAACCAAGGAATGGACGCCGAGGCCCGGAACGAAGAGCTGCTCTGGCAAGTCACTGACCTCACGGCCCGTATTCCCATCTTGTATCCCTTTGCTGGCGACCGCGCCAAGTGGCTTTTGCCGGAACAGGACCACGGGTTGTTGAAGGAGGTCCGCGAGATCCGCTCGGAAACGTCGAAGAAAGAGCCCGAGGTCCGCCGACAGGAGCTGGTCAAGGCCGCATCCCCCACTGTTCTCGAGTTCATCGCCGCTCGTGCAGATTCCCTGTTCGAGACAAGCTTTGGTTGCCAGTTTATCTCCGAGGTCCTTTTCGATGCTGAGGGAGACAAGAGCGCCGCTCTTGCAGCTGTGGCCGAGGCGGCCAAGTCGCGTGCGGACACCAAGGAGGCCCCGTTCGTGGGCCGTTTGTTGAAGTCGCTCGTCCAGGGTGGACGTTTCAACAGCGCGGAGAAGAAGGTTGAGAAGGTTCAGCCTCCCTTGAACTTCCACGATTTGCTGTATGAGCAGATCCAGGGCGACATCATGTCCTGGGCCACCGGGTCAAATACCTTCGTTGTGGTGGCTCTTGCCGAGTCGGACGACTTCACGAAGAAGGCGGAGCTGCTGAAGACGTTGAAGAAGAACAAGAAGGCCTTGGAGAAGGCCTCTTCCGAGACCAGCAAGGATGGCAAGAAGGGCAGCCCGGCCAGCAGTGGTGCGAAGATCCTTTTGGAGAAGATTCGGTAGATTGGCAGAGAAGCCAGTTCTACTATCATTTAAGGATGCATGACATGTGTGTACTATCGGCCGGTTGACTGCAAAAGCATTGTCCTTTGGTGTTCAGTTTTAATTTTTCCTATTATTTTCTTATTTATCATACCGTGAGATATCTATTCGTCTGTACAGGATTTTGTGATAAATTAACCAGGAGCAATGAGGCAGAGAAAAGTATTCGATGATATTCTTTTGAATTCGACTGGCCCGTCCCGAGACAACATCAATCGTTAGTAGCTTGTAATATATGAGGTAAGGCTTCCGCAGAGCAGATAATTCTCCTGAACCGGAGCTGTACAATGAGACTGGAGAACCCCTGAGCGGAGCCCGAAGGGAAAAGATTGGTAGAAGTACCACCACAAAATTTACTTCTTCCACCGCGGATAAAGAACTGACTGCCTGCGACAAGCATCTGCATAGTGAACTAGGTGAGATCACAATATGTGGAAGTGGCAGCTGCTTTCATTATGGCGGAGGATTGCTGCACTGAAGGCTGTCTCAGCTTTTTTTTTTTTTCAGGGGTAAGTTTACTAGTAGTTGTTGACTGTCACGTTCGGTAGTCTCGAACATGGCGTGGTGGCAGCCCGAGCGCAAGGACACTCTTTGTGCCTTAAAAGGGCTTAACTTGCTGGGGAGGGGAACCATGGAACCAGCAGGTTGTCAATCTTTAAAATTACAGTAAATGACGATCTCCAACTCGGGCCCATAGACCGCCATTGCACTGTCTGCTGTCTAGGTTTGTTCAAGTGGACTCCAGAGCTCCCAGGCTAGTGCTCTTCGAGCGTCCATTGTCTCCGTCGGCGAAATACTTGTTCGCATTGCTGATCGCGAGTCCCTGTCTGTTGTAAACCTGTCGCTACCCGCGAACGAGGATGATTAACCAACGGGGGGGGCGTTTAGTTATGCATATCTCTCTCCCTTGTATTCTTCCCCAGATCGACTTTGGGTTCTTGATCTCAATCATATCTTTCTCATCTTCAACATCCCATCTACACTTTTTTTGCGACTCCCTCCCCTTTCCTCACTATGGATCCCGAACCTCGAGGAAGATTCCTTATCTGTTTCTCTCGCATCAATGGCCAGATGATCTTCAGGACGTGACGGCGACGGATCCCTGCCTGATTGGGGCTGGTTAGGGAAAAGAAAAATAAAACAAAAAGGGACACAAGTACTTATGGAGTAGAAACTACCTAACAATGCCACCCCCCCCCCCGGTCAGCATCGAGTAAGTTAGTACTAAGTGTGTTTAATTCCTTCCTTCGGTTCCATCTCATTTCTTATTCTTCTTCTCCTTTCATTCTTTTCCCTCCTCATATTTCTTTCTTCCCTGTCGCGTCGCTGGTTCCTTTCTTCATACCTACTACTATGGCTAATACTAATTGTTAATCTTTAATTACCTTCTTTTCTTTTTCGAGTTTTTGCTTCTGCGTGGTCTAATTTCCCCACGCTTGTCTGATTCGCGGAGAGAGTGCATCTGCCTTGTCTCAGATCTCATCTGCGACTGACTGCATCTCTCATTCTCCTCCCCCAGCAACAAATTCTCTTGCAGGACGGAGTCCGCACTTCGCTCTTTTTCCATCCCTTCATTTCCCAACTCTATCCCGCATACTGCTCAAGCAGGTGAAAGGGCAACCAAACTTGCGCAACCACCCCTCCCTCGGTTGCAGATGGCTTGGGTCTGAACGGAATCGTTCCTGTCGTGTACCAAATATCGATTACCGCAATCGACCCAGACAGACAGCCAGCCAGCCAGCCAGCCAGCGAAGCAGACATAAAGCATGATGGTCAGCTCGTCTTCCGGGGAGGACACCGGTCATCCTTCTCGTCAGCATCTGCCGCCGATTCCTCCGTCGCCGACGTTATCCAACCCCGACATGATCCTACCGTTCGACCCCAACGAGCGCGAATCTTCCACCCCATCGCCTCCCTTCAACCTGCCTTCCTTATCCAACCTGCAGGCGTTCTACGCAAGGCGTCCCGCCCTCGATGACAACACTGACCAGACCCAGGGAGTCGCGCAACCGGGCATCGCTCTGTCCTATGGCAGTCGCCCTCAGAAAAAAGTAATTCCGCGGCATACATGGCTGCACGAGGGTCATGATGCTCGTCGCTTATCGGATATTGGAGAGGAGGATTCTTCGTCGTCGTCGTATGCGCACTTTCCTGGTTTCTCGGGTGCATCTCGGATTGTGTCGCAAACAAGTCGGCTGGGGGTTTCTCCCGTTACGCAACGCGAGATAAGTGATTTGGATACTCGGGACTCGGGGGCGTGGAGCGGCTCGTCCAGCTCGACGGCTAGTGGTGCTAGTGATACGTCGTGGGATGGGACGAAAGACCACCAGGACAGTTGTGGCGCCAAGGAGCATCTGCACCAGGTGAAGGAAGATACTACAGAAGCTGGCCACGACAATGAACATATCCCGAGCTTGATGCCGAGTGCACAAGAGGAGGGATCTGGAGTGGAGCTTTCGTCGGCCGTTCTGAGTACGGAAGCGGAGAGAATCCTCGAGAACGCCAAGAAACGTCTGACGGTATGTTTGAGGCAGGAATAGCTCGCGAATTCAGGGACGAGAGCGATTGCTGATGAACGATGTAGCTTATGGAAGGGAACCTGAATCGCGCTCGCACGTCGGTGCGAGTATCTCCATCACTTCCCACCTCGCCAACGCCGCCTGTAGGGCAATCGCCGCTGGGATTGGGCCAACCCGTCGGCGGCTTGTACCAGTCGATTTCTCGCGCGGACCGTCGAGTCTCGAATCACCGTCCGCGTACGACGTACACTTCGGCCCAAGATGGGACGAACAATCGTCATTCGCGCGTATACAGCGAGACCAAGTTGCCCTCGTCGGCGCAGTCAAGCCTTTCCGCAGCCGACTCCAGTCTGTCGCGGTCCCTTAGCGCCTTAGGCTCAACCAGTGCGTCAAAGTATCGGAGTGATGAGCGGACTTTCCGCTACGACCCCACGCGGTCGTATCTGACCCATCGGGCCTCTATCTCGTCCATGCAGAGGCCCGCCGCCCGATCTCCTCCGATAATGAAGGAGCGAGCCTCTTCTGAGTCACCAACGGGCTTAGGCATATCCACCGAAGATGCTGAGAATCACAACTCGAACAGGGAGGGGTTCAACGAGACCTATCCCGCGCATGATCCGCCGTCTCGTTCCCAGTCGCAAATGCAGGTGCGCGATTTGCACAATCAGATGAAGGGTCTTCATATCAAGATCTCTAGTCTGAAGGTCAGAACCCAGGAGGATAATCTGCGCCGTCGTAGTATGCAGAGCCTGCGGACTCCGAGCCCCCTGAATGCGGCTGATCAATGGTACCCTAGTGCTTTGGATCTGAAAACTCGCCAGAGCAGCCCCAAGCCCAATGTTGCACAGGGTCAGCCACCGGATCACTTCGCGGAGAGCCGCTTCAGCGGGGGATCTAGCCCGGCTAGACATGTCTCCGATGCAAAGCAGCGGCAGGCCGAGCCACGCGAGCAAGTTGTAGGGGATTCAATTCCAAAACGGCTTGAAGCTCCGCAAGAAGAGAATTACGAGTCTGATGATGCTCAATCGGTAAACGAGAGTCTGTATGAGGACGCGCAAGAGGGCGACTATGACGAGAGCGGCTTTTTGACTTCTGACAACGACTACGAGTCCTTGAATGATGATTTGGACGATACTCTGGAGGCTTTTCCTCCTGTGCCTCAGAGCGTCCAGGATACTCCCCATGAGGAGCGCGAAGATGCTTTTGACTATGAGCACTTTATTCTGCATAGCGCTTTGGGCAATTACTCCCACGCTCGGCTGCGCCGGGAGAGCAATGTGTCGACAAGCTCAGTGGAAACCACACGTCCGACCGACCATCGATTGGTTCGTCACTCGCGGGCCAACAGCACAACATCACTTTCCTCTGTCGGTACATTCGAGACCGCCATCGAGGGGCATGATGGCCTGGAGAGTGTCCTCTACTGGGATCAAAAGTTTAATGATGGTAGGCTTCTGTGCTTCAGTTACAGCTTGCGTTTGACTGACTTCTATCTAGAATTGAACAATCGCCATCCGACTGGCGCCAACAGCTCCAACGGAGCTGATTTGGAGAGCGAAAGAAGCCAATCTCGCGCTGTTCGCCGACAGCCGAGTCGACTAGCGCGAACCGACGCGGCTGCAACCCCGACATCCCTCGCCTCATCTCTAGTGTCAAGCGTGCGCGCAGCATCCAGCTCTCAGTCGAATGCTGCAGTCAATGGCAGCATGGGACTAAATGATGACGACACGAGGCTCTTGGAACAGCTGTTTCAGAGCTTGGGGGATGTTTGCACGGAGCTTCAGACCACTACCACCTCTGCGCACCCGGATCCAAAACAGGTGCGATTGTTGAGAAGACGATTGGAAGCCGCTCGGCGAGTGCTTGATGGTGAGCTGGACACCTGAAAGTGGTGTAAAAAATTACATATGAAGTTTGAGATTATTTTCCAGGGGGGTTGGTGGACGTTCGTTCTTTTTTGCGTTCTGCGTTCTGCGTTCTGCTATTGCAACAATCCAGGCCCACGCCTAGGATATGATACCCTGAACTTTGGATTTAGCCAGTGCGTATGTGGTTCTAGTAATACAAGTCTAATAACCAGTGCTGATTTTGAGGGAGAATATGTATGTATATATACAAGCCTACACTCAGATAGGCATTGTAACCCCACCCCCACCCGTTGCACGTGCTTTCGCAATCTTTCGATCTCCAACGCGCCACGCGCAGCAGCCACAATCATGCGCGAACACTAAATATTCTCATCATCATGGCAATGAAAGCCAGCACCACTACTGTCATTATCGTCCCTGTTGAGTTCTACTTCCTCGATGCTTGGATATCCATGGAGTGATTTTGTACTAGACTATCACCCTGCTGTTGTCGTGTGTCCTGCCCCGCACCTCGTCACAAATCATTCCGACTGACCATCAGCCACACAGATAGACCGATCCTGAGACCTAAGTGGAGCAGAGCTTTACAACCTTGACTCTACCAGAGATTGCAGCACTATCGAATCATTGAGAGGAAGCATTGACTGCAGCGGACTATTCACGCGTACCTGTATCATCACAGCGCCATACGGACCTTTTTTGTTTTTTTTTTTTTTTTTTTTTCGATTCAAGCTTGTGATAACCCGATAAGAAAAGAAGCACCCCCCTGCCAAGGCAAGTTTATCCTATACGGGGTACTTCTGGAGACCGGCAGGCTGCCCTAGAAGGACTTTTCAGGTCCATAAGTCTCTTCCCGGGAGAAGGAAAGCAAAGCCCTTCTCCGATCAGCTCCACAGATCTTAGATCTTCCATCTCAGAGCACCTGGATCATGCCGCCGCAACAACCCCCATCTCGCCGCCTCCTCATCTTCCAGGAGGCTCGGCACCCTCAAACAGCCGAGGTCGTCTACTTGCCCGTCAATAAACTGGGGCTGCCCATCTGTGGTGATGGACCCGATTTGCCTTCGATCTTGGAGTTGCCGTTGCGCATCTTGAAAGCCTTTACAGAGATTTTCAATCAGCCTAAGTATAAAGGATGGTGAGTACTTCCCAAGTGATTCCACGTGCTTTTCCGGGTGATCCTACGCCCGCAGTCGACCCTCCCAGTTTAGACAAATATATGGTTGCTGACATTCGATTTAGGGCTATTGTATCTGCGGGGCCGTATCATGACACCTCGGAGGAAGGGAAGTATTATGCTGTTGTGCTGGAGCAGACGACGTCGGGACAGACGACGTCAGGGCAGCATACGGAGTCGATGGGGTCGATGTTCTAGGTTGCAAGCGTGGGCGATTGGTGACGATGACGATGGTTTCCGGATGTTTTATGTTAAGCTAATATTTGTATATTCTTATGATACGATGGTTGCTTTTGTGCTTGCTTGCTGATCGTGGTTGGATGGTCTGCCCGTTGAGAAATCTGTAGTATTTCTGTCCTGTCTTCTGCTGGTGGTCGTCGCTGATCTTCTGGTTCGTATCTAACCCTATGTGAATTGATATTTCAAACTGGTCTGTGCATTGCGTAGCTTGATTTCTTCTACCCAAGTTCGAGCTGCGTTGCCTGGTCATGTGGCATGCTTCACAGATTGAAGCCTTTCTCGTAGTGGTTCATCAAATTGTGATTTCTGTTTCTGAAAGGCCTGTTTTTCTTGCTCGTTAGTCTTCAAGTGAATGATTACTCCGCTTTACTGCAACATGACGAGAGAAATTAGAACTGTGTATGACGAATGGGATCCCAGCCTGTCCCATACGGTTGTTGAGATGGTGGCATTGATGGCTTTTAGACCATCTATCGCCTGGGACTCAGTGAATATGAGATGTTGCCGCTGGAAATTACCACTTCCACGGTCATCTGGTCTGTATTCACTCCTCCATGTCTTCTTGCATCAAGCAGCAATATTTATACTCTGGTCTTCCTCCTCTTCCCCTCATCCCACATCCATCAAGGACTCACTCATCCTTTAACCATCTCCCATACTGTACCATTTCCATCATTCGAAACAACTTACCATCAACAAAGTAAGTCCCCCCTTGGACAACCCCAACCACCGCCAACAACCTCCCTCTCAGTCAAACAACAACAACTAACGCTTCATATTCTGGACAAGATGCCACTTCACGGCATCAACCCCGAGTCCCAGCTCGCAACAACCCTCCTCGTCAACATCCAATATCCCCTGGCGAGTGTCATCCTGTTGTACACATGGCAGTATCTAAGCAATCTGGCCAATCTCGCCAAACCCCTCGCCCAGGACATCGTCACAACTGTGTGGTATGTATCTCCCCTTTCTACTACTCGTGTCGTGATATCAAGTCACAGCAGGTCAACACTGGATTGAAGAGTATACAGTCAGTACTAACAGACTGACAGCGAATCCCCACTCAACTTTCTCTGCCCATCCACCTACGCCCATCACACCAGCATCATGAACATCAACACAAACGCCACAGGTCTCTTCGATACTTCATGGGGGGACTTCTCTACTTTCCCACGGTTGAATCCTAGGGACAGCGAAGAGTCGGAGGACGTCTATGATATGCTCGTCCGCAAAGGCCTCATCGATAATGATGAAGAGGGAGAAGAAGACAAGTCTAGGGAGACTAAGAAGAATGACATTTGGTTTTTGTATTTTGCTTGCATCCTGATGGCGTTTGATATTGGTCGAATGTCGAAGTTGGGGGCTACGGCTGCTCAGGATTTTGGGACTAATCTGACTGAAGAGGAGAAGGATGAGCAGAAGAAGAAGAAAGGGAAGAAGGACAATGGGAAGAGGAACAAGAAGAAGAAGAAGAATCTGAAGAAGAAAGAGAAGAAGAAGAAACTCAAGCTCCTGGTAAGCACAAAAATGACGATGGTGTTTCGCCCTGCTAATGTTTTGATCCTCAAGGCTACTCCCATCACAAACGAGCTCGATCCTCTCGTTGCGCAGGCTTCACGTCAGGATACTCCCCTTCCTGCTGGGTCTGACCCTGACTCTGAATCTGACTTTGACTCTGACTCTGACTCTCACTCATACTCAGACTCTGGCTCAGACTCGGACTCAGACTCGAACTCTGACCCTGACAATGGCTCTGGCTCTTGCTCTGGCTCTTGCTCTGGCTCTTGCTCTGACTCTGACTCTGACTCTCGCTCTGACTCTTGCTCTGGCTCTGGCTCTGGCTCCGGCTCTGGCTCCGGCACTGACTCCCCCCTTGGATATCCTGACTGGGACTCTCCGAATGAGCTTTTTGATGAAAGCCGCGCCCGCTTTGATCAGATTCGCGAGTCGAAATCACCAGCTTCTCTCTTCATTCACTTGACTGAGATTCTATCCTCCGGGCTAGCTTCAAGCTTGGGTGATGAGCAAAACCCAGCGGATGATGCCTCCGAAACCACTATCTGTCACTCGCAGCCCGGATATCTTGCAGAGGACACCATTGACGAAGAGCGCTTGGTCTCTTTCGAAGAGCTTGCCGATCCCCCGAGCACTCCTACCCCTTGCACTTATACCTCCACCTCCTGCCCTAGCCCTACCTTCAGCGGCACCACTGCCGACTCCCACGTCTATCCCCTCGAGACAATCCATGAGGAAGAGGAATACCCGCAGACTCAATCCTCAGAAGCAATCCTCGACAACTGCCCTACTTCTACCTTCAGTGACACTGCTATCAACTCCTACGTCTACCCCCTCCTGTCAATCATCGACGATTACCTGCAGGACCAATTCTCAGAAGCAATCCTCGACGACAGACCTATCCCGTTCAACCTCCCGCACAATCAACCCACCTCTACCCGCCAGGAAGACCTTCATGCAATCGAGCAATCCATCGACGATCAGCCAGATCATCGATACTACGTACGCTACAAAGACCCCCGTACCAACACCATGAAGTCTATGATCTTGAGACCGTGTCTCAAGCGGCACCACATCACATCCCATATGGATATCGACACACTGACTCCCCCGGGACTCGAACCATCCAGGAGAAGGAGGAGGAGGAGGAACCTCCTGATGGTTTTATTCGACCCCTTGGTCTTGAGAGTCGATATCACAATCGGCCCGAGATACCTGCGGTCTCGGCGACGCCTGCACCCGGTGGGGGTGGACAGGGAAGGTCTGGAGATCTCCCACCCTCCATTGCATCTGGGGGGAATCCACTGGTCCCACCGCCATGGCAAACATTGGAAGGCGGAGATGAGCCCAAGACAGCATCAACATCTGATGCTGTTGGCCGATCTCAAATGAGTAGGCCGATGAGGGGCTGTTGGGCTGGCAAAAAAAGAAAAAAGAAAAAAAAGAACAGTGACAGTGACAGTGACAGTGATGGGCAGCAGCAGCAATATTAGCAACAGCACCACATCCCCCACCGACCCCGGGGGCAAAACACAAATCATTGAATCATGCTCTAAAGCAAATCGAGAGCATTTCCCTTGATTTTCCACGCTTGTTGCTTTCCCCCCCAGCTTCCCTTCACCCCCTCTTACCTTCGGCCCCCCGCCTGGGTCCATCAAAAGCAACATAACAGTCCATACGACCTCCAAGAGACCCGGGGTGGGGAGCGGAAGTATTCTCTCTATACTACACATCCCACGGCCTCCCCCCGGGTCCACTAGAAGCAATACTTCTGTCCATACGGCCTTCAAGAGACCCGGGGGGGAGGTCAAGCTTTGTGGAGGCGGGGGAGGAGTATTCTCTCTATACTACACATCCCACGGCCTCCCCCCGGGTCCACTAAAAGCAATACATCTATCCATACGGCCATCAAGAGACCCGGGGGGAAGGGGGCGGAGAGAGGTGAAACTGTTGGGGGGAGGTGAGGGGAGCGAGGAAAGAAGCATCATCTCCGTACTATACATGCAAGCCTACTAGGCTCCGAGGAACGTAAATATATACTTACATTTGATATCATTGTGCAATCCATGAGTGGGATAAGGGATGAAATTCGGTCTCCAGTTGGGACTATGGAGATAGAGGAAAAAACCGAGAGGAGGAGGAAGAGGGCAGAGCGAACGCACGAGCGAACGCACCTTATCTTGTTGTTATTGTTGTTTATGTATTGCTTAATGCCCAGGGCCACTCCCAGGCACTGTAAGGAGAGGGATTATGCTACTATTAAAATGAGAAATATACCTATCATACCTACTAAAATGTAGTTTCATTTAAGGGCAGATTAGCTACATCCAGCACATCTAGCTGTCCCAGAAACCACACAGCACACATCCCAGTAAAAAATACCCAGGACCTCGGCGTAAACCAAAAGGTAAGAAAATAGTTTTGACATTTGGTCTCGTATTCTCCAAGGCCTCTCCAACAACAGAATAAAACAAATTCACCGTACCACTCTGTCCCATAAACGTCAAATCTCGTCGAAGACTAACTGACCTCCCCTATCCCCCAACACCCTCTCCTCGAACCGCAAACATACACAACAGGACCCAAGTAACTCCCTAGTTTTCCATTTCCATTTCCCGGACTGGCTCATTCCGTTTGCATACAAACGCCTAAACTCCCTACTACAAGACAAAGGTGAGAATAATCCCCTACTACAGAGCAACAACGAGAACAAACAAGGAGAATACAACTTAAGTCCAGGCAGATACCGAAATAGCTTAGAGAGCAAGCGACAGGGAAAGAAAGTGATTATAGAAACCGCTTAATGTGTAGTGAAGGTGGCAGGAAGATAAGGGAAAGGTTGGGATGGTTTAAATATCTCATCAGGGTCGTTCCGCTGTTTCCTCTCTCTTGCCAAGTTGAGTTCCTTCATACCTATTCTTCTGCGACAACGGCAATAGACTGACACACACACGATTGGTTCAAATAGCTAGAGATGTGTGAGGTAGCAAGATGACAAGAGCTATAAAAGACTAGGTGTAGACGTTGGATGGAGGAAGGAGTTTGGCTCCATAGCGGAGGTCGAGGGAACGAGAGTCAGCCGGATCGAAGACAGTGGCTTGACGTTGTTCGAGAAAGAGAGCTAATGACCATAAGCCTCTGGTGTTATTCAGCAGGAGAAGTGCACTCACGGGTAATCTTGATCATGTCGAACCAACGCGCTGCATTCTCGTCGCTACCGTCCACCGCCTTGAGAATCCCGGTATCGGGGCGCGGAGTTGCCTTGGGCGGTAAGCTGCGCATCTTTAAAAGCATGTGCAGGATATCCGAAAACCGATCACCCTGGCTGGCATAGTATGGAGGGCGCTTATCCAGGGGCCACTGTCACCAAGTTAGCATACGTAAGTGCATCTCGAAGATTGAAACTTACACGCTGGGAAAAGTTCTCATCGTCCCAGGAGCGGAACAACCAGCAAGTTCTTTCCACACAGTTTAACAGGATGATTGCTACAAGGAATGTCTCAAACCAGCCACTCTGCTGGCGCTGCAGAAGCCGTCGCTCGAGGTCATTCATGACCGACTTGCTCAGCTGAGACGCACGTTTCTCGGTCGCCGCACGCAACTGGCTGCACAACAGAGCATACGATTCGTTGTTCGTCACCTCGTCGATCGGTGTGCGACCGTCATCGGAAGGCTGTGCGAGAGAGTGCACCGAGGTAGGCGGGAGAGTTGGGTTGCAGTACGTCTTCCACTGCAGTTCCGAATCCACCAGAATATGAGTGGCAATCCACAACTCCAACACACGTTCCAACAACATGTCCTGCATATGTTAGCTGCGCACGCGCGAATCCAGCCTTGAACTGATTACCTTCTTCTGTTGACTGAGCTCTGCGGCAAGCATCAGAGTGGGCCGCATGAACTCCGAGGTCTCACGCTCATAGAAGAACGGTGCGGTCTTCTTGATGTACATCTCAATCTTGCCTGGCAAATCATCGGTATCGCTGTCCAGCAAATAAAGCTCAGAAAGAGGCCCCTGAAATTGCGCCTCGTCCCCAAGACCTTGCAGTTGGGGGTCAAGCGTCGAGGCGGAGGGCTTGTGACCATGATGCCCGCTGAATGTAACATAGACCAAGCTCTCCTCAAAGTGGGTAACCTCAATACGACCAGCGTAATGCTCAAATTTCACTTGGTTTCTGATGCTGCTCACATCATGATATGCCAGCGTAGCGTGCAAGTCTGTGAGAATTAGCACCTCCCCGAAAAAAGACCGAGATCACGGAAACATACTTGCGTTATAGAGTTCAAACTCCTCTGCGATGCGAGTACGAATACATGGGTGTTTCCACAGGCGAGCGCTCTCAACGCTGGCACAGGTGGTGCAAGGACTGTCGCCGGAGCACTATGCATAGATTCGTCAGTCAGAGTAAACCAAATCGGAACGATCAATCCATACCGGCTTCTTCAGCATACGACAGCGGATACAAGCGCCCCGCTTTCTAACCTCCTGCACCTCACGACGCCGTGCAGCGGAAAACCGACCGCGCACTTTGGGCTTTGTGGGCTTGGTCGAATTTCCAAATTCGTTCACAAAGCCCTTGGCCTGAGAGTTCGGGTTCATCGCGATAGGACGAGGGAAGGATGCGGCGCGCTGGGTAGCGGCGGTCAATGTGGGATCATGTTCATGGAGGCTGTCGAAAAGAAGCTGTTCCTGGGTGGAAAGCTGCTGGTTCCATGGCGGGCTCAGCTTGGGAAGACCATCAGGAAGCCCGACATTCGAATCTTGGTCCATTGGTAGTCCATGCGGGACCATTTCACTAGCCGAAGCGGCGATCATGGACAACTGCGACTGACGCGCGTTGACCGCGGAGTCGTTTGTGAGCGACGCTTCCGCCATTGCAGGAGACGCGGAGGGTTGTGGTTCAGCGGGAGAGCTACTAGGGAGGGAAGGCAGAGGAGAGTCGTCATTAGAAGCTTGTTGAGGGGTTCCTGTACGAACGACCGACGAGGTTAGTGAATGACGATTCAGCCGCGATGTTATCATGCATGGGGAAAACACAGAGGAAACCAAGAAGCTTACCGGGTGGCTTCACATCCTCCTCAACCGTCTCTGGCTGAGTCGGATTACCCTGGAAGCCCTCGGCCTCGAGGGCAGGATCCACGACCACCGTCTTGCCTCCAACCGTCAACGACTGAGTGTACGCGGGCCCGCCCCGTTTGGTCTGGTCGGAGGCGCCCACCTGTCTCGAGGCCTCAGCCAGCACGTTAAGCCCGTCAAAATTTTGACGAGCGGCTGCTGTGGCTGCTGCGAAGGGCAGATCCACCGATTTGCCTTTGTTCTGGGCCGTCCCGTCTTTGTTTTGTTCCCCGTCGGCGAGGTCGGGAAGTTCGTGTAGGCGCAACAAGACGCGTTGCCGATCGCGCAGGGGAATGGCTTGACACTTCTTGACGAGATGGTTGGTCAGACTGTCGATGCGACCTTTGGGGAATTTCTCGCCGCAGGCTTTGCAGGTGTGTTGGTAGCGATTACTGGCGTCCTCGAGCTTCTGGCCGCGAATGAAGAACTCGAGGATCAACTGATTCGGCTTTCGACCCATTGCGGAAGGAGTCGGTGGCAGAGGGAGAAAGGATGAAGGATTCCGAGGGTCAAGGGAGCCGAGTGGAACCTCGAGTCACAGACCCTGTGGTTTTTGGTGGTATTCACAGGTTGGTATTATTTTTCCCTGGAGGAGCTGGAAAGACCGGCAGTAAACTGAGGAAGTGTCCGAGTGACGCACACAGGGGAAAGCGGACGAGGGGTGCGAAGAGGAAAGCGGATGGCAAAATAGCAGTTGGCCACAATCCTGACCGGCAGAACCACCACCCGCTCGTGTATGGGGTTCAGGGGGTCAAATAAGATGAAAGTAGTCGCTACAGAGGCGCAAAATAGCAGGTAATGCAGTGACAGCAACTGCAGAGGGGGAGCGGATGACAATGAAGGGGAGGATTGAGGAGGAGAGCAGACGACGAAGTGGGATGAAAGGGAATAATGTCGCGAGTCACGGCAAAACACCGACTTTTACACGGGCGGTCTGTCACTGGCCGCCCTCGTAAGTCACGGGTTGGTCGGGTTTCGGTTGGGATGCGCTTCACCGCATGAAAGGCGGTGATGAGATCGGTGAATGCAATGCAAGAGTTGCGATCGAGGGTTTCAGATTTGCAGAGGGGAGATTCATCATATTCAATGAAGATGAGTGGAACAAAGAAAGATGAGAGCCGTCATCATCATCATCATCACCAACCACTTTCGCTAAGAAAGCCTTTTTTTTCTTTCTGTGCGACCAGCCAGCCAGCAGTTGGCTGATCCACCTCCCACCTCCCTCCCACCTCCCTCCCACCTCCCTCTCCCCCCCGCCTCTTCAAACACACACATCTTGCTCTTACTTCTCCCGTACCTGGAACTACTCCCTCCCTCAAGCTCAAACCATCACATCGGAACTTCTGTGACCGCCTTTTCTTCGGTCTCGGCTCCGAATTTACAACTTCTACATCGAAACAAGAATACACAGTACACACACAATGTAATCATGGTTACTAGTGGCATCCTCAAGTTCTCCAATGTAATACAAATCAATGCAAAGCTGTCCACTGCGGCAATTTCGGTTCTTCTCTCGCTGGTTGCCGTGTCTGTCATGTACGTACAGCCTACTGATAGCCATCTGATGCACGGAGAGGAGTCGGTCTGAGGGGACAAAAAAGCAAATGCATCACCACTGAGGCTCCACTGGCAGCTCCAATACAGACTGTCATATCGGCTCCCGTCTTGCCCCTACGTGTCTTCCCAAAGACATACCGACAAAAAAAAAGGTTTTGGGCACATCAGCAGATGCGATGCTCGGGAGGCCGCCAAGGGACTCCGAGCAGCTCGAAGATCCGCCGTTCATCGCGTCCTTCGACCAGTCGACCTGTCGTCAGTTTGACCCGCTGGGGTCCGCGTAGCACATCGGCGTAGAGCCCTCGTTGGTTGAGTCGCATGCCCTTCTTGCTGGCCAGTAGTCTCATGCTTCTGTTGAAGATGTCATTGCCAGTGAAGTAGATCAAAGCTGCCCCGATCTCAGAGCCGGGCACGAAAAGCAGGTCGATCCGTCGCCAGAGCCGACCGTCCGGAAGCTTCGAGGCCCCATGCCATTTGGATCCATCCCCACGGGAGGTGGCTGCCAGGCTGGTTTGTAGGAAACCCTGTTGAAAAAGGCCCGGAACGACCGTCTCAAGCATGATGGTCCGGATTTGCTTGATCGTAGCAGAAGGCTTGGTAATGATCAGGTCGATGTCGCCTGAATCGGACGCACCGCGTCGGTAGGAACCCCCAATGATGACCTGCAGCTCTGCGTCAGCCTTTGTGACTGCCGCCCGCACGATCTCGCCATGCACTTCAACCTCGTTCCGTGGAATACGCTGAGCGAAGTCGTGATAATGCTCCACGCCCACCCGCTGATTCGATGTAAGGGGGGCTTTATTTTTCAGGTCTTCCAGCGACCGGTAGCCTTGAGCAAGCCATCTCGAGGCCTGCAAGACGCCAGCCCCATACACGCCTAGGAATGTCTGGAGTATGCGATCTTCAGGAGTACTGTTGGCGTTTTCCAGCCGGCGCAGACGGTTCGTGTATACGATCTCTTCGATTTTATCGGCCAGACGCGTTCCAATTCCCGGGAGGGATAGAGCTTGGGCTCTGGTGGCAATCTTCTTCGGCTGCTTCCGAAGAGCACTGATCGCCTTGCGATAGGCGAGCGTGCGCCATTGGTCGCCTGAGCGGTCATAGTAATCCAGCATCTGCTGGAGGACGGCAATGGTCCGAGTGTTTGCATTTTCAGCATTGGTCTTTGAATCGTGCTTCTGCATGCATACAAAGTTCTGCTGCCAGGTAGCTTGCGCCTCAATCCTTCGTGCGTTCATCTTCCTCCTCTTCGGGTGAGATTCGGACGACTCAGACACCTCGGAATCTGATACCTCAGCTGTAGTATGATGCTCATCGTCGGAGTCTAACGGCTACTTTCGATTAATTGAGCGTCCAGGCAGATTGCTTTGCTTGTCCCTACCAAGTCCTTGACGGCCTTTGCTTCTTCGATGATTTCATCTAAGGCGTCCTTCTCTCGAATAGATTCAACTATACTATAACTATCTTTCGAGCACTTCATCGCCTGCTCCTCGGTAGACAGCATCAAAGCTAGCTGTTCGGTAAGCTGCTGCTCAGCGATTTGTGCCTCAGCAACCCGACCGTGCAGCTCCGTATGCGATAGTTGAATTTGGGTTTCGTCCTGTTGCTCTCGCCGGCTTGGTTTGATCGGCAGGGATCCACTAGCTGGAACTTCGTCCACAGGCGTAGAGTCCTTCTCTCCTGCAGGGATAGGTGTACCGCTGATGCGAAACCGGACCTGAGCTGTATTCAATATCGAGCGAAACTTGACGCACTCAGAGGGGTAGCTTTCGTCGACCAGCGCAACCTTGGACTATACCCATGTTTAGCAGACGTAGATCCCACCATGTCGGGGATCTGCTTCACTCACCGGGACCGTCTCGAGGTGTAGATGCTTTGTGACGTCGTGGTAGGTGATCCCCTTGTCAACTATGACGTGAGTAACATGGTCACCCCAGGTCTCTGCAGCAGAGGCCCCGTAATCCAGCGCTCGTTGAATCCGCAGGCGTCGAAGAGCCGAGGCGGTGTTGTTCGGGAAGAAGACTAGGAACACAGCGAGTAAGTACGCAATCTCAGCCTGATGACTCGGGGAAGAGGTGAAACCGAAACCTACAAAAGACAAGACCTTTGAAGATCTGCTGTGGTTCCGGAACAAGCCTGGCCGCGCACTGTCGTTTTCCCTTGCCAGAGACAGACACTGCCTTCTTGTTTCGAGGCATCTCGACCGCTGCTCTCGAGCTGCTGCTCAACCCAGTAACATCTGGGAGAGCCTTGTCTGCTGTCGCAGCAGCAACAAGCTCGTGGCACTTCTCAGACCCCGTGCAAGCTCCAACAACAACCGCGGCAGGTGCAATCACTCGGACTTCAGATGTCCTCACCGTGGAGCCAGCCCTTGGAACAGCAGATACTTCTTCTTTAACCCGCTTCCTAGCAAATGATCTAACCCTCAAGGTCATCCAATCTCCATCGTCCTCGGACAAAGAATCTAGCCGCTCCAACTCCTCAAAGAAGGCCCTTTTGGCCGCATCCGCGGGCGCCATAGTATGGTGGCTGAGGTCCCGACGCCCAAGTCCCGAGTCTGTCGAGCCATGAGTACTAGTCTTCCTCCTGCTGCCTAGTAAGCGATGAAACGCTCACTGTGGATTACTTCCTCTGGATCAGCCAGTATCTAAAAGAAAGTAAGACCGAGTGATGATGACACGACGGACCTGCGAGGGGTCAACCACGCGTTGCCCCGAGCCACGAAAATGCCACCAAGTCACGGGACCCACGGCAATCAATTAAACTCGAAAAGGTAGTGGGCCTGCGGTCCCGGACTGTTCCCCCGTCAAGCTAGCGGGCAACGGGCAGTTTTGCACCGCAGCATAGTGAAAGCAACGACATTTCCAACAGCAACATTTCCTCTGCTTTCCCCCACCTATTCCAGAGCCATCACAATGTGGAAACCTAACAGGCTTCTATCAGCAGCGGCGGATCTGCAAAATGGTCGCTGTCTGAGCTGCCAATTGCGCAAAGCGACGGCCTACCTCGACAGGCCTGCGCTGCGGTACTATGCCAGCAGCAGCAGCAAAGCGCCAGCACCCACCAAGACACCAGGGCCCAGCACAAAGGTCAAATCCACTCAACCCGTCTACTCGCCCACAGCCTCGAAAATCCCAACGTCGACCGGAAAACCTGGCGACGACGACTTCGTGCCGCAGCCTCTTAGCCGACCCATCGGATCGACCGTGCCTCCGCAGGAGGGCATGAACACGGGGGTTGACGAGCGATCATTCTGGCAACGACGCGATGACTTTGTCAACTACGAGCGACACTTGGAACGTCGGAAAGAGCTGTACGTTTGCACCCTGTCCTCTGATTCATCCCTTTCATCCCCCCTCATCGACATGCACCCTTGTCCCTCCCGCGCATAAACCACAGATGCCCTTCTCTCCATTTGCAAACAGACAAAGGAACCTTGAACTAACTCACAAATTTCCTATCTACCACCTAGGACCCGTCAAGTTGCCAAACCGTACTTCCGCGAATGGTCCAACATGCGCCACCACGAAGGCAAGACCTTCATCTCGAACCTCCGGCTCTTCAAGCGCGACAAAGCCCTCTACTTCCCCAACATGCGCGGCATCACGCTGGCCTCGAAGCGGGCCCCGCGCGACACCACCCCGCTCTTTCGGGGCCGCATCACCGTCGTCAGCATCTTCTCAAGCCTGTGGGCCGAGCTCCAGACCCGAACATTCACGCACCCGGACAAGAACCCGGGGCTGGGGGAGGCGTTCGCGGCGGCAACGGCGGGGGTCTCGCCGAACCAACAACCACATACCGATATCGTGCAGAAGGTTGACATTAACCTCGAGGATAATCTGCTCAAGCGCACCCTCGTCAAGATGTTCATGTGGCAGATGCGCAAGAACCTCCCACCCACCCAGCATGACCGGTACTTTTTGGTCAGCAAGGGCGTGGATGAGGCACTGCGGGAGACGATTGGAATGATGAACTCCAAGGTCGGGTATGTGTATCTGCTGGATGAGAACTGTCGAATCCGGTGGGCGGGCAGTGGTAATGCTCATCCGGAAGAGGTGGAGGCGCTGAACAATGGCGTCCGGAAATTGGTGCAGGAGCGGCGCATCAGTGCGGAGAGTCAGACGCCGGCGGCGGAGTGGGCTAGCGAACAAAAGGGGGAGCAGGTGAAGAAGCCAAAGGTTGTGATGCCATGATTTCCTCTTCGTGTCTGCGGTCAGACTGGCCAATCAGATTTAAAAATTGAGCGCTGTTTTGTATGTACATATTGAAGTAGCATTGGGGGGTGTATAGGTAGCGATGTAAGATAGACGGTGCTAACACGCACACCTCCAACCTCGAGGGCCCATCTCCCCTCTGATTAGTATACTATGTATATCGAGATCAAGAAAAAAGCATTCCCGAACGCCTCTTAACCATCATATTATCCCACCCCCTCCCCCGGCCCTCCCTCCCCGCCAACCCACCAGAAATGAAGTTCATCTTTCATCTCAACAAAAGCACCACCAAAAAACACACTCCAATAAACGCCCCCAAAATCACCGCATCCCTCCTCCTCTTATTCCCAATCTTCCCGATCAACGCATTCATCCCCGGCACCGCGCCCGCCGCGCCCACAATCCGCCGATTGATGCTGGCCAGCGTCTCGCGCTGCAGCCCGAAGTTCTCGTTGATGGCGTAGGCCTGGCTCAGCACGCCGTCGATCATATTGTGGCTCTCGTCGATGCGGCCGCGCTCCTCGAGCATGTAGTCAGCCTCAGTCTGGTTGGCGGAGCGGAAGGCGTCGATGTCGTTGCGGACATTGTGCAGCAGGTTGGCGCGGTCGCGGGCCTCGGCGATGGCGGCGGTCAGGCGGGCGAGCTCGCGACGGTGATCGGCGAGGATCTCGCGGTGGCGGGCGAGGTTATTTTGCTTGAGGGCGGAGGAGGTCAGGGTGGCTTCGCTGTCGAGGAGGCGGGTGAGCTGCGTGATGAGGGTTTCTCGCTGGGGGTTTGGTTTTCGGTTAGTGTGAGAGGGTCTTGATTATTTGAAGATGGTTTAAATTATTTAGGTGGGAGGGTGGGGATGTATGCTCACCCGGTCGAGAATGTCTTGGAGCTGGGATTCGGTGCGGAGTTCTTCTTCGGAGGGAGTGGGCGGTGGTTTGGTTAGAGCGGCGTATTGCGAGTAGGTATGGAAGAGGTTCTCTGTCTGGAGTGTTTATCGCTGGAGTCAATATTTTATCACAGTCCTCCGGAGATGTCGACAAACGTACCTGAGTCTCGAGTGACCGGGCTTGTTGCCGAAGCTGTGCCCAGCCGGTCCCGGTGGAAGTAGCCATGAATGACGAAGAGGGTCGGCAATGTATTTGTAGTTGTAGGTAAGTGATCCCAAGCAGAGGTTTTAAAGGTGGAGGTAGTTATCAAAGGCAGATGTAGTCATAAATTAAGAAGATTCTCCGTCCGACCTGCGGAAACCCGACAGTCTCATTGATATCCTCCGTAGTCAGTCGCTGGAGTCTACGGAGTAGAGCTTTGGGAGAGACTAAGACGGAAGACAGAGACAGAGAGAGTAGAGAGGATGACGCCGCCCTCCGTCTCCGCCGCCGTCGGGGGCGCCCCAATCTTGACCTACCAAAGGACGCCAGAGGGTAAGTTCACTGCAGACTCAGGCACCCAAATCACACCGCCTTCACCTCCAGGCCTAAGGCCATCATCCTCCACCATCCACACTTTTGCAGGACAACCACCAGCCACATCACGTGCCCGCTTAAGCCGCCCGCACACCCAGAAAAAATCAAACCCTAGTCCCACAACGACCATCACCAAATTGACCCGGTCCATCTTCAATCCCCTTCACGTCGACAACCCGTTACGATACCGACACGAAGCCGCCCACCATGGTATGTTGGATGCTGTTTAAACCAGAATCAAGACAAGACAGAAACTGATATTCATCTTTTCTCCCGCAATAGTCGTCCAAGGTCAAGGCTGGTCAGCTCTGGGGAAAGAGCAAGGATGACCTCACCAAGCAGTTGGAGGAGTTGAAGACCGAGCTCAGCCAGCTCCGTGTCCAGAAGATCGCCAACGGTGCCTCGTCGAAGACCACGAGAATGTGCGTTTGACACCTGCGTTGTTTTGTCTTTTTTGTTCCTTTGTGATTTTTGCCTGTGATGCGGGAGCTGCGACCTGGATGGGAACGAAGGACATGAGGACGGAGGATTTTCGGTTACACGGATAGCACGACAATTCCGACAGAGGATACGACACTCGAGAGGACACGAAAGCTGCAGAAGAAGAAGGATAGGAACGAGAACAATCGGCCAACAGACGACCACACTCTAACTTTCCCACAAACTACCACCCACAAAACCACGACAATGACCAGGAAAGAGGAGGAAGAGAGAGGAAAAGAGTCGAAACCACCCAGGCGCAATTTCCGCATCGCAAATTTCGAATCACATCAACCAAGCTCCAAAAAGGATGAAATACTGATATCGAACCCACTACAGCCACGACGTCCGCAAGTCGATCGCTCGTGTCCTCACCGTCATCAACGCCAACCAGCGCGCTCAGCTCCGTCTCTTCTACGCCAACAAGAAGTACTCTCCCCTCGACCTCCGCGCCAAGCAGACCCGCGCCATCCGCCGCCGTCTCACCAAGCACGAGGCTACCCTCAAGACCGAGCGCCAGCGCAAGAAGGAGATCCACTTCCCCCAGCGCAAGTACGCTGTTAAGGTACGGCTCTCCCTCAGCAAAGAAACCTGCCGCTGCTTCCCATTGCCCCAAATGGGCGCAGGATCGGCTAAGAAAGCCAACAACCAAAAACCAGACCTTATACTAATCAGTGTTTGCGGGCACAGGCTTAAATGTAAAGAAACCTTTTTCGCGGCTGGGATGGGAGTTTGTTTTTCTTTATTGAAACGGGAACACGTCAATTTGTTCTGCTAAAAATTGATGATGAACGCGCTAGGGGGCTTGATGACCTAGCACACCTTGTGGTGGGAAAGGCATGTCCGGTTTCCATCTAGGGATCGAAGAGAAGAAATAAAAAATTTCTAGAGATTGATTCTTTTTGGTTGATGTCTTCGGGAAAGTAAGATGCAAAAAAATCGATTTTGCATAAACTTTTTTTTTTATTTTTTTCTCTCTTCACTTCCCCTTTCAATGAAAGGCTTTACATGACCATGATATACCTTTTTTTATCTTTTTCTTTCTTTCTTGATCACTTGGGTAGAGAGTAGTTCTTTTACTGATGAGTAATAATGTTGAATGGTGCCGTCAAGGTCCTCGAGTCTGGAGATTCGTCCCAGTCTGTAGAACCAAGAACGATTATTATATATGTACAACGCTCGTGACCTACTATCTTGATACTCCTAGATCATATATCATATTCCTAGCTCTTCACCTCGCGCGGATATCCGGTTGAACATCTCAATCCAGCCCATTACCCTACGAGTCCATCCACAGCACCGAATCTTAGTGAGCATTTATCGACCTCCCCGCCTCTCCGGACCCAGACCCCAACTCCACCACCCACATCCCACAGCAGATACAAGCCCTCAAATGGCCTAACTTGAAGATCATCCGGAACGCCAGCACCGAGCGCGGCGGAATCGACCCCTCAGACACTTCGCAACAGCGCACACACCTCCGCCTCACAGGCTGGCCCGCCGCTACCGCTGCCGCCCCCTGGCCGTCCTTCTGCTTGCTGCCACCAGCTAAGGACTGTCCCGTACCATTTGCGGCGAGGCTTACCCGGACGGGACTCTTTTTGATGATATCCAGGGTGCGGGTGCGCTGGTACAGCTTCGTGCGGCGGTCCGAGTCCAGTCCCAGCCAGCTGTAGTCACGCATGTAGATATCCATGCGGTTGACATCGGATCGGAGACTCGGGATCGTCTGCCGTAGGATGGTGGATACCGCGGTCACCAGGACCGGGGAAATACGGCCGCTGACCAGTAAATCCTTCTCGGGGCCCGGGCGTTCCGCGTCGCCGAACCCGGCGCCGTGATAGGCGTGGCGGACGGCGGAGTCGACTCCAGCGAGGAATTTCTCGTAGACCTCAATGGCAGCGGGCGAGGTTTCCACAGCCTGGCAGATCCCCGAGTAGTACACCCGGGCGTCGCCGGTTAGCGGAGCGTTGGCGTAACCAGCGTGAATGCCGCGCAGGCCGCGGCAGATGAAGCGGAGGCAGGAGCGAGACATGCTGGAGAGGAGAATGATGAGCGAGAGGGAGTTGGTCGATTTGACTGATATGAAGCATTGACGTTAGCAACAAGAATCAAAGAAGGGAGGTCGCTGACTTACGTTTTTGGCTGAAAGCCTCCTGATCGGAGGACACATCTTCGAATTCGTCGGCAAGGTTGAACAGCTCGTCTAGGATGTAGAGTAAGAAGTCAAGAGCCCATTTAGTGTTACCAAGCACCATGCGAAGAACATCTGTGATTATCAGACAGTCAGTAAAGAGGCTTTTTGAGTATTCAAAGGGGTCGTACCAGGGTCATGGGGCTCAGAGGCTTGGATCCCTTTATTATACTGAAAGAAGAATGGGTAGAGAATAGAAGCATGGCGCAGCTGGAGAATAGACCAGGAGACAGAAGATGCGAAGCTCCGTTGCTGGTATTTACCCTTATTGCCCAGTGCTGCTTGGATGCTAAGGCAACGGGGGATGTACGGGTGGTTCATCAGCTTGTCTTGCTCCTCGGTGAAATTGCAGTTTATGGGTAATGCACGATAGACTTCATTGATGAATGACGTTTGCGCATCTATTCCCTCGTTAGACATTTCTGTAGTTATGAATATGACAGCAGACTCACCTGGAGAAAGTTGACGTATTAATATTAACAGGACATCGTCCGTATTGACTTCACTTCCGCAGCCGCGACAAAATGCTAGTGTCAATGCCGCGATAGCGGCTGAGAAGTTGTCTGAACCATGACATCAGCGCAAGATTCAATCTGATAGAAAAAGCCAACGTACTCTCATCGTAAAGCCCGTTGTCTGCTCCATATGAGTGTTCCATCACTCTAAGCTGTATGTGTCCGCTGCTGTCTAGCATCACAGCGGCACAGGCACTGGGCGAAAAGCTGATATGAAGGCCTACCTAGGGTGTTTAGCGATATCCTCCATAAGATAACCAAATTACCGACCTGGAGTGTCTTGAGAATAATGGAACCCTGCTTGAGCCAGACTAGTCACCGTGTTCGCGTCATCGACTCCATTAAATGCAGCCATAGTTTTTGGATCGTAGAAAGCAACAGAGCTGTCATCGTGGGTCACAGCTACAACATTGGCGTATTCGATGTGATCAATCGATACAACGTATCGGTCGCAGAGGATATCTTCCAACCGATTGAGCACAACATTGGGCTGGACACCATTAGCACTCGACATTTCAGATCCGCGCCCACTCCACAACCTACCTTCATTTGCATGCTATTCTTCTTCGTCGTGACTTCATCAAACTTAGGATGGAGAACCAGGGGTGCGGATTCGAGTTGCCACCGGACAATGATACTTGATGGACCCTGCTGGTGCGGGTGATCGGGGGCTGTTTGAGGTAGGATTGAAAATGTAGCCACAACCCAGGGGGTCGCAGAGGACCCTGCAGCATTATCGGACGTTGGAAGAATGATATCCAAGCGGGTAAGACAGTAGAGAGAATTAGGAAAAGGCTGTTGGAGGTCGTCGGAAGGGTCCCCATTGTTACGCACGGGACCAGGCACATTGCAGGAGGTCTCAACCTTGCAATGCACAAAACGAAAGCTGGGAACTGGAAATTGGGTTGGGGTTTGTCTAGGCTGCTGCGCGGGGTCAAATTGAGGAGGGTTCCAGTTGATCAGCACTCGGTAGACACAGATCTTCTGGCAGGTCGAGTATGTTGCCACGAGAATTCCGGCTTGAGTTGGTACCAAGGCCGCATGGGTCAACAACCGGTCTGAATAGTTGGTGTTCTTCAACTCGGCAGATATTTCAGCCCACTTCGAATCCGGGTTCTGATACAAAAGCTTGATCATCCCCGACCTGGTGATGTAGACCAATGCAGCCTTGTTGGCTGGGTGAAAGGGCCCAATTGGTCGACGGCGATAGGGTGAGTACGCCCAGCGACCTTGTACTTTGGCGGCTTGGTAGAATGCATGTACCTGGAGCCGGTTAGCATCGTGGTATATTAATAGAGGTTTCGCGGGGGTGCTTACGGAGCGTTGGGTGTTCAACCACAGCATGCCGACCACCTGCGCATTGTCGTCGGGCTCCAGAGACGGCGGTCGAAGGCTATTGACACTGTTGAGTGCGATTGGAATAGAATAGATTGAGAGTCGGCCAGACAAATCAACCACCGCTAACTCGGAACCAGACTCATTCCAACTCAGATGCATTAAGGCCGTACCTCCATGGGCTTCTGTGACGGGCAGTAAGGGCGTCTCGTCGCTGAGCACCCATTTGCCATCCGCTGGCTGACAATGGAGATAACGGACATATACTTTGGAGGGGTCCTGAGCAATGTAGGCAATACATCCTAGTTTTGACCATGCAATTTTCCTAAACCGAGCTTTCAGTAAAGATTGATAGAGGCTTCAGGGTGGGTAGCCGACTCACTGACAGCAACCAAGCAAGCGCATTTCATCCAAGCGCTCGGCCAGACCTTTGGTGGAAGTGGTAGATGGCAACCCCAGCTCAAGGGAGGCAGGCTCCCCGAAAAGATCATCGACATTGATACCGTCCTCCATCATCAGGGGCATGATGTATGGGGGAAGATTGTTAATTCACAATGATGATTAAACTGGCTAGGGGGGAGAGCGATATCGCACTAGCCCGACAGCATAGTTTCAATGCGATAGACCCCGGGAAACAAGTCACCACAGGGTGTGGGGGGAAATGACTAGCAGGGGTCAGGCAGAGCAGTAGCAGAAGTTAATGAACACAGCATTCATCGGCAGATTACTGCATGTCCTGTCGCAAGGTCGCAAGACTCAGACTCCACCTTCACTCACACAGAGCGAACACAGACATGAATCAAAGATGTTTCTCATGATATGTTAAGTTAGTAAGTTTGTAAGTCCAGTTACTAACCAGCTGGAAGTGGAGCCCACCCCAGAGACTCTTAGTCAGCATAATCATGTGAGGTCATGTGTTGTGCCAGTGGTAGCCCGGCCAACAATCAGCCAATCACAGCCTTCTCCCCCACTTTCCATTCACGCGACATCATCAACCCTGATCCAAGCCTTTCCAACTCCTCCCCATGGATGGAGAGAGCAGGTGTGCGCAGGGGAGACACCTCCCAACCCAATTTATGGAAACTTATCAGCACTAATTCTTCCAAGATGATGCTACTGCAGTTGAGTGGGGATGCAAGGATTTGTTCCAGGTGTTCAGTCGCGTAGTTGTGGACGGATTGTGGCGTCTGCCATTGAGGTAAGAGCTACGTCCCCCAGCGCGTCGCAGTGTATTATGGTGTGTTAGGAGTCGGTCAATGCGAAGGGAGGCATGTTGTGGATGTTACTAGCAGTGACAGTTGGAGAATCATAGGAAGCGGACGCGGTCCGGGCAGCAGTCAGTAGTAGTGAGTACGGAGTACGGTGACCACTGCAGTAACACGCAACAAGTCGCAACGATTGAGAACAATTGTCCAGGAAACATGTCGCTCGCAGTTGATGAATTGTCAATGAGATCCCGAGACACAATGCGACCGGGCGACCTTCGGAGAAGAAACATCAGCACTCACTGCTGGTACTGCGCCAGACCACGGAGTATAGAAATCGATGTCGGATCCGCCAATCAGCCTGCGAGGAGGGAGAAGTAGACACGGGAGTATCGAACCACAGGTCTCTGGCGAGCGTAAGAGTCTGGTAACGAGATTGCCCAACATAGTGGAAACACACTTCCCCACTGTGTATGGCTTTACAGAGTTTTCGTTACTCCATGCATCTTCCGCTTCAACATCTCGTAGTTAGTACAGTACCTCCTAGTAACTCAACGACGCTCTCCGTCTCAATGAGATGATATGGATGATAGATATAATATCACAGCATCGCAAACTTCTCAAACCACATCTACAATTCACCATCTCCGTCAACGTCAATACATTCTTCGCAACATACCGACCGTTGCTGTCTTCCCACCCCCGCTTTATCACCGACACCCACCATTGAGCCCTATCTATTCCTTTCTTCGTCAACTTGGCTCTGCTCTGCCCGTGGGTCAAAATAAACACGCTGCAAGCGAGAAAGAGAGGATCTGACCAGCCGCCGGACGGGTGTTCCAGCTCCTCTTCAATCCTCCTGGCTAGATTTCTTTCTTCTCCCTTCGTGTTGTCCTTCATCATCATCCTCATCCCACTTCCCACTTGACCTCATCATTCTTCTCCCTTGCCCTCCCCAAATCGTCACAGGGACTTGAGTGTTCAGTTTCATGTTGGTGGTTGTGCTGTCTCTTGCCTTTTCTCTTCTTTCCCCCTCTCTCTGTTTGAGTCGCTCGTCTTTTCTTTTTTGTCTTCCATCTATTCTCCCCCCCCCTAATTGAAAGATCTTTACTCCTTCTCCGTGTCCGCTTCCAGGTCGTTTGTCAATCTCCTTTCCCACCCTCTCAACAAAGAAAGATTGGACGATTGGAAGGGAATTAAATTCTCTGCTTCAACCCGCCCCCCCTTCCTGGTCTCTCCTCGTCTTCAATTGATGTTCCACTTCTCTCTTCCGTCCTCGATGCTACTCTCCACGGATCTCTAGTACGAGTACCCGACAACTTCCGTCCAAAACGCTGCTACTGTCGACCAGCCGCCGTTTTTTTCGTGTCATTCAACTTTTTTTGTGTTCCCGGTTCTCTTCTTCGACGTCCTTCCGGCCTGACCAGATGGCGCCCACTTCACGATCCCAGACCTCCACCACCTCCTTCGATTCCTCGTGTTCCATCCCACACAGTCAGTTGGCCTCGCTTGGTATGGATGATGATTCGGATTGTTCCAGCCTGAGCTCAGCTCCTCCTTCGCCCATTGCACCACCAGAATTCTATCCGTCGCCGCCCCCATCGCAGGAAACAGAGGAGGCTACTAGTAGTGGTGGTGGTGGTGGTGCTGCCGCCCGCAGCCAAGACGACTTGCCGCCTGCTCGGAAGAAGCGTCGGGTGGCCGCCCCCAAGGAACGCTGCACTCAGCATCTTGACCTATCGTCGGGCGCATCTCTCTCCTATGATCAGCAGCAATCGCAGATCGATTATCTCACTAAGACTATCCGTCGTCATCGCAAGATCGTTGTTATTGCCGGTGCTGGCATTTCCACCTCTGCAGGAAGTATGCAGCCCTTCTGCCCTTCTCACCACCCTCCCCTTCCCTACCTATAATATCCTCTTCAAAGACAGCTTCTAACTTACGATCCTCCCAGTTCCCGATTTTCGCTCCACCGATGGTCTCTTCAAAACCCTACAAAAGAAACACAACCTTAAAGCTTCGGGGAAGCTCCTTTTTGATGCTGCGGTGTACCAAGATGAAACCTTGACCGCTTCTTTCCAGGATATGGTGCGGTCGCTCTCGGAGGAGGCTGCCAACACCTCGCCCACCGCGTTCCACCATATGCTGGCCCGGTTAGGCCAGGAGAACCGCCTGACGCGTCTGTACACCCAGAACATCGATGGGATCGAGACCTCTATGCCGCCGCTGGCCACTCAAATTCCTCTCAACGTCAAAGCGCCCTGGCCGCGCACCATTCAATTGCATGGCAGCCTCGAGAAAATGGTGTGTCAGAAGTGCCGCCATTTGAGTAATTTCGACAGTAGTCTGTTCGATCGGCCGGATGCCCCGGAGTGCCCGGAGTGCGTCATCAACAACCAATTTCGTATGGACACGGGCCAGCGAAGTCACGGGATCGGCAAGATGCGACCGCGTCTCGTGCTCTACAACGAACACAACCCGGATGAAGAAGCCATCACCTCGGTTATGAACGCAGACATTCGCTCCCGCCCGGATGCTTTGATTGTGGTTGGCACTAGTCTGAAAATCCCCGGAGTCCGTCGCCTAGTCAAGAGTCTCTGCTCGGTGATCCGGAGCCGTCGCAATGGGGTGACCATGTGGATCAACAACGAACCCCCCAGCGGGAAAGAATTTGAGGATTGCTGGGACTTGATGGTCAAGGGGGACTGCGAAGAGGTGGCTCGACTCGTCGATCTGAAGCGCTGGGATGCTCCAGAGGAGGTATTTGATGAGTGCAACCTGTCCGAGGCCGAGCGGGTGAAGGGTGAGCAAGGAGAAGTGGAGATTGTCATCCAGACGCCCCGGAAGAAGCAGCGCACGCCTACTGGGTTCCTTACGCCATCGTCCAGCCACGACGAGGAGACTTCCCAGGATCTGTCCAAGGCGCTCTCCCGAACCGCCTGTCCTAATCCCGCCAGCCGCGGCCGGAGTCTGCAAGACGTCCTGCAAGCTTCCAAAACCACTGGAACGAAGCAGGCGGCGCCCAAGAAAAGCGTCCCGAAGAAGCGGACGAGAAAGACGGAACCGGCCAAGAACAACAAGATCAACAACTTCGGAAAAGTCACCAAGGCGCAGAAGTCCACGGCCGAAGCAGACAAGGCAGTCAAGCTGGACAAGGACGATAACAAGCCAATGGTTCCCTTGCCTCCAGGCGCTGCGCGCAACAATGGCCCGATGTTTCCTCGCCTGGTGGGTAAGGGCGAGTCGACGCCGCCTCCTCGGAGCAGCGGTCGCTGGCATCAGGCGGAGACCATTTCGCCCAAATCCGTTCCCAACGGGATGAGCAGTCTCCTTAATGAGCCGGCTGCGTAAATACTGGCTTCATGTTATGATTTTGCGGGATTTCAGTTGGGGATTTGTTCGGATTTGTTCCAGGAGATACCAATGATAGACTATTCGGAGTGCAGGCGTTCGGGTGTTCGGCATGCAATGGAGGAGGTCCGCGGGCACATTCACTGCTGGACGGCTATGGCCGCTCTAGCATAGACCAGTTTATTTCTACCTCGAGCCCATGGGTTCGCTTGTATTATCAATGTGTAATATGACAGACAGCTAGCTGCGTTGCCAGCGGCAGAGTTATCTGATGCTTTACAGTAGGAGTATTAGGATGATCACATGGTAGCTGACTTGGGTATCCAAACGCGTTTGTACTTTATATTTGCAGGCATATCAATGCAGATTCATCATGAGAAAATACGCATGGAAAATCTAGCCCAATTCCCCTCTCAGCTGGTTCCCCGGCCCAGACTCATTTTCACTGTCCGTCTCATCCCCGTCCACATCGGGGTTCATGACTCGGGCGCGATTCCTGGCATCATTGGCATCGAGGTCCTCGACGCGGTCAATATCCTCCTCCTCCTTGTGCTCATCAGCGTCCTCCTCGTCTTCATCGTCGTCCTCGTCCTCCTCTTCATCTTCTTCCTCGTCCTCCTCCTCGTCAACCTCCTCCACCTCCTCCGTCTCATCCCCATCCCCATCCCCCCGCCCCGACTCCTCCTGCGTCTCATCCTCGTCCGCCATTTCACCGACGGCGCCAGCAGCAGTGCCAGCAGGAGCACTCCTCTTCACCCTCTTCGCCCCGCGATCCTCATCCTCCTGGTCCTCCATCTCAACATCAGCCCCCGCCGCACTCTTCTCCTGAGCCGTACTCGCAGCCGCATTCGACGGACCCTCCTTCTTCCCCCTTCGCTTCCCAGCCTTCAACTCCGTAAACATGTCCAACTCTTTTTCCAGGCGCGCCCGGAACGAATCAAACTCCAGCTCCGTAATCGCGCTGAATACGTCCGACGGCGCGACGGTTCGTTTTAGGGTTGCTTCATTGGCACTATTAGGTAGGAAACATGGTTAGCTTTGTCCTAGGAGGGAGGGTAGCTTGTCCCAGTCAGGGAGATGGCTTGTCCAGAAAGAGAAATAGCTTGTCCCGTCTGAGGAGAGAAATAGCTTATCCCCATTTCGAAAAGGCCAAACACCGCACCTCCCCAAAAGCCACAAACAAACCGACTCTCCCCCTCCACCCTATCACATAAATAGACAAATGACCAGGAAACAAGGGGGCAAAAAAAAACGTACTGAGAACTCAAATACGAAACAAACACCGTCGCTGCCTTCTGAATAGCTAATACCGCATCCTTCTGGATGGAGGTGTTGGGCGGGAGGACGGATTTGGCGAGTCGGATGGTCAGAGAGCGGGGGAGGAGGTAGTCCTTTTTTGATTCATGTTAGATTTATAGAGTTGTTACTTGGATGAGGGGGAGGGTAACTCAGAGCAGGGAAGGGAAGGGAAGGGAAGGGAGAGCAGCTTACCTCAATGCCTACGCCTGCTTCTGCGCGGGCTTTGAGCTGTTGTTCGGTAGCTTCGATTGTTCCTGTCGCTGCTGCGGCGGCCGCGGTGTCGAGGTGGGGGGAGGAGGGTTGCGACGGGGAGTGGGTGGGTGAAGAGCGCGAGGGGTCTGCTGGTGCTGGTGCTGGTGCTGTGCTGGAGGCGGATTTGCGGGCCATTGCTTCTCTCTTGTCAGGGGGGATGGTGGGTGGGTGAAGACTGTCCCGTGAATGAGTGGATGGTTGCGATTGAGGTCGAGTTTGTATTGCGTTTCGAGATCTCTCTCCCCCTGGCGTACAGTCTGGGTATCGTGAATAAAGCGGTTCGGTTATGACGGGTTGAGGTCCGAACTAAGTACTTCTTCCAATCCAATCCGAACAAAGAGCGATTGTGCTGGGATGTGAAGGTGGGTGTAGGAAAGAAAATTGCGAATGACGCGTCGCGATGGGAAGAGTTGGCGCGCAGTGGTGGATCAAATCCGTTTCTTTTCGCTGGGGTTATCGGTGGGTGGCGATAAGCTGACCCTGCTGAATGTCAGGTCTACTTCCTACTGACAAAGCATCATGATGTAGAGGGCATCTAGTCTGGTTGATTGATATTTACAAGAAATCGGGAGTGGTAATTCGTGTTCAAATTATCATGTTTGCAGCGCTGGGTTCAAATAGTCGTGAATTGGGTGCACACATCAATGATGCATCTACTGGTGATCGTGCGCGTTTATATATCTTCAATTAAGCACAAACAATATGACATGTCCCTTCATTGACGGCAATCTTTCGGCCATCATTCGTCCGTAGGTGTACTCCGTGTGTGACTACTAGATTACGATAAACCAAGCTACTAGCAGTAGAAGAAATCATGCTCAATTATCTACCTTTTATGAACCATAACGCCTGGTATCCTGAAAATCGTCTATTCAGCCATTTCCTCATCCTCGCCCTCACCGTTGCCCCAGAGTCCCTCGATCTTGAACTCCGCCGCCCACTCGGTCACAATCTTCTTCGTGTCCACACCTGCAGCCGCAGCAGGGGCGGAGCCGTCGGCCGGCGTCGTCACCACCTGCAGCACAGGCGGGTTGACCCATCCCTGGATGCGTCCGTCTCTCCAGTCGGTGATGACGGTCATGGCCGCAGCCTCCAGGTTGGGCACGCCGCCCTTGCCGAGACGTCCGCGCTTCCGTGCGACCTGCACCAAGAAGTCGTGCGTCTGGTCACCCCCAGACGGGAGCAGAGGGGGCACACCGTAGACCTTCAGCAACTTGGCGACGAGGTCCTCCGAGGTGGACAACCGCTTGAGCAGCAAAGACACAGCCGGGACCGGGTCTTCAATGTGCTTGGGGGGAACCGCGTTCAACAAAACCAGACGAGCGTGCTCCTCCTGCTTCTTCTTGCCCTTCTTGCTGCTGCTGCTCTTCTCGCCAGCGTTGGGGAAGACAATACCGGGGGAGTCGATCAGCTTGAGCTTGCTATCCAGCTTGACCTCTCTCAAGCTGGTGGTCACACCGGCCTCGGCGCCCGTAGGGCAGGCGTTGCTGGAGCCCTTGTTCATGCGGGCCGTCAGAGCATTGATGACGGACGACTTGCCGACGTTGGGGTAGCCGATCACACCAACGGAGATGGATCGCTTGAGCTGCTTGCTCTGTGAATATGTCTTAAGAGCGCGGAAGAGGGTCTCCGAGGTACCCTTCACCGTCAATTGCTTGTGGTCGAAAGTGTGCGCGTTGCCCGAGCCGTTGGAGGCCTTGAGGGGAAGAGTGGGGAAGTAGCGACGGAGGTGGATCAGCCAGTCCTTGAGAACCGGAGGAGGAATGAGATCGATCTTGTTGAGAATCAGGATCAACCGCTTCGAGCCGCGGTCGGCGGCCATGATGGCGCGCTCCACCTCCTTGGACCGCGTGCCCTCGGGGTCGCGAGCGTCCAGCACATACAGGATGACATCGGCAGCATCCACGACCTGCTTGAACACCTTGTCGAAGGCCTTCCGCGAGCTCTCCTTGGAAGTCAACTGTGCCGCCAGCGAAGGAGCGGTGATGGCCTCCAGGGCAGCGCCAGCTTCCTCGCCCTCCTCATCCATCTCCATGTCGTCATCCTCATCCTCGTCGTCATCGTCCATCTCGTCATCATCCTCCTCGCTGTCACTGTATTCGGCGGCGCGAGCTCGGGCAGAAGCGAGCAGCGCAGCCATGGGGTTCGACGAATCGTCTTCGTCCATCTCGTCATCGAGAAGATCGTTCTCGTCGATCACGGCGCCAGCCTGGGCACCCTGCTCTCCGGACTCCTTCTGTGCGGCACGGCGAGCGCGGGCTTCTTCCCGGATGCGTTCCTGTTCCTCCGCCTTCAGACGCTTCTTCTCCTCGATCTCATGCAAGATCTTGTCTTTGTGGGGGAAGAGGTTGGGAATACCCGGGTCCTTCTTGATCTTGGACCGCCATTCGGGGTTCTAAAAGCTACATTAGCCGCGACAATATGACCAAAGAGACATACAGGAATGTCTTACCTTTTTGGCGAGCTTTCTCATCTTGCGCTGCTTCGCCGCAGACGCTTTCTCAATTTTGTGCCTCAAGCGGACGGGCACCCGCTTGGAGTTTTTGCCTGCGAAGAAGTCAGCTCTTGCAAGTTAGCAACACAGGTTCGATGCAACTTACCGAGCTTGACCATCTTGAAGAACCTGCCAAATAACAAATCACAGAGCCACAGAAAAGGTTCAAGCCTCGCGATTGATCTGCCAGGCCAGCGAAAATCGAGTCGCTGCGGACAACAATTTTGTGCCGCTAAGATTTGGCGCTAAGATAACCGGCATCATGTTTGGCCGATCTCCGAGGCGTGTGTTGCCCGCGCGGGACCATCGCCTAATCGGTCACTTTATCTCCCCATCCCGATCGTCAATCGCATCACCACAGACTTGCTCTTCGGCTTATTTTTTTGTTTATCAACTTGCTACGAACTCTGTCCGCTCTTTACTTTGTTCGCCTGTACAGCAGCTATCTAGCGCTGCTTACTTCTTTTCTAGACCCGTCTTCCTGCACTACCCGTCTGCTGTCCTACTTAGACCCCGCTCTTTATCATGTCCAACTCAACCGGCTCTTTCTCTGCCCCTCCGCAAATCCTCACCTTTGACGGTGTCCTTTCTGACTTTGACGGCACGATCGTCGACTCGACCGATGGTAAGCCTGCCGGCTTTGCTGCCATACTTCTATTTATGACCCGCATCGTCGCACACTTGAACCGCGCTCGATCGCAACTGACGCTCTGATCTTTCTCTTCTCCCCCCGCATCAGCGATCGTGAAACATTGGCATAAGTTAGTTCAGTCCCGTTCTCTCTACAATCCTCACCACCCCGTACAACTCATGGAATAGCGAAGGCTAATCATGGCGAATGTCGCCATTGACAGGATTGGCGCTGAGCTAGGCGTCGACCCCGCGACGATCCTGGCCACTTCACACGGACGCCGCAGCATCGACACGCTGCAACTGTATGACCCGAGCAAAGCCAACTGGGAGTGTAAGTCTTCTTCTTGACTGTACATGCGCATCACCACACGGTTCAGATCGGACTTTGCCTTGCCCTGGAAACAACACGATCTCCACGCACAGACCCTTCCCCCCCGCCACCACTGTGACGCGACCCTTGAGCCAAACGAAGCACAATAACACAGCGCTGACAACGGTTCAACGTTTCAGACGTCAGCTATGTCGAAGGCTGTATCCCCAAGGAGTATGGATCCGACGCCGTTGAGATCCCCGGCGCGCGGTCCCTGCTGTCAGCGTTGGACGAGGCTGGCGCGCGGTGGGGCGTGGTGACATCGGGAACGCGCGCCCTGCTCGAGGGCTGGCTCGGCGTGCTGCAGCTCACACACCCGGATGTGTTGGTGGTGGCCGAGGATGTCGAGCTGGGCAAGCCCGACCCGCGGTGCTATCTCCTGGGTCGGACACGCCTGGGTCTGGAGCATTCGTCATCGCTGGTCGTGCTGGAGGATGCACCCTCGGGCATCAAGGCGGGCAAGGCGGCCGGGTTTACGGTCATTGCATTGACATCGACGCACACGCTGGAGCAACTTCAGGCGGCCGGGGCGGATGTGATCATCGAGGACCTGCGGAGCATCAGTGTCAAGGGCGTGGTGGACGGACGGATCCAGCTGGAGGTGCGGAACGCGTTTCAGCGAGAATAGATGCATAGATAGAGATGAGGGCTCGATGCAAGGCGAGTAGTAGTGTGCGACGTACGCTGAATGAAGATTGCCCTTTTGAGGCTCTCTTCGATTCGATCTCCACTGCCGTATCTTTGTTGTTGCATAGACACAGAGCTTCACCACAGGTACATTGTACATACATAGTTATCACCACAAGAGACATAGACTAAACCAGCGAGAACATACCCACACCGACTGATCTAGGCACGATGCCGATGCAGTCATATCTAGGGAGACATCCGTTCTAGAGACCTATGATTTCCGAATGTACCTGTCTGGCTCTCGTAGCTACTGCACCACTTTCTGGAATACCTGTACTACAGCAGATATGAAAGTTACCAGGCTAGACCAGACCAGACTGCACCAGAAAGAACTAGACCATGTTGAAGCGTCTGCATCAGTCACTGAAGCTGTCCGCTTCTGTTCAATTCGTGTCTGTGTTGGTAGACCCTGTCATCCCTACGATTATGTTCGTGAGAGAGGGATCGCCTTATCGTGCTGTCTTTTACACGCCCCTTCTTCTTTACCTGATCTATATCTATACTAATACCAGTAGTATATCCTTTACCCATATCTACACCTACTCCCAATTCTATACCTACCCGTATACGTGAGTATAGCTACACTTACACGTACCTCTGCATTATACCACACCTACAGCTATCTCACACGCAACCTACACCATACGCTCAACCCACGCCCGTCACTACTATACAAGACACATTCCACCCCCTCCAAGACAACACGGGACTCAGATATCTCAACTCATAGAGGAGACTCCCGTCCCCCTCAAGACTTCTGCAGGATACGCCAAGCTATACAAGGAAGCGCCTCGCATACCCCACGGTCAAGTAGTCGGCATAGTACTGTACACGCGATGTACATGGACCATGAGGTGCCTTTGGTGTCGACAGTATGCTCGTGGCTTGGGAGTCAGCTTATATGGGTAATGTGAAGGATAGAGATTGACATTAACATTGCCTGGAAGACAAGATTGCCCGGTGCTTCCTGACCAATAAAGTAAGTAGGTACCTAGTCTATATGGCCGTGCGCGATAAAATCACTGTGATAGACTGTGGATCCCAGCGCTGCGACATAGTCGAATGAGCAGGAGGCTGAAGAACAACATAATCCAGTGAGAGCAGAACCCTTCCGTGAGGTGAACGGGAGAAAGCGGATCTATTGCATCGACATCGAACTGTCTTACGGGAAGGAAGACGATGGATAAGGTAGTATTAATAACATACATGGGGCTACAGGCAGGGTGATATGAGTTCCAAGAACCACTATGCGCTCAGCGATAGAGACTTCTTTCGCTTGTCTCGTGAAGGCAGTAGACATGAATGAGGTACTGCCACAGAATGTAAGCTAGCTAGCGTTGCTACCTATGACTACTATACAATAAAGAGAACGTGTTGGCTCAAGTGGAGGTGATTTCAACGTCGCTGTATAGAGCATAGCACAACTTAACGGACCAACTAGCCCTACAATCATACCATCCATGAGCCTAGCCTCCTCTCGCTTCCTCTAGGAGGTCTTCCAGCAATTAAACATGAAAAAGTCACTGGCTGTGGCAAACACAATATGTGTGCCACGTTATACTCATCTACAAAGGGCGCAGAACACGCACACACAGACGAGACAACACTACCAGAACGACAAAGGCACGGATTCCCACAGAACGCAGCTTTCACACCCCCCCCTCTGCGTCTCTGTGCCATTGCCTTCCAGCTAAGTGGCGATTGGGATCCGAGCCGGTCTCTCAGTTGCCCCTCTGCTTGGCTTTGGTGGTTTATGGGAAGGGAAAGAATCAGGGATACTGGGTTGAATGACTACAGTATGCTCACTGACTGGTTCCGGGGGCGAATTCATGTTAAGTATGTGTGTAGCTTCGTGTCCATTTGCCATGTACGTATGTGCTTACACTTTTTGCTTATGCTTTGGTGGTTTGAGGATGACAAGGGTATTGTAGGTTATTGTTGTGGGGACCGTGTTTGTTCTCATTGTTTAATTGTGTATACTGTACCCTTGCCCGTCGGCCTGTAACTCAGGTGCTAGTGTGCTCAATACGGAGTACTACAAAGCGGATTGTGCTGGGATCATGATGGAGAGAATGGAGGGACTTCGGGTATATACTTGAACAGAACCCTACGATCCATTGGTTCACAAACAGACCCATCTCGCAAGTGAAGTAGGATGATACGAGAGAGGGGGCGATGAGTTACTGTATACTACGAAGTACAAGTTCATCCAGATTGTTCTCAGACCCCACTCGGAACACCAACACACACAACACTCTTGTTGGAGATCACCGAGTCAGCAAAGACAGCCATAGAAAGCAGGGCTGCCTCTTCACCCGATGTCCTGTCCCGGGAATCCCCCAAGCAGTGGCCCGCATTGGTCCCCTCGAAAACCCGAAGGCGTTTCCTGCACTTTCTGCGGTGATGGATGGCCAGCGGTGAGCTTCAACATTCTCTGCATGTCCCATGCCCCCATGGTGGGTAAGACAGACAGAAAAGTATTCCGCTCCGGGAGCCAAAAGAAAAAGCTTCAACTGCGAGAAAGTCCCCTCCAATAAGTGGGTAACCCAGTCAATGCCAATGGTCCCGATGGATCCACCCCGATGAAGAATGGCAGAATATTATCCGACTAGAAGAAGAGAAACAAGGCTGGCAATGTGCTTGATTTCCCCCACCTTCACCAACCAGACAATCACAAACAAAGAAATACCGCTCAAGCCCTACCCTGACAGATCCTATTCATTGAAGCGAATTAGGAAGTTTCCTCAGGATGCTGTCGACCAATTTCAGAAGATTAAGTTCAACGGCTGACTGTTGAACATCTCGCTCGCCACGGCGTGCTCACCGACAAACTTGGAGAGATGGAGGGCCGGAGATGTATCATGTATGTATGTGCGTTTGTGTCTTGTCCCCAGAGCATCGGTCCATGACAACCAAGTCCCCCTCCGTGTACCTTGGAAGAAACAGCAATGGGGGATTCGGGGAAAAAAGAACGAACCGTTGGCAACAAAAGGTCGGACTTATTGCATGGTGGCTGCTGCAGTGCACTCCACAGCCCACACAGTTTCACCGACTCGGTAAAACTGTTAGCTGCTGGCTCTCCAACCCATTCAGACCGAATGCTGTAACCCGACTGGATGGAGATGCATTTGGTGCAGATAAGGCCGGTCCGACGTACAGTACGCGAGACTGGAATGCGACCAAGCTACGGAGTACAACCTGAAAAGAGACCATATCTCAAAGACCACACCCAATTGAAAGAACACGAGCAGAGTCAAAGTTGCAGACTTCGGTACAACTTCCAGGGAAGCCAAGAAGCCAACGAAGGTATCAGACCGGTCTCATTGTAGCCAGCGGTGTTTGCAGATCGCCAGTCCCAAGAGGTTTGTTGCCTCGTTGACCGAACCAGCAGATCAGGTTCTGGAAAGTAGACATGTCGAATCTGCGGCGGAGGTCCGTGTGGATCGTCATGATCTCTGCTGCAGCTCCGGCTTAAGATCGAGCCGAGTTTCTCAGACGAGAGAGCGCTCAGGTGGTTGTCTGACGCTTTATGCAAGGGTTGAGCTTTTTCGCTTCCCTGGAATTAATTTTGGGGGGTTGCATGTTCCTTTTCCCCTCTCAGCCCGGCGCTCCCAGGAAGAACACAGTTTCTCGAACGTTTCTGCGGGACGGAATCGCGAAACACAGGACGATGATGGCGATCAAGAGCTCCCTGAACTGTCCAGATCAGATTAGCAAGAGACCATGACCACCGAGGAGATAAGGAACCGGGGCTCAATGGTTACAAGAGCATTGTTTCAGGCAGCAATGAACGAGATCGGAATACCCTGGTGCTATCATCTGTCGATTGACAAGGCCATGTTGCCACTGCTCTGGTCGACATTGAAACTTAGCAAGGGATACCAGAGAAGTGGCTGCCGCCCTGAAGCGTTGAGCAGTGTCACACAGTCACAGAGTGATAGGAAAGGAGATGCCTGGACCACGGAGCAGGGATAGCAGGACGATCATAGATCCATAGTCTATGGACCGAGCAATGGACGGCAAAGTGACAAATCTTCTCGCAGTGCTTTTTTTGGGCTCACTCTCAGAGGATGACACGATCCTGATACGATGATCTAGCTAAGTCTCTGAATTGAGGGGAGTGATAATTCACAGTAGTGGTTCAGGTAAGTTTGCACTACTGCAGCAGCTTCACTCTATCCAGATCTAGGCCTCAGGATTCAGGCAAGTAAAGTGGGTACAGTGGCTGACGCTGTTCAACTCATTCAGCACCGCCACTCCATTGCACTGTGGCGCTGCAGGTTCTCCTTACAAGGAATAATGAACGGCTGAGTTGCACCAACCAAGACACCGGTGCTGGCATCAGTGGTACCTCAAGCTCAAGCCCTGTACCTCTGCGCGAACATCTATACCTCTACAGTTTGTGTTGCATATCTCAAACGGGAGAATGATTGTCGCATGCTAAAGGTGCCGACCGGCAAAGCCCACCGAACAGACGGCGGACGCAAATGATCAGACCCAAGGGAATGGAAGCGCTGGAAATTCAAACTGCCCGGGCTCTGGCTCACAGGCAGTAGAGGAGGATCCCCCAGTGCCAAGTCAACCTTATACCCAGACAGGGATTCGCCTCCATGCCCTTCGTGGGAGGGATCGACCTGCAGGCCCAGTCGAGCTTACCGGCTTGGTGAGATTATCGTCAGGTGAGGCTTCCAGGGGAAGAGAAGAAATTCTGCCCTAAATAAACTAGACGTGCTGTAGGGCAATCAGCTGTCCCTCGTCGTCGTGGCACACGCCCCCCTCATCCCTGCCCAGGTATTACAGAACGATCACATCCATGCACCGAGGATCATCGGGGATTTTATTTTCTTTTTGTATCGCTCTTGCACTGGCCGCTCCCCTTTCCAGGGTCCAAGTTTTGAGAATCATTTCTCGGTTGGTCAAGGGCCGCTGTTGGATCCAGCCAGCCCTCTGCAAACCACTGGGGAAGCGATCTGGACGGATGCTTGTGGGACCGTTCAGGAGATCAATCACACACGCATCTCTGAACATCCGTGTCTATAGTGATAATGCGGAAGTGATAGAATTCAGAATGTCATGCATGGTGTGTTGCTGACGATGCTGGTTGGTCTGAGCTCAAGGGGAGGGGAGCGGTTGTCACGTACTCGACATGAGCTTTCCCTCTGCTTGCGACCAGGCCATCCATGCTGGAGGGGTGGGTGACTGTAATCTGAAGCACGCAATGAGTGGCCTGGACCACTTACCTCAAGAACTCAGCGAAGAGCTGCATCCTACACGTGAGCCAGTGGATTTAGTGCAGCCTGGTGTTTGGTTGGAGACGATCCCCGGCTATCCTAGTGGAGTTCCGCAAGAAGCTCACAAACTGTTCAGTAGCTCAGCATCTAGCCCCATTAAAGCTATGACGGTGAAGACGAGGTCGACAAGGGCTCCCTCTGACGTACTTGGGGTCAATCCGTTGCTCCGAATTGCAGCCATTAGTGGCTTCCTCTGTTTCGAACTTCCTTTCACAGCCTTGTCTAGTCTAGCCACGAAGTAGCACCCTCAGCGGAGTAAGATCATTCCTTATCGTCAGTCGACTGAAGCCCAACTGTGGGTATCCCGAAGAGCTCCTCTACGACCATCATAGTGGGGTTCGAGAAACCGGGGGTTGATGATCGCCCTGGGGATCGCGAATGAGCAAGCAACACCCGGAAACGTTCCAAGGTGTCAACGAACTCGGCAATCCAAAGTGTGTTTGTTACATACAGCAACAGAGAGCTCATCAACCTCACTGAGGCAGCAGTGGACCAGGGTGGTGACCCATGCACACATGGCATGCATGCAGATGGATATCAGATGGGCGAATGTGGGAGCTCCAAGCACAGAGTACAAACGGAGTCGACCGGTGTGGCGCGAGCGCATTTGATGGCGTTTCACAGACGAGCCCCTAACATAAACATGGAAAGTAAATTGGTCTTCCAGCAGCTGGAGTACTCCGTAGTTGGAATAATTACGAGTACATGGCAGAGACTACGGAGAACTGGAGGCACGTAAACCCATGAGATTGACGCGCGGGCGCTTCTTCGGACTGCATGCCGAACTAAAACCGAAACGGAAGGAGTAGGAATTTTGACAGTCTGCCACAGGCAAGAACGGGCCGCTGTCTGGGAATGTTAGCAGGCGTTAGTCGGCCAGTTCCAACCAAGAGTGAGAGTTACTTCGTAATCCCCCCCATGAATGGAAGGAAGGGATAAGGAAAGGAAGTCGAAGTGTGTTCGAATCATTCCCACCCACAGATCCCGGAGGCTGATCGACGGAGGATCTGTCGACTATTGGATTTTGGTGGGGCTTGGGGCTGGTTGAGCGGCCACGCTGTTGCGACTTGCAGCACACACTCACCTCCATCTCTTCGTCTTTGACGGGTTGACCTTCATGTCTGATCTCCTTTGGTACCTTCGAAAGGCGAATTCTCCGCGTCCACTTCCTCCTGAAAGTCTTTAGTGCTGATTGGGGGCCGGCCATTGCAAACTCAGGAACCTTGCGGGAGGTCTGGAGATCCGTGCCAATTGCTCTCCCGGTCTGGTTCATCCAGACAGAACAATGAAGGCTATTCACGCCATCATGCCAGTACGCTGTCTTTCTTTATGCTGCATGCAGCACAAAGTAGGTCCCTCAAACGCATTGACTCACTGCTTCCTCCTGTCGACCGCACCCCGCTTGGTTATTTCGCCATTTTGCGGACCCAGGAGTGTTAAGGATGGGGTAGGGTAGGTAGGTAGCTGGCTACCTAGGTACAGTACATTCTGTACCGTGGATACTTACTGGTTGTAAGTACGGAAGAGGTATTTCGTACGTGCGAGGCTAAACGTCAGGTAAGTGGACTGGGATCCGAACTGTACCCCCGAGCCACCACATCCCGGTCATTGTGCTTTTGCGGAGGTTCGTTGGAAGGATAGCTATCATGTGATGAAAGCCTACCCTTCACCTAAGGCGTGATGGGCAATTTGTGCCTAAGTCCATCAGGCCCCAGTGCTTGTTTTCCCTTAAGATCATCAAATATCAATCGGAAGTTGGGGGTGACCGGGAGAAGAGAGGATCTTCGGACCGCTGGGGACTAACCGAATACAGAATATGTACCTACTTACAGTACAACTAAGACTGTACTGAGCGTACTCGGAGTACAGTACGATGAATCTTAAGCGCCGCTTTGAACAAAATCATGGACCGGACCCCCGATTTTCCCTCGCAAAGTCCCCCGTGATCGCTGCATCACCCAGTAGGAACAAAGCCTGCACTGGATCCCAGCTCAACCACAATCTTGGTTGTCCCAGACTTCGACTCAGGCTACCAACTGGCTCTATTCAGCGCTGGACCCACTCGGGCGGTCGTGACGGTCATGATGAGAGTAGTAGTAGTAGTATTAGTTGTTGTTGTTGTTGCTTTTCCTTTGCATGGTAAGACGTGGGACTTGACGTTGCAGCTCTGGCTGCTGAGGGATGAACGTCAATTGCACTGAAGCTCCTCCATTACTTCAAGGTGAACAGTTCCCCCACCATCGAGGAGGGCGCAATGGGGCCAAAGGCATTTCTCTCTTTTCTCAATCGTTCTCCCGGGATCTTCCCAGATAGAACCCCTCCCCCTGGTAAGAGCTAGAATCGGCCCTTAATGTTAGTGGCGCTAATGCAGGAACTGACGAAAATCCAGCGAGCGCTTCACATTGCAACTCCCGTCGACCTGTTCTGAATAATGAAGCCCGGGGAAATAGGCCAGACTGTCAATCCGAGCTGACACTGGAGCTTAAATGGCTAAACTCTGATTGGAATCCCAAACTCGCATTCCCGGGGGAAAGAATTGAATGTCGACTCGGGAGACGAGGCGATTGTGCGGAAGGGGCAGAACAAGTAATCCGCGATGTACCAATAGGCGTCCGGCCCGAGTTATGGTGTTCGATTTGGTAGGGCTCTATCTTAAGGGGAGGGCCGACATTCTGGTTCATCATTACGGAGTACTCTCACCAAACTTAGATCTCTGCCAAGCCATCCATCAGACGGAAGGAAAAGAACACAAAAGTAGCATCTCCACCCCACAGCAATCCTCCCAGGAAGTTGGATTCGACCCATCTCAAAAGGAGGGAGAGGAAGTTCTTCCGGCACCGCTCGGACAGAACTGATGATAACGAGGACGCAGAGAAGAATACAGGGAAAAACCAATTGACCATTTCTGTCTGAAGCACAGGTTGCATCGTGGACCCGTTCCTTCGTTCACAGCGTACGATCGGCCTCGCGATAGCGACCGATCGTGAGCCCAGCAGACCGACCAACCGTCATTGGTAACATCTCCCAAGTCTCGAATCAATCCACCCAGTGGATGGAGGGGTGAAACAAGTCTTGGGAGTATCAGTCAACTGTCAGAAGTACAGACTCAAACCAGCCCCCGAGGATGTCCGAGGATGGATACTGTAGATGTACTGTACAGTCTGTACAGTCTGTACAGTGTACAATGTACACAGTTTGCCCAGATAGCCACTCCCAAGCGGGGCGCACAAACTTGGAATCGCCCTAACTCGCTCTTTTTTGCTCTTGTCGAACCACTAGGGAAGCGGAGAGATAGCATTGGCTAGCTGAAGAGTTATTTTCAGACTCAAAAGGATAGAGGAGCAAAGCGGCGGCGGAAGCTCCTGAAGGCTGAAGGACCTCCTCGTACTCGCCAGAAATGTGTACCTAAGCCCAACCCAGCCCGCCACCCCCTTAGGTACGTACTGTACCTAGTACCTAGTACCCAGTAACCTCCCGGTACTCCGTACTTGGTAGGTAGAACTGAAGGCGGATGTGTATCTCTCGGAGGGGCGGAAGTCGAAGGAGAAGAAGAAAAAAAAAAGCAATACTTCTTCCCAAAGCAGAAAAGAAACGAAAATCCCGAATAATAGAGGAATTTCCCCAATACGCAGTACGGTACCTGGTAATGGCTTGGTTTATCCGGTCTGCTCGGCTAGTCCCGAAGGGGTAGGAACTTTCTCCATGGATGGGATGCTTCCATGATCATGGATCCGTGATTCAGTCCTCAGCTTCCTCTGGGGAGGAATGGGTAGATCCATGGGTGGTTCTGGGACCTTGAGATGAAGGCAGGAACGATATCAATTCCGTAAACAACAATGGCTGGTGGAAATGGAAGTAGAATCGGGGATAAGAACAAAGGAAAATAACATAAAAAACAAAAGCACAGGCTGCAGGAGATTCCACTCTGAGATTACCATACGACCCTGATACGGAGTCAGCCCCGGCTTGAATCTTTTCTTTTCTCTTTTTTGCAGCATCTCCAGCCAGTTCCGGTTGGGCGATCGCCAATCATGTCGCAGCCCTCCACACCTTCTGTTGACGGGCTCCATCTACCACCAGCCAATTGGATTACTGTAGGTACTGTAGGTACTGGAGGTAACTGGAGGTAACTGAAGGTAACTGGGTACTTTCAGTGTACAGTACATCCACTGCATAGGTACAGACTGGAAGTTAGTACTCCGTAACTAACTAACCTACTGTCAACAATTCATACTAAGTTAATTCCATCTCATTTTTTGTTTTTCCCTTTTGTCCCTTTCCCCCATCGTCAGTCGTTCTCTCATCTGCTTCTTCCAACTTCAACCTCACAGTCTCTGGGCTCTTACTCTCCTTTTCCTTTTTTGTTCACTCTTTTACTACATTTCATTTTATTCTTACTTTTCTCTGTCAACTTTAGTCGCTCCCTCCTTTTTCCCTTTCTGTGTATCCTCATCGGACATAATAATTATACCTTTCCTTGAAACTCTTGCCCCCCCCCTCCATCGTCGCATCATCCGCCTCCACTATCTTCTCCTGGGCTGCTTCTCTCACACTCTCTGACACTTGTTTTCTTTTTTCCTTTTTCAAAAGGAGAATCCACCGATCGACTGCAAGTATAGAACTATATACTCCCCGCTACTTCCAGTCCACTCGTTCCAATCATTACCGCCACTTCATCTCTTATCCTCGTCCTTTAAGATCCGATCTTCCCGCCATATCCCACATTTATTCACCCCTCCTCCTCCTATCCAGTGTTGTCGTCAGTCTTTGGTGGTCCAATTGTTGTTCAATGACCAAGACTTTGTCCTCGTCATAGTTGCAGCTCCGTTGGCAGCAGCTTGTCAGGATCCCTCGAGCGTTTGGTCACCAACGCTGCATCGCATCGCACCCGCACCGCACCCGCAGCGCATTTTGCCCCATTCCAATCCAACCACTTTTGATACAAGGCCACTGTTCCCATACCCTTCCTCGCTCAGCACACCTATACTCCCTTCCTCGTCACAATATGAACTACCTTCACCACACATACGCCTCCTATGGCATCCCTCTGGATCAACCGGTTGCCTTCGACCCGACAATGACGCATCCGTCCATGATGCACCCCATGGATGGCTACCTCTACGCACACCCTCCTTTCGACATGGTCGACTTCTATCACCAGCCTATCATGGACTATGACGAGTATGCAGAGAACCTCTCGCGTCCGAGGTTGACCAAAGAGCAGGTGGAGACTTTGGAAGCACAGTTCCAGGCCCACCCCAAGCCCAGCAGCAACGTCAAGCGTCAATTGGCAGCGCAGACGAATCTCAGTCTCCCCCGTGTTGCGGTTAGTGATCCTTGTACTCGCGACCTCCTTGATGTGGACGATGAAAACTAATTGGACTTGCAGAACTGGTTCCAGAACCGTCGAGCAAAGGCGAAGCAACAGAAGCGACAGGAAGAATTCGAGAGAATGCAAAAAGCCAAGGCAGAGGCCGAAGAGGCTGCTCGAGGGAAGTCAGATAACACGGAGAACTCATCCGAAGCAAACCAAGAATCGAAGACAACGAGCGACGAGGCACATGAGGAAACCCCTAAGCCCTCGACTGAGAAGCCCACTGAGCGGACAAAGACAACATCTTCATCTTCGCGGTCCAAGCACCAGAAGACAAGAAGTGAGTCGGCCCGAGAGGCGACTTTTGCTTCTCTGCAAAGAGCATTGAACGCTGCTGTCGCGGCGCGGGATCGGTACAGCCAGGACGGTGATAACAGTCATCCAGCTAGCTTGGATGGATCGGTGTCCCCGACCACGACCTTCGCCGCTAACCCTCGAAGCGGTAGTCACGATGAACACAGAGCTGACTCGAGCGACTTGAGTTCTTCGTATGCACAGACCACGCTTCCCTGGGAGCCGGCCCAAACCTCCTTGGAGTACGTGACGGCAGGGAGCGAGTCGCTAACGATTCCTACTCTGGAGACCCCGCACGGTATGTCATTCCACGCCAACCACCCTGAAGACTGGGCCAGTCATATGCATTCGTCGGCCAAGCCACTTTCCGGGTACCGGTCAGCGAGCGACGCAGAGGCTTCGTACAATACAATTCATTATCCCATGCATCAAGATCTGGAGCTGTCTCGACGGGGCTCGTCTGATGAGCTTGCCGATAGCTTGGAGGGTATTGGGATCAACACCCCGCAAGGGCTTGTCCACGGAGCCGATCGAGCGTCCTGGAAAGAGGCAGGCAAGGAACTGGACCTGGCTGCTCGCAGAAAGCGCCCGAGGCCTGCTGCGATCGGCACATCAAGATCTGGGTCGATGCTCTCGAGCCCGTCGGCGCTGTCACCGACGGGGAGACTTCCCGGTTATGGTAGCATGAGACATTCAAAGTCGGCGCAAGGACTCAACTCCCGCTACGCAGGAGTGCGAAAGGCGTCGGCCGCACAACGCTCTCCTCTTAACCTCTCGACATTTGCTGAGGCGGGAACTGTCAATCATAAAGCGGAAATGTCATCGCTGTTGCAACCTACGGTAACAGCGGGTGGATTGGCACCACCTACACCCCTGACTCCGGAAGATTTGCATCACTTGCTCCCCAACACCCCAAGTGATGGAGGCTACTGTCTGTCGGCACAACCCACCAGTCACCTGTTCCCTACAACACAACCGATGCAGATCAACATCGCCTCACCTCCGGCCACGCCGTTGGCAGTGGACATGCTGTCTGGATTTTCGTATCACGGCGGCGCTCCGCCAATGTCGGCCCCAGCTCACTACAACTCTTTCCCCGACTACACCGCAGGTGAAACTTCGATGACAGGCAGGAGCTGGCCCGATGCGGCCTCTATGTCATCCCCTGAAGCTTGTTTCCAGAGCCCCTGTCAAGTGACATCGCAGCCGGATATGGCGTCGATGTCGTACGACAACAGTTGTGAGCATATTCCCGTGACGGAATCCCCGTCTCTGGTATACACGACCACCGAAGTGGACATGCCCATGTCAGCTGCGCTAGGTGGCGACTCGAAGCCTGCGGAATTCATCTATGAGTTTCCCGAGCAGCAGGAGGCCCAACGATATGGCGCACAACAGCTTCCGTCGCAGAAACCGGAGGCATACACATTCGCCAACAACAAAACCCCCAATGACTTCTGATTCTTTGTTCTGTTGCGAAAGAAGTCAAGATGCCTTGGAAACTTCATTTGTGTGCGAAGAAATAATACCCCGTTGTTTCAGCCAGTCACCCTGTACTTATTTCTTACTCTGGGCGTTGTGCATCAGGGTCATGGCTGGTTTTTGTTTCTCTTCTTCTATGGAACCATGTTGGCATTATACATATATCCCAGCGCCAGTATTTATCCCCCGTCGGTGTTCTACTATTCTCTTGGCCAGGGTTTCATTCATAACTTCTTGTTTTGCGAACAAGCATGTGAAAGTTTTGGAAGCGGCTGTCATTTTTTCTTTGATTTGTGTGTCTGTGTGGACACCTGGACATTTGGAGGCATCGGTTCACATCACCTTGTCACGTATCTACCACTACTTACTACCACTACTTACTGTAATACATATAATCTGGAGGAGTGACAGGGCAGGTGTCTGGTCCAGGAAGACGGACGACACATGGCCGAGAGTCTCTCATTTGAACAAACGAAGTGAAAAGGTTTCTGTTCTTGTAGGTTGCCAAAGGTCTGTTTACGAAGTGGAAGAACGGCTCTATCGCGACATAACTTAGATTGTTGCACAACGAAGCTAGGTAAGATAATAGCAAGTTAGCAGGTCTGCAAGGCGAGTACCCACCGCGGTCAACCATCATCATCATCATCATCATCATCATCATCATCATCATCATCATCATCATCATCATCAGCACAGCGCTCAACTCCCCAGCCCAGTCCTCCCCACTCAATCACCTTCTAGAACATGGAGAGAGAAGAGAATACTGCTCCTTCACTTCACACGCCCTCGTTATCTACCATGTACTAAGTCCGTCAATTCCTAGCCATATTGCTAGCATGTTTGTCACATCACGCCCCATGGACTGAATCATGGGAAGTCGGCAATGCAGTAATCCTAAGCAGTAGCAAGCCTGCCTGCACTCTACTTTCAATTTGTTTATTCTGCAAACCTAGATAGTGAGCACCAAACAGTCAACGAGCAGCAAACCCAACCCACATTCTACACCCAACAATTATTCCAAACCCACCAAATAGTCCAAACACATCAAGTATTGCAAACACATCAATCGTTTCAAACCTACTACACACATATACACAAAGAGAGAGAGAGAGGGAAAAAGTGAGAGAGTGAGTGAGAGACACGCGGTGAGAGACACACAATGAGGGCCAGGTAGCCAACCAACCAAAGATCTTCCTATATCTGGGCTTCACTGTTGTCGGTGCTGTTGGTGTAGGATGACTCTACCTTATCAACAACCAAATCGTGAATGGACACCATGGAATGGCGACACATGGCGACCATCGGGAAAAGCAGGCGGGCCAATGGGCTGGTCGGCAATATTCGCGGACTCAACAACTTGAAGAGCGTGCTGAATGTACTATATGTACACTGAATCAAATAGTCCTCGTTGAAGCAAACAGCGGGCATCCTTCGTGTGAGAAGTTCTCCGGTCACGACTCTAGATCTGCAGTCCCAGAGCCTCCTACAATACCCAGGCACCGATTCAAGAATACCCTGAAAAATTGAAAACCGGGGCTAATCAAATTAATATTCCCCGAAACTGTGCAACCTGTACGTGATCTGCATACCATAGACACATAGAAGAAAAGTCAATCATAAGACACATGACGAAGAGACAAAATCAAGGTCTGTATGCAAAACAAAAATCACAAAATTCATGGTGAAAAGCCCAGACGAAATCGTGGTCACACAAAGGCACGATAGAATCAATCAGAGTAGAGTGGGAGAGAACCATCAATGCAAACGGTAAGAAACGAAAAAAAAGCACAATGGCACAGATAATCCAGGGCTGACAACACCGAACCCAAAAGCTGAAATCAATAATTTACTGCCATCCCATCTGACCGTCCCTCTATCCTGAACATATGAAAACCGTGCACAACCTCCATATTCGTGACTGCGGAACTCAGCTTCAAAGATTCTTGCAAGACCACCATTGGGAAACAGACAGGAAACAAAAACATGACAGGGTATAACAAAGGGTATAGACAAGGGAAACACGCAGATTATCATTAAGCCATTATCCCAGGACAAAGGATAATATAGAGCAGGAATGAAATGGGGTATGTCAGATACAACATCATGGGGCAGGGAGAAGGTCAGATCAGATCAAGCAGGACTCAAGCTCATAGAAACCGAACAATGCGTCTCTTTCTCAACATAAACAGCACCAGGATGATTCTCACTTGCAAACGGCCCACTGCACACCAACGCCAGTTAAAGCCTCTATCTTCAGTACCCAGACCATCCGAGAGGAGTGCCAGATTGACCTGGCTGTGGATGTCCTGGTTGCATCGGCCCACCGGGGCCGGGAGGCCAGCCGGGCATCGCTCCACCAGGGTTCATGCCCATAGCCATCCCAGGCTGCTGGGGATTTCCGGCCATATACTGTTGCCCTGCCGGGCCCTGCGTAGAAGGATAAATAGCCCGCGCGGCGGGAATACCCGGATACTGTACAGCAGTGACGCCAGGGAAAGGCATGGCTGCCATAGACTGCTGCTGCGGGGTTTGCGGATGCATCGGGAAAGGTTGTGACATCGGGGGTGCGGAAGGCCTAGCTTGATTGCGAGGAGACTGGGAAGCGTGCTGCTGGGGAAGAGAGTGCGCGAGCGGCGAAGGAGACTGCTGAGGATGCATCTGGGATGGGAATTGCGGCATTGCTACACCTTGCGGTCCAGCAGAAAGGGGAGAGGGCTGGGGCTGCGGAGGCGGCTGGCCCCACATCTGCTGCGGCTGGGATGGATACCCGTAGGGACCCGGTGGCTGGGGGGCATTAGCAGGTATAGCAGGATTGGAACGCTGATGCATAAGCTCTGGACGAGGTGCAGGAACACCTCGAGCAGGCGACTGTGCGATGGGTGGCTGCTGATGAGTTGCTGCCGGTTGAAAGCCGGGCTGACTGGACATAATGGGAGGCTGGTGGGGGAGCATGGCTTGCGGCGGCTGAGCTTGGTTCATTACCCCGGTCGAAGGAATTTGAGGCGACTGCATTGGCTGGGAGACAGACGGGGCCGAATCGATTGGTCCGGGATGCGGAGGCGCGGCCGAGGCGGGGATCTCACGCTGCTTGGAATAGAACTCTTCCAGTCCTTTCTGTCGATAGCTGCGCTGTTGGGTCAAGAGCTTGTTGAAGTCCGCAGTGTGTGTGGCTTGATTCATGATGTCGGCAGGAGTGCTCGGCTGTGACCGGTCCTGGTACGGTTGGCCTGTCAACTCCTGGCGAGGTCGAGGCATGCTGTTGTACTCCCTCAGGCGCGGGTCATCTGCAGTCGTCGCCATATGAATCATCGGAAGCGGCTGCGAGAGTGAGACCGTTGGCGGTGCACCAATCGTCATGCTGCTCGGCACCGCCTCTAGCGCGTTGCTGTAGATGACATCGCCATGGGTCAGAGTGGGCAAGAAATTGGCGGCCCCGGCGGCTTCGGCTGCCGCAGCATCGCGTGCCTTGGTACCACCCGGGCGCTTTTCGCCCGCAAGATCGTCCTCCGTGAATCCTTGTTTACGCGCCTTGCCCTCCCAGTAATCGTCACGGACCCTTCGTCCATTCACAATTACCCGGCTACCGAATTGGCGAAACATGGACTTGGCCGTTACGATGGCGATTTGACGAGAGCGGTATGAATATGGTAAGATATCCTGTTGGATCAAATCATCCTTCTCGATTTGAGTGGCGATGATCTTATGCAGAGAGCGATTCTTGTTGAACAAGAGATACGAGTCTCGATAGCCCAGGACTCGCGCACATTCAGTAGCCAGCATGAACAGCTTTGTTCCACGAAGCGGCACGCGAAACGTACGGCACTTGTACTCGCGACCACCTTGGAGGTAACCCATGTCGTCAACCTTCTTCTCGCCGGCATCGTCGAATTCTTTGGGGACGTATTCATCACCCGCCTCATTCAGCTGGTCGGTAGTATGGTCACGCACGGTGGGAAGAGCTTTGACCAATGCAGCCTTGGTTGGTGTGCTCTTTTCGGGCGGCGAAGCTTGCGGCGGGGATACATTGGCGGGTGTTTGAGTGGGGAGAGGTTGAGTCTGCATTCGAGGAGTTTGAACATGAGCATTGGACGAGGCGGGCTGATCGTTGCTTGACGTTGTCGGCCGCGGGGTCTTGGGAGGCCGCCCTCGTTTCCGACGACCATGGTCATCTGCTGCTTCCGCACGTTAGTCCATAAGCAAAGAAAAGTCCTGAGGTGGAGCAGGGGCCTGATGAGAGCAAAGTAACGACGCGAGACACTCGAATGCGAACGTGAACATAATTCAAACACAAAGCTTCGATGAAAGAGACAAAATGCACGCGATGCGCCAGCTCGATTTGCACATCCTTCATCAAATTCTCTCCAACAAGTAAATCGCCGGGCAACCCAGCGCACACATACCGTCATCATGATCCCCATCGGCGCGTGCGCTCCCTCGCTGATCTGGGGTGCGACTTCGCTTGACACCACGAGGAGCTATGCTAGGATTCGTGGGCCCGAATGATGGAGGGGGGATGGCAACGGCGACTAAGAGAAGGCCGTCAGTTTGGAGGTTGTCGCGGCGGACAAACAGGAAGAGGCTTGGACACCCATTATAACCTCCATGAGGGACAACAGTGCGGTGGCACCGCTCTCAATCGCGCCAATGAAATGCGAAAATCATTCACCTTGAAAGCAATACGCAAACAGAAACAAACTAGGTTTGATCGAACAAGAGCATCAAAACACGAGGCTGACAAGCACACAGGTATGGAAGAAGACGTGACGGGCAAACAAATAAACACACATACCGTTGTTTAAGGCTGCAGGATTAATCGTGCCCGAACCATCGACCAGATCCCCTCCGATGCCATTCATCGGAGCGGGAACGGACGAGTGGGAAGTGCTATACATGGCGGGCCGAGGAAGGACGGGAGGGAGGCGAAGGGGTCGAGGGAGCCGTCGCAAGGCGGCGGGCGCGTCAGGCGAACGCGGTAGGTATCAGTGTCAGACGGGGGAGGGGGGGAGGGGAGGAGGGAAGGACGAGGACTGGGTTGGCTCCTGGTAGTGGTGGTGCTGCGAGACCCAAGGAAGATCTAGAGGGCGAGGATGCAAGTGATGACGAACAAAGAGGAGGACGGAGGGCCACGAGTCGCGCGCATGCAGTGGTTGCTGGAAGCGGATCAGCGGAAAGGCTGGAGCAAATCGCCAGACGAAGATTGAATGAATAATAACGAAGGATGATGGGAAGACCGGGGGGGGGGGAGACAAGGCGGTGAGCGGCACTCAGGCGGTGAGGCCGGAGCTACTGACACCAGGAAACAAACGAGAGCTGAGGTATGATGCAAGATGAGACAGTCTCAGAAGACAATACAGAATGACATGCACACAGGCGGAAAGATACGAACACCCTCCAAGCAAACTAGCTCAAGCAAAGAATGCGTGCGTGTGCGAGTATGTGTGGCTGAAGGATAATGAGGAAGTGTGGCGAGTGAGAGGAGAGTACTGCCAGACACTGCACAGCCACATGAGGCTAGTAAGCTGCGAGGGAGTAACAAGAGAACAATGCAACAATCCAAGGTTCCCCGGCCTGCAGAACGCAGCGCTTCCTAGTCCACGCGGAGGTACCAAACCACTAGCAGATTCCTGAGTCGGTACACAGCTGGATATCAGCCGTGGATGATTCACAACGTGCCGCTGATGGAACCGAGCAGTGGGGACGGGGGGGGGGGGGGGGGGGGGGGGGGGGGGGGGTCAAGGGTGGGTGTGTGGGTGGTGTGTGTCTGTGTCTGTGTCTATGTCTGTGTGTGGAAAGGAAGGGGAGAGGGTTCGGAACAGTGGATGGAGAAGGATTATGTGTGACCGAATGCGTGGGTGCAAGACAAACTGACCGGGAAAGCTTGGGACAGAGGGAGGTAGACTGAGGATGAAGTGGAGTGGGGAAGAAGGTTAAGTTGGTTGGAGACAGGAGTGGAAAAGGAAGGGAAACAGAAAAAATGGAAAAGTAGACTCGGGAATAAGACAGTAAGTAGATGAGGGGGGGGTGGGTGTGGACGACAGGATGATGGATAATGGGGGGAGGGGAAGAAGAAAGGGGGGAGGGGGGAATGGATCTAGTTTAGACGGGAAAATAAGAGAGGGGGAAAACATAAGTTGAAAAAGTGCAGTGGTGAAAAAAGGCGGGAAGGCGGGCGCCACGCTTGCGCGCATTGGTTACCCGCTGCCTCTCGCATCCCTCCCAAAGAATGGATTTTAACAATGCAGAATGACGATAATTAGTAGAAAATGCTTCGATGATTTGGAGTAAAAAGAAGCCAACAAAAAAAGAGAAAAGAAAAGACTGAGGAAGCCTTATTCCTTCATGAAAAAAAATGATAGAAGGCGAAATGGTAAAAACGTCAATAAACGAGTTGATGATTACTTCCGGGCCGAGGTGAGCATGAAGCAGATTCAACTTCTTCTTCAGCATGCTGGGGAATAATTGATTGCACCAGTACAAAACAATAATAAAGAAGGCATCCAGTTACTTGGAGTGAAGCGCTTCTGCAGACGAAAAATGGGGCACTTACAATCCTTCAAGATGCGTTTGTTGCTTTGAGCGCATTAGTGAATCCGGAAACTCTGAAGATGCATAATACAGCCTGTGGCCAACAGACAACCAGCCAGCATGGAGCACTCAGTCGGAAGGTGGAACAAACCGGAGCCCCTGCCTGTCCTGGACCCCTCTCTCCCTGCACGTCTGATCGATAAGTAGTGATAATCCCCCGGTCACCACCGTCTCATCTGCCAGTCAGAACTGTCTGTGCTCTCAAAGAAGTCCGAAAGACCTCGCCCGGAGACAAAGGAGTAATTGGAGTCAACTCTGAATGCGGAATCCACCCGACGCTGGGATCGAAGATGCTTTCTTTGTGAATTTTCCCTTCACAGTTGATGAATGCACAACCTCCTTTCCCGTGGTAGTCAGAGCACGCCAAACATTCGCAATGATAGCCTGGATGGCGACGGTATGATCCAAATTCAGCTACTTTGGAGTTGGCCCAAGAGCTTTACTCACCGGATGAGCAGCGGTGTGAAACTCGATACGCGCAATCGAGCAAAGAGTGTGATTCTATGAAGTATGATCTGCTGTTCTTCAGTCGCGACAAATGTAGACTGGTCTGTCAGACAGCCAAGAGTGTGAAGTGTATGTAATGTCTTGCGGGCTCCAAGTCACTTCCCGCCGCGGGGCAATAGATGCGCCGTTGAGGAATGGGATGGATGCCACGATGCGAACGGTCGCGTCCACCTTGACTTGCACCAGGTGAGAGAGTGAGTAAGGGAGAGTCGAGCGTGTCGCGCACGGTGCAGGTCAACACGAGGAGAGATAAGTGTTGGTCGGAGATGATGCGGGTGTGGCTTGGACCGATGCTGGAATGGAGCAGCACATGCAATTCCACGAAACAGGAAGCTCTTCTGGGAAGAAGCAGCCCAAAAAGGGACTGAACAAATCGGCAGACGGGCTTCAGCAGAATTGACGCCAGAGAGAACGGCGGGATGTGTTATCAAAGGTGCAGGCAGCGAGGCCGGACGATTGGCAAGCTCCCGCGTGTAAGATCCGAGCTTAACAACATCCGTGAGACAAGGTCTCTATCTATGACTTACGACTGTCAAGCCTTGTCCAAGTTTCTGCAAAGTCCACTGGCTCCGCATATGATTCGACAACAATCATACGCATAAGCCAGGAAATTCCCCGTCAACGAATTCACTGGTGGACGGCGGGCTAGTCAAAGCAGAGAAGCGACCGTGTTGGATGCCGATAAGAGAATCGGAGAGAAGAGGTCAAGGAAAGTCGGTAGCGATGGGGAACTCCTGGAGCTATGTATATCTACGGTAGATCACGGTTGGAGATCGCGATCGCATCATCACTTCTCTCAGTTTCAGTCTCAGCTACACTGCATTGGGTCAATGCTGGTAAGTTTCCTGTAGTTATAGCAGGGTCGAGACACGACACCCAGCTATCTTCTTTCTCCCTCTCTCTTTTCTCGTCTACTTGACTCTTTCCCCTATCTAGTGATTGCTCAGCTCTCTTGCTACAACTGCTACGACTGCTACCTATTCACCAACTTGAATGCCTACCTGCCTTGTCCGAAATCGCGAACGACTCCCACCAGTGCTACACCGAAGAACGACGCTCAACACAGCCAATCATCGACCGTAACAGATTCCCTGCTTGGAATCCCACGCCTTTCCCCTTCAAGACCAATCACAAGACAGGCGCTTGTACCTCGCTTCTGATTCGTATGAGCCCGGATGACCCAGTCGGGCAAGTAGCGTCACAGGCTGGAAGCCTGGGATCTCGTCGGGCCTGCAACAATCGAGCATTGAGGATGCTTTATCGCCTCCATTCAAGTGGCGATCCGCCATGGGCAAGGTGTTATCATGCCCTGGGGGGTGCAGTAGAAGCGAGGGGTTGTAGATGATGCCAAATCGAGCGGTTGTAGACCTGAACGATGGGATACCTCAGAATAAGTTTATCTCTAGCCTTGTGTGACTCTTTTCAAGACCCTGCTTTGCGTGCCGGTCTAGAGAAACTGTGCTGAGGGAGCTTATCGTCAGCGATTTGCTCGAGCGTTGTTGACTGGCGTGAAGGAGAGAGACACCGGGCTGCCAAACAATAACCTGCAATCGGAAAAAATCCCAGTCTAGCGGAAGAGTTTCCAGTCAACAACGGTTTTTTTTTTTTGGTTACATTTCACAGCAGGCTGAAGAGTAACAAAATGAAGAGAAAAACCAGTGCTGAATGGATGGATCGATGGATCGACTCCAGGAATCCCGTCCTGACTGGATTGGGATGGCAGATGACCTTCTGCGGTCACTTGAGCGGGCACTAAAAAAATGAGGGGGCGATCAGGGACCGTGCGAGTAAATGTACTCACTCAGACACTGTAAACACGAAGAACATACTTTACCATCCCATCATTCGTACATTGACTACAAAAGTTACGTCTACCTACATGTCATAGTTCGACATATCTCCACTAGTCTCAAAGTCAGTCAGTCTTCCAAATGGTCATTCCAATCATCTTGCAGTCGTCTCTTCCCATCCTTGAACCAATGACGAAGGATGCTCTCACAAGGTATGCAGGTTGCAGGCCGCGCAGCCTAGAGGGGCAAAACAGAAGACGTACCACACACACCGTCTTTGCTCCAGAATGACCACTGAGCAAATGATAATCCCGATCGACTCTCCCCCGAGCCAGTCAAGGGATAATGATGACTTAAAGATCTCCGACTCGTTGCGGCACACTCCGCTCATGCACGACCGGACCTCCGTGCCGTCGGGCCCAAGCTTCATTCCCATTCTCATTTGCATTGAATGAACGTTCCATCAGAGCTTGTGTGCATAGTGAAAAGGCTAAGGAGGGAGAAAAGCCTTCTTGCGATAGCGATATCATGCAGGCTGGATGGAAGAAGGCACTGGGAAACACAGCAAATCCTCAGTGAGGTGGAGATGCTGTATCTTTCCACCTCTCCCCGCAAACGGGGGGAACAGGTCAAGCTTTTCTGAGACCCCCAGAAGCAACGTAGCTCATCCTTGCACAAACAGTCCCTACTTCTTGCTCACACTGTGCTCGAAGGACACACAAGTCGACAAAGTCTCCGTCCCGATTGGGGGACGCCAAGCGGCCAAGATCTCACCGACCAGGAGGGCGTATGCAAGTCATCAGCAGGACAGTCTCGGTGGACGGTCGGCGCTGGAGCTGGACCGTCTGGGCAACTATTCTACACGCAGTCGAGCATCTACTCCGTACTGTCAGACTGGACGGACGCATTTCCGAAGCATCACAGACCCTCTCCGTCGCCATGCAGCATGTCCCCTATCAACGCGTGAGGACGGACTCATCCGGCCAGTGCGTCTAAAGTCAATGCGTCGCCAATGCGGCCAAGTCGGATGGTCTCGATATCTCCAAAGTCGTCGACATCATCATCATCATCATCACGGTCTTCTTTAGCTGGAATCTGATGTTGTCGTCACTCAGCGGCGCACGAGGTGCGCTGTACATACCCCCAAAATCATCCCAGGGTCAATCCTATGCATGGAGCAGGAGAATCAACCTCCGGGAATGTCGCTACGTCCGGTGACCCGTTAGTTCAGTGCATGTACGCCACTGTTCTATGCTCCGTTGCACATTGACTTCCTGACTTACTGTTCTAGAATTCTGCAGTATAACGAGTATAGCCTCTGAGCATGGCTCAACCGCCGGTCCTGTTTGGCCTGTATCACCCTGGATCGCTGTTAGTATAACGTCGCGCATTTGGACTTCTTTCCTAACCGGGATCGCCATACGGAGCTCATTCATGCTGTCAGGGCACAGCTCGAGCATGCCTATTCTTAGCGAGGAGACTTCATGTCCTTGGACTTGGTCTATAGTGCCGAAAGACCGTAAACAGCGTTGGTGGCAAGCTATCTTAGACACTCAGGGTGACTACCGCTTCCGCTACAGCAGCACCTGGAGCCTTTCAGCTTGTAGGATTCAGGCTTTGTGATCAACCACAGATCGACATTGTCATTTAAATCTCCTATAAGTAATCACGATAGTAAGCGCGTAGTAAGACGTAGGATAGTCGAGCCAGCCATCCTCGCGGGTCTCGAAGCCTCTGAGACACTTCGAGCAAATGTCTTGCGGTAGCATCCTCTGAGGTACGCTTAGTCTACTCTCTCCAAACGACTCCCGATCCCGATTTTACAGTATGATGATGATGCTGCTGCAACATACCGCTTATCCACCCAGACCCTCTCCATCGCAACGAAGTCTACATCAGTCATTAAAACAAGGGCATTGATCCTCGCATGTCCTGTACCTACACGCGAGAGCAAAAAGATTTGCCAGGAGTGCAGGAAGCAGGTGGCAAAGCATCATGGCCACTCCGACGTGCCTATGCGTAAACAAGCAGGTTACAAAACCTCTCACTAGTTAATCTCACAACCCATGCAACGAAAACCAGACCAATCGGGAGATTAGTGAATCAAGCAGATTAAATCTCATTAAGCAAGCATCTCCCCTAAATAATAATAATACACCACAAAGTGGATCCTTTCTCTCCATACTCAATCCATATCATCGGCCGATGCAGTCGCAAACAAATCAAACCTTTAACCAAGCACAGCCGATCATACAACCACTTCGTTCTCACACCATCAACTCGCCCTAGGATCAAGCATCATGAAGCTGCACCCACCCCTGAAAGCCCGACTACAGCGCAAACCTCCGCACGCAAACTAGCCTTTATTACGAGAAGGAACAACAGCAGCAGCAGCAGCAACCACGCAAAGTAATAGTGATTTAGAGTTAATCATTCTAGTTATAGTCTATAAAAAAGATACTTATAGATACAAGCAAGCTATAAACTCAGCCCGCGACATTTTGTAAGAACTTGGTAAGAATACTGAAAAGAGTATTAATCTGATCAAAGTGACTAATCAAAGCTGGAAAAGCCCTCAGACAGATAAGAATATAAAATCAGCTACATCTTCTCAAGATTGTACACCTGTCCGGTGTCTGATCCATCGGACTAAGGCACTGTAGCTGAAAATGACTGGCTTTACTGATAGAGATATCATCGCGGTGGCGATTATTCTGATGAGTAAGTAAGATCTATTGATATCTGCTAGACTAGAACTACAAATACTGACTGACTTAGAATTAAGATATCCAAGATTTGAGGTTGCTCGACTACCGGCGTCTTGTTCTCTTGGGGCGATACGAAATACATGCATTCAAGCAAACAGCAGACAGCCTTTATAAGCATATTTGACATAGTATCAAATTATTCACCCAAGAGAGGTACTTTATATCTTAGTCTCTGAGTAAGATACAGAATCTTGAGTGCTATTCTTTCTTCAATAGAGTATTCATAGAGGACTAGATGAACACGACACTCAGGGCTGCCACAAGACACGGGGGGTGGGGGGGGGGGCGTCTTAGAGATGTCGCAGTACAGAATTGACGGTAATACATTTTTAACAGGCATGCTCGACTTGAAGTGGAGGGCGAGAAAGCTGATAAAAATATCAAAAGGAAAGAAGGTAAAGGCTACTAAATTGAGCAGGTTCAACTAGATTTCTAAGGGACTAAATTCCAGCAGGGTACTTTGTTGAACAAGTACACTATTCGTGCTTTAATTGCTACGAACACCGACCTACCCGCTAAAACAAAATAACTTGAGTGTCAGACCAGGAATAGAGAAACTTAGACTATAGACCACAGAATTGAACACTAGATACACCAAAAGATCGAGAAAATGCAGCAGATACCCCGTACAGATGATGCCACGACTGATGGCTTTGCAGGATTAGCAGAGTTTCCAGCTTCTCAAGTTGATGATAGCCTGTCCGATTCTTTGAGCTACTCTAGTCCGAAAAGCAGTAAATCTAATAGACTATCCAGTGATAGCTTCCTTCTCGACCCATCGGATAAAGAATCTACTTCTAGCTACAGATATGCGTCCTTGACTTCTGAATCTAAAATAGAAGCACAATTGATTCATACACAGATGCGCTGCTCATACAATACTAAAAGTAATCCAATTGACAAGCGGAAGGATTATGAAACATTGTCCGATGATGTGGCTGTTCTTAGTAAGTATAGAATCAGTATCCATGGGCAGCAAAGCCGGTACTGCCTCGTAGTAGAATGGATCCCTGCCGAGAATCTAGAGCTATTCAAAGAGCTGGCTGCGCGGAGATAATATAGATTCCTTGAGGATGAGCTATACTATGTTTCCAAGCTTATAGTATTCTCAATCCTCTATATTTATTTAGGCCCATGTCTTATTCCTCTATAGAAAATAAAATATGAATCTTTCTTTAGTTATCCCATGTTCACGATCTATATATATACAGAATAGTAATGAATGATGTATCTTGATTCTGGGAGTTGTATTGTACTGGTCTTCCGCACAGATCATCAGCTACTACTTCTCCATTCCTGCAATCTATATCTTAATTTCGCATTCTGGTAGGAGCAGGCAGGTAGTCGGTGGTATAATCTGTTTAGTCTTTATACTCAGACAGGTATATTTGTCTAATGTACCGCCACCAATGAGATCAATGACAGGATCATAAGTTATGAACTGGGTTCCTAGGCCTGGTTACTTAAACCAACTGGTAATAGGCCCCGCCTTGACCATGAACGGTCTGAGAACCTTATAGATGTAATAATTATAAGGAAATAAATCATCTTCAGTGTTTAGGCTTGTCGGAGGCAATGCTCGCTTGATGTACAGAGCACCCAGAACTGCCAGAAAGATCCCAGACTCCGAACTAAACTAAATTAATCTTCTGTCTCATCTGCAGAGTTATATTGCCCTAAATCGCGATGCTGTCGATGTCCGTTACAAAACCATCTTCTGACGGATATATATAGGTTCTATTGGGATAAATATCTGTTGTCTATTTAAGAAGAAACTCGAATAGACACAGATCACCAAACCGAGTATATATTCGGGAGTTCTGTGTTTAGAGAGAAGAAAGACGGTAGTAAGCTTGGTCCTAGACGAGGATCTCTACAGATGTACTTGTTATTCTGATACGTGATTCCGGCGCAGGGAATGGGATAACATTGTGATGGGTATCGGTTGCTCTACAAAGGATCAGTATTTATTAGTATATCGGTACTCGTTCGACTTACATCTTGTGCTGAGTTAACGACACTCGACAGAGTCGTCAGAGCGAAACCAGCTTTGAAGTAGTGAAAGGTTCTCATTGTAAGTAATGGTAGTATAGGTACACTCACACAGAAGGTAAGGGTGTGGTCTATATCTATCATTTCTTTCGCCAGATCGGGTGGTTCCAGTGGCAAAGTGGCAAGGAGATCAGGGATAATCATAACCTACCTACAAGGTACAAGGTAAGATAGTTCTTAAGGACGCTGGTAGACACTGATCGCCTAGTGAAGTTACTAGGTCACTAGATAGCTATAGGTAACATTGGTAGATATAGTACAGTACAATACAAATGTATGGATTTTCATCGACTTTCACCAGTGATGAAATGGAAACAAGGTGCGCTGCGGCTTCCGCCCCCGGATGCCACTCGGTGAGCCAGCGGCCGACATACCGGAGAAGTCGGGCAGCGACCGACCGAGCCCGACTCAGCTGTTGTTACTGTATGTACTGAGCTGTACTGAGTAACTACCTTAGTGATTCACAGTAGGGATGGGGGGGTGGGGGGGGGAATGCCTGTACTGTACTGTACTGTACTATACTCATCACGGTATCTTACATTACAGCTCATCCCAGTACAGCGAGCGTAGTACAGCTTAATGTGACTAGTCCACCGCCGTTCGAAGTTGGAATAGAATGCCGCTGTCGGACGGATTTGTCTGGGGTGACAGGAAAACTGACAGGATCTGGAATCCTACCTAGTTGGCAGGATCGATGTCTTAACAATTTTTCTGGTCGAGCGGTGAGATCCTAGGTAGGTACACTACCTCCTATAAATGCGGACAATTAGCCCGTCCACCCTCTCTTTGCCTTTGACCACACTGACTGCATCTTTGTAAGGGCTAAATCAACCCTTCCAACCTTCGCGTATAGTTGCGAAGGGAAATCTATATAGTAGGCATCAGGCATCAGTCACGTGATAGCTAAGCGAGCAGACCGCGACCCCCCATTTAGAGGAGGGGGGGGGGGTGACTCGCGGACTAGGCAGATCAGCAACAACACCTTAAGGCGATAGATTGGCATCTTTGGCCTCGCAAGAGCTATTCGTTCATCACGCTATTTCACCACCTTAGTCCTTATAATCTTACCACCCGCTTTCCTGCACTTTAGCCAGACTCCGCCAAAATGAGCACTGTCGAGCCTCAGGACTTTTTTTGGGGCCCTCCAACTTCGAAGGCCAAGTCCGTGTACCATCTCGCACATTTCTTTGTTTGACTGACCTGACTTCGACAAAAGCTTCTGCGAAACCGACTACGCTGTGAGCAGGTATATCGCTGAATTTATTAATAGCTTGACAAATGTTGTCTATAGTAAGATACCAACCGAATGATGCATTCATGATCTAATTCGTCATTGCCAGTAATCTACGGCATCTATGGGCTGCGCCAGCTGCGGCGGAAACCGAGGAAATATGCTACCGATGCTTTACGCGCCGTACCCTACTGGGGCTTGATAGCGGTTGGTCTGTGCTCGTTTGCGTTTCATCTTAGCTTGAAGTACCATACCCAAATGAGTATGTCCCCCCCCCCCCCCCCCCGGGGTCAGCTACAATACTATCTCACTCATTCTTCGTTTCACCAGTGGACGACCTCTCAATGCATTTCGCCACGATCCCGGTCTTACATCGTGTTTTGACAGCAATTCTAATCGCCGCGACTCCATTGTGATGGCTATGGTACTGGGCTCTTTGTTACTGATTCTACTGATATTTCATATGAGTACTGATGAGCTCATTCTCCACTCCGTGTCCTTTGTGGGCACGGTCACCGCAATTGGGATCTATACTATACGACTCATCAACAGCCGGACGCGGCCGGGCTCGGCTGCCCGGCAACAGATCTGGGGGGTTGTAAGGTTTGGAGCAGGTCGGTCGTCTGTGCCTACTGTGATAATTTCTTAGTGACTAATCGGGCTCTTGCTAGCGATTTTCAACCTTGGGTATTGGCTTTGGCTGCTGGATCAGTGGGCCTGCGGATTCTTGACAAAAGCCCGAGAAGCGATTTCCTGTTAGAACTTCACGGATGGTGCGTTTCGAGACTCCCCCACCTGGTCTTCATTTCCCTGACACACATTGTTTCTGAACAGGTGGCATATATGTACTGGAATTGGGGCCTATATTTTTATTGCTGTCGTGGATCACCAGTCTCCGGCGAGGATTTGAGGCACCCCCAGCAGTTATTTGCCTGGCCGGCTTCCTGGGCGGCGACATCGATTTTTGCAGGACGAGGACCAAGCAAGAACAAGGCCGCAAGCGACCGCCAACTGTGAGATCGCACCAATGTAGGCTTTTCGACATAGAAGTGGGGCTAGGGTACAGTCTCTCGAGTCGGCCGTTATAGATTCAAACAAGGTCTAGGTTATTATTGTATCTAATACCCTGACATGGTGGGAGAGGCCATAACTGCCATGAAGGGGCAATGAAGCCAAGCCATCTGTCGAGGGAATGACGACTCTTCATCGTCGGTAACCAATCACAACATCTGATCGATGTCTAACAAGGTAAAGTCGATGTCACCAGGTCCTAATTTGTGGCGGCTGTCAGAGCATGCTAGAGCGAGCAAAGGACACAGCAACATACCGAGAGTGGGATCGGTGCTCGGGCAGCTATCCGGGCGCAATCTAACCGCATTCACGAAATCTATAACAGCACTCAGAGAAGCCTCCAGTCTGGTGGCAGGAGTTGTATGTGGACATATCCGATTGAACCTCTTCAGGTATTGGTGAAAGCTCATTAGCAACTCGACGTCGCCAGTGGCGTTGGGATGTTGAATGATGTTTGACGCGAGAGCAGATATGGCAGCAATCGATTCAGTAGAAAAAAGTCTGGAAAACCTAGTTAGTCGCGGAAAAGATAAATGTGTAGGCTTGTAAATACAGAGGCAAAACTGGCTGATCTTCTACAACCTCGCCAGTATCCATTCCTATGGATAGTAGGATCAACATCGCATTTCTCGCAGTGGATATGACGAACTCGTTAGATTGGCTCCCCGGAAATGACTCGTTGATCATCAATCCCGTAATAAAGCAACCAAGAACAGCCCACCGCTCGAAGTCGTTGGGTATAGGGCGAAGTATAAGTGGACCCGCAACATCAATGCCGAGAGTCGATTGAAGCTTCTGCAAGTCTTCACAATGGCGCATTGCAAGACCTTGCGTCGTGTGCGCCGCGTGGAAAAGCTGTTCCCGCGACTAGCATGTTATGGCGAAGTCGAGCGATGCGAATCGCAGCAAGGAAGTGCTTTCTGCCATGGTTACCTAGCTCTTCTGGTGGCAGAGGCATCTCAGGCACCGCCGATGAGGGCAGTCGTTCGGATGCACTCATTGGGACGGCGGTTTCTAGGATAAAAATGCACCAAAAAACGTTAATCGCCTCAGCAATTACCGGCCGTTTAGAGTTCCTCTGTGAACTACTCTGTAAGTCTAGAAATCTCCACAAAGTATTTGCGAGCCGTATGCATTTTCGCGCAAGGTCTGTAAGGCACATCGACTGGCACACTAGGGACTGGTTGTGTCAACAACGACTTCAACACATGCTTCCGACAACTGATGGTCTCACCAAAGAGAGTAATGCTTCGTTCTGGCCGGATCCTGACACATTTTAAAGGACCCACAACAGGTGAGCCTCTACGTGTCGAGCCAAGTAAGGAATCTAAACGGGATGATAGGCCCCTTGTTACAGCTAATGGTCCTGGTGCACAAAATTCAGGTCTACGAACAACCGCATGCGGGTGTCGGATGTTAGTTAGTCGATAACATGGATCATCACTGATGAAAGCACCGTGGAATGAAGTTAAGAAAGACCTGCAGGACGCTGCTGAGATACCTCATTTCCGCGGAGGGTGGAAGTGATCGTCTTGAATATGCCAATGCATTCTCCTGAGGCACGGGTTGAGCTTCTACAGCGGATCAGTCTTCCACTCTGTGTCGGGCAAACCGAGCTTTTCGAGTCTGACGTCTACGTGCGGATATGAACAGACTTCAATCCTGTCTGTATGAAGGCATTGTCACCTTGTCATCTATACAAACCATCCTTTGAGCAGTTAGACCCCGGCGCTCGTCTTATTGCATGGCTGAAGCGATACAAAATAACAGCTGCTTGAAACGTTGAAGCTTACTGTATGTACGGCATAGTATTGGAGCTGGTATAGTTGATCAGGACACAATGTTCCAATCAGATTTTACCCGGGCGCCACAGCCTAACGGGCGGCGTCTATTTTAAAAGGTAGTTAGACTATGCTCTGACTTGCTGCGGAAACTATCTATGAATTGTCCTGGTGGGATCGCCACTGGATGTATCGTGGCAGCCGACAAATGGACTAATCGGCTGCATGCACGTCGTTGGGCCGACGTGCGCCTCAGCCGATGTATCAACTTATACCGCCCATCGCCAAGTCAGCGGCAGAACGAGAAGAATGGAAAGCTACGAGTGACCTCAAAAGTTATGTGTAAGACATTACGATTATTATTTTCCTCCCTTTTCCGTTCGCACTTACGCACATCCATGGCCTCCACGCCCAAAGATCCAGAGACAGAGACGAATGATTCCGTCCTCGAGCTGAACTCGACAAAAGTATCCACCACCACCACCACCACCACTACCACCATGCTAGGCCAAGTCGAAGGCACCGCCCTGATCACCGGGGCTGGCTCGGGTAAGAAAAGCGACTCGGCCAAGAAGCCGCCAGAACCAGGCCGCGAAGGTTGACTTGTACCGGCAGGTCTCGGAGAGCAGATCGTTCTGCAACTCGCTGCGAACGGCGTTTCCGCATTGACCCTACTGGACATTGATCCGGCGAGTCTGGACCACGTGCATCAGGTCGTGCAAGCAAGCCATCCCGGGGTGCAGGTGTTGGTTGTGCCGACGGATGTGACCGACGAAGCAGCCGTAGCGGCCGCATTTGAGAAGACTGTTGCTGCGTTCCAGAGTGTCGATATTGTAATCAATGCGGCTGGCGTAGGTCAGCCCTTTCAGTCTACGCATGACCTCAGCAAGGAGGACTGGGAGAAGGTCATCCGAGTCAACTTGACCGGGGTTTGGCTATGCCAGCGCGCTGCTATTCGGCAAATGCTGCTTCAAGAGTACAGTTCATTTCTATCAACATCAACCCGTCCTTTAATATGGCTTGAGGTCTGACCTATGCCGTGGTAGACCTCGCAGCGCGCGTCAAGGTAGAGGCGTGATTGTCAACCTCGCTTCAGCGTTGGGACTGACGACTCCCTCGATTGAACTTCCCACCACAGCTTATGTGTCTTCCAAGCACGGTAGGTCCTCTGTATATATGTATCACTCTACAAGATCCTCTCTGACGATATCGTGTAGCGGTCATGGGTCTCACCAAGTCGGTAAGGATGCTTTACTCGTCTGAAATCACCCACATTGACCGTGAACGCCTTCAAGGACGCCAAAATATACGCCGCAGAGGGAATCCGTATCAACGCAGTGTGCCCAGGGTATGTCCATCTATTTTCAGCCTGGAAGCAGGCGCTAATTCAATTGAAGCTGGTTCCGCACTCCTTTGATACAGTCAGAGCTCGACTCTGGTGCGCTGTCCGAAGAGATCCTTAGCGCCCCCGTGAAGAGGGTAGCCGAGACCGAAGAGATCGCCAGTGCCATCCTGTTCTTAGCATCTCCCATGAGCAGTTTTGTCTACGGCGTGGGTCTTATGGTCGATGGGGGTTATAGTTTGTGATCAGACACAACGCATCTAAAACAGCAGTTCTCTCTTCCAACGAAATTGACGATATGCAGTCACACCACAATCCTCGATACCCTCGAGAAACCAGTTACTTTGAACAACGTAACCCCCATGAAGCATGCTCCGAGCAACCCGTCGAGAGATTTGTCGTATCTGAGTATTGTATCCGCGAGAGTCACAATGATAGCACCACCCACCCTCTCTGACTTATCGTTCATTAACCTGCGGAACAATTTCCCCCATCCGCCAGTAGCGCCATCCAACCAGACACTCGGCCAATCTACATGGCGGCCCGATCCCCGCCGGCCCCGCTTCACCCATGCCAACAATCCAACCAATCAACAGGCTCATGATGGGCTATATACCACTGCAGTCACTGACACCACCTCAACCTATGCCAAGAATTCTCCGTCCAGAAGCCATCGGTTCTTCATGCTGAGATATGGCTGCATCGCGGAACCGCAATTTATTGCACCTCTTCCCGTAAAATGTCTCATATCGTTGACTCCCGGCCGTCACTGTAACCGTCTCAGATGATTCCAACCTCGACACTCCAAAGGAGATCTGTGCTGTCGGCGAGTCACAGAGCACGATGGAACTTATTAACTCAGCCTTCTCCTCAGATATACTCTTTGAGATTAGTACCTATCTATAAAGTAGACCTCCTGGATAATGCAAGAATCACGAGCCTTACGGAAAATCAAGATCAACTATGAACAGCCACAGTAGTAGCGATAAGACAAGGCCCAGCATTCCCTTCTTTGAAGCCAGCAAGGTCGAAAGTCAAGCGCAGGTAAACTGACTAAGTACATACCAGATACCCAGATCCGCTTACCTTGGCCATGTCCTGTCGTATCAAATCGTACAACAAGGCGATTGAGATCCAGATCCCATTTCCTCGAACCCTCACCTGCATACTTTGACATGGATCCGTGCATCAATATACCGTCCCTATCGTGCCTAGGAGGGGTGATAAGACACTCCGTCCATAGTAGTGTACTTATCTGTATAGATCCGTATAGTAGTATAGCAAGCCACTCACCCTCAAAGGACTCCGTACTCCCTACAAGCCTGCCCTCGCACTAAACCTCAGAATATCCCAATCCCGCCTCCCCGCCTCCCCGGTCGCGGCAACATATCTCCAACAATCTTACAAGTCAACATCTTAGTTACTTGCTCCAGGCTTACAATACAGCCTAACCCTCCAGTTTGGCTCAACGAGTCAGCATCACCCCCGCAACCAATAACACCCATTCTCTATCCAACCCAATTACGAGCGGGATCTTGTTTGGCCACGCAGATCGGCAGGATGATGAACGGGCCTAGAATGGGTCGAGCGGGAGGGAAGGAATCTTAGGAGGGAAGGATGCTTCTGATGTGCAGTACTTGCTAAGGGAAAACCACTCAAGCGAAAGCGGGTAGAACTTACAGAGTAGAACGGGCCAGATACCAAGTGTTTTGGTGTGTGTCGATCGAAGTGTGTGCAAGGTTTCTACGGGTTCTAGAGCTTGTCAATCCTGTTTTGATTAGACTAGTAGTAAGTTAGGTGTTATCAGGGCGTTGGCCACTCGCAGGATCAACATATAGTAATAGTTGATAAGTTTGATATGAGGGTTGAGACCAGGCAGTAGTGGGAGCAGCCGTAGCAGCAGCAGCAGCAGCAGGTCTCAGACCTTGGCTTCCCAGCTAACTAACTAACCCTCAAATACTGATGCGATGGCTGTGAATGGTCCAACTCAGACGGAAGATCTGGAGGGGCTGTTACTTGTATCTAGTAAAGAGGGGGGTTTGGACGCCCAAAATTCAAGACCGAGGCGAGATAGAACCATACACACAGCGTCCGGCCTCAGATCGAATCGAATCGAGTTCTCATCGAATCAAATCACATCGAGGGCTTGAACGCAGAGCGTTGGGGTATTACTGGTGGACCCCAAGAAAGTATGTCTGCAGCCACTGGCAACATTTTGGGTGAAGGGTGGCAGGCGCTGCATTACCGTACCGCGTGAGACGGGTGATGTACATACAGTCTACGGCGTAGCACCGACCTAGCACATGCCAACTTTGCTTGTGCTTCCATTCATCTGGTAAAGTGAAGTGATGTGGGAGGCGCGATTGTGGCTGGTCCTGAGTGGGCTCGAAAAGCACCATTCATATTGCTCCGTACGTCTTGTTGTGGTGATAGAGGCATGTCGAGGTCGGAGAGCACCGGAGATGTTGGCAGACATGTCGGGTCTGATCGGGTTCGCCTGTCTGACAGACAGACACACTGTCACTCCTGCTGCCCTGCTTATCCTCACCCCGGCGATTGGCAGTTGTTACACCAGTCAGCGACTCAGCGCTCACGAGCAGGATTCCGGTCATCTCCTAATGGTGGGAAAATGCCACGGCAAGCCCTTAGCCGGGTGTCACTTCAGTTACGTGTTTCCATCCGAACTCGACCCAGGCCAGGCCAGGCTAGACCTGGTCAATTACAAGATTTTCTTACTGCGTTGGTTGATACCGGCCATTACGAAGGCATATCTCACCACGGAGACTAGTTTCTCCGTGGCTTGCTGCGCAGCACACACACACAGCCAAAGAACCGAAGAAATCATGCTCAGTTTCCAAGGCAATGGCGTGGACAGACCAGATGATGAATGGCTGTATGCGAGCATTTTCTGTGACCGATAACATGAAATGCCGTCATCATACACACCACCACGATCACGACAACCCAGGTTGACATCGCGAGTCACCCCATACTCGGCTGTCGCACATCCCTGCCTCTCCTTCTCCGGATCGAATTCCCCAGAATCCACTTCATGGTGAGGAATACTTCCAGTCCAATCGCTGGGAGATCGATGGAACCACCGCAGATGGAAACCAACAAAGTACGAAGGGTGATCCATGAAAACCGCCTGATTAACCTTAAGACCTTAAGGTTCGCCTCCCGAATTGTTGTCATGTTGTCAATCATGAACAATAGATGAGATCATGTTTTCGTAACCCGCCGGAAAATGGTTACTGCGCCCACCGTAGAAAAAGGTTTTTGACATCATGCTTGTTGTGGAGTGAGTGGTGATAAATCGGGTAAAGTGAGTTTGGTTTCTTGGCAGGCCCCTTCTTTTCTTTTCTTTTTTTAAAACCTCCGTATTGTGCAGGGGAAGGACAAAGATTAGTCACCCGCCGCTGATCGGCTCACAGAAAGCAGAAACCAATCCTGAGTTGCTGGTGAGTTGTTGCGGTTGCTGAATGCATTTAGTAATCTGGTGAAAAGGGGAGAAGGGCAGGTGCACCGAACAAGACAGGATGCGTGTACCTGACTACGAGGTCAAGGCTAGTTCCTCCCACCCCGCCAGGTTTGTGAGGAGAAAATAGCACCGAGGGAAGAGCACAGAGCAGGTATCAAGGTTCTAGGTCGTTATAGAATCACCTGGACAGACACTCCTAGAGTCTCGCAAAGTCTCCCACATGCACACCGGCGAGCGTTTCCCCTGCAACCCTAAGCGCACAGGGTTGCTCTAGGGCCGATCTGGACTAGTGTTACTGTCTTTAGCAAGGGGCGCTAGTCCAGTTTGGGACCACGACCCCGCAGATTTGGACCAATCACGCGGACGGCCACGCATATCCCTTGCTTGTTTGTTCACTTGCAGTTTGAGGGGATGGATTTCTGGTGCTGCACATGGGACAGGGTCAGTGGCCGTTTGAAAAATGGACCAGCGTACCCCTCATTTTGTGTTAATATAGATGAAAGACGGTTGCGGAAGGATGGCGAGAGACTTATGAGTAGTAAAAAGGAAGTTAGAACGAGGTCGGCGCGATTGAAACAAAAAACTCAGCGGAAGCCCACTCCCGGAGATACTGCGGTCCTCGCTCGAGTTCCCAAGCCTGACCAGACTCGCTCGCCGGTGTCGAACATTCCATGGATTGCCGTCGGACCCGGACCCACTCTAAGGTCAGCTGCCCGACCAGTTTTGTGAAGTGGAGTTCAGGCGAGGCCCTTTTTACTCTCTTTTTTCTCTTTTCTGCAGTTTCTGCTGCTTTCCCCGGTAAAAAAGGATTGGGGGGCAGTAAAGATCATCCGAATGCTGACTGTACATCGCTATACCTTTTTCCATGTGGGAAGACGTGCGCGTACCCTTTATTCGCCTCCCTCATCAGGATTAGTATTCACACCTGTCGCATCCCACTACCATGATGAAAGGAGAGGATAACATGATGACTGTAGCAAAGCCTACTGTAGCAACTAGCAAAGGCAGGAAACAATACGTACAACCCCCCCCTTGTACAGAAAACGTGGTGGCTTGATACATACAATAGCGTGGTGCACAGGTAAATCGGCGCGTGGTGTAACGAGTCTAGACCCCGGGGATCTTCCGCTTGCAGAATCTGCCAGATCAGATGGTCCAGTGAGTCGCAGTGAGTCGCAGTGAGTCGCCAGCCCGGATTCCTCTTTTCGGAGTTCCGTCACCAATTTTCCACTGCGAATTTCGCTGGGCGGTTCCCCCCTCCATTTCCTCGCTGAATCGAGTCCCCTCCAGCTCTTCCTCCCTGAAGGACCCTCGGCCGACTCCCTCTACCGTATTTCTTCTCTCGTATCCCCCTCCTCCTCACTCCGTCTCTCCCCTTTTTCTTCTCTCCAGATTTCCCCTCCAGATCATTCAAAAGAAGCCAATCGTCGCGCCTCAAGCCACCTTCCTCTTAAGCATCGTACTCACCTCCACTACACTACACTCGCACACGCGACTAGCACTTAATCACATCCCCAAGTAATTGAGTCACATCTTTACCCTCCCACCTAGGGAGTCTTGGACAACTTTGATCTTGAATGAGCATTGTCATTACCATATCTATTATATCAACCATTCAGCGCAATGGCTGTTACCACCATCGATATCATTCCTAAAACCTCCTCCTCTCCTCTGTCGTCCAACAACCCTTCCATGAATAAGCGATGGCCTCCTCTTGCCGACAAGACCTCCCTTCCCTACAAGCTCACCACCCTGTCGCGGCAGAAATTGGCTCGCGAGGCCACTGCGCCTGACCCGGATATCCGTCGCTGCCTCGGACACTTCCGCCTGCACTGCCGGTCGATGGAATGGGCGCAGAAGGACATGTCTACGCGCATCAACTCGTTCGAGATGGAGGACGACGAATCCGAGGACGAGGAGGACCGGGAGGACGAGAACAAGAAGCTTCCCGACGACCGCAAGGACGAAGACCAGACCACAATCAAGCCGACTGCTACTGAGCCTGCCGACAAGGCTACCTCCGGAGTGGAGACCACCACAGTCCACGTGAGCTTCCACGTCTCGGCGCCTCCAGCTGCCGACAAAGAGAAGGAGAAGGAGAAGGAAGGCCTCTTGGAGAAGGGCCGCAACTGCTTGGAGAAGACAGTCCAAAGGAAACACTTCTGGCCCTCGCCGGGTCAATGCCTGCCTGTGCGGATAGCAGGTTGATTCTGTCGCAATCCGACAAACTCTACTCCCCAATCCCATCAACAAACACCACTTCACTCTGAATCTCATACACCATCTTCTCTCGATTACGACGAAACAGAAAATCTCGAAAATTCACAAAGCCATCAATCTATTTAATATTAATGACGACGCCACGAAGCAACGATTTTTCTATTTCATTTCACTTGTTACCACCACCATCTATTCATCTATACATATCACCAGCGGAGTTCGATTTCGATCATCATTTCATTCTGAACCGTGGACGGGTTCCATCACTAGCTTGGAGTTGGTGTGCAAAGCTAATTAAGGTCAAAGGTGTTAATTGCAAGAAGGATCGGAGCACAGCGAACTGGGATGCGGCCAGACAGCACAGCATAGGGATATGGAATGGGGCCTGTATTTACATATTATTTCCCATCAAAAAAGTCAAACCTCTAGATTAAACATTACAAACAAACTGAGAAAGAAATTGCAAAACATATCAAAAGATGTCTCTGCTCTGTGTGTCTAGTAGTAGTCTGTATCCAATGAGTCAAACGCCCAGAATCTCCATCCCCAGATCCCCCAGACCCCGTGACCCAATGCACAACCGAAACCAGCTTAGCGCATCTTAAATGCCCCGATTAATAAGAATCAATATTCATAAACATCAAACTCCATCACATTTGACTCATTGATTCAGAATCAATCCAATCCAGAACCCAACTCAATTGCATCGCAATCCGACCTAACCATCCCCCAACCCCAATTTCCCCGCCCAAGCGCTCAAACTCAACATACACAACGCTACCAAACATCATCCCACCCCTCCCCTTGTCTCCGACAACTTTCCCACCCCGAACCATATTTTCTTTTTGGGAGAAACGCAACAATGATGCAAGATCCGTAGCCCCGTACCTCCTGGGCCTCTCCCGCTTCCAATCGGGTTGTGTGAGGAGGATCTCCCGACCAATGCCACCGCAATGTCATTTACCCCACACCGCTCCGCCCGCTTATCAAATCGCCACATCGGTGTCATCACTCATCGCTAGGTACCTAGTGTTTGATGGATGATTCGCCTCAGAGTTGGTTGGGAGAGATGGTGATTGGGCCAGAAGTTTGAGGTACTTTGATCATTTTGTAGGTACACACAGTGGGCTGGTAAGTTATGATGTGATTTGAGAATGTGGCTAGGTGTCTTTTGGTTGGTCCTGAGGTAGGGTCTTCCCCTTTAGGGCAAATGGGGATAGGAAGTGTGGGCTGGTGTGGTAGGGCTGATGAGTTGATGAATCTGGTTCCACTTGCAAGGCATTGTGTCCACTGGAATGGACGGGAGAGGGGTCCGAAGGGTATGCATGGATACGGAGTATGTAGACGTAGGGTATGATGTACGAGCACGATGTATGATGTAGTCTGGGGGCCCCGGTTTTTGGGGTGTGGTATGAGGTGAGTGGTGTGACATCGTGCATGTAGCTTTGCGAGCCTATACTTTTGGTACTTCGCCCTAGAGGCTAATTGCCACTTGGGACTTTTGCAGTTGACACCAGGCAGCTTATAGTATGAATGTTTAATTGTTTGCTGCTTCAATGAGCTTTCAGGGAAACTCTGTTGGATTCTTGCCACGGTTGAGGGTTGTTGAGACGATCATTGTCTGCAGTTGTCGACATACAGCACTCATATGCTGCCCCGTGTAGAGTGGACTTTCCATGCTCCTGATCTATGTGATCACACTGCAGTTTCTGCTTCATGATGATGGCACCTGCGTACTAGTATCACATCAATACGTTTGCTCCAACTCTATATGCCGATAGTCCGACGAGGTCGCCTTGACCGTTTCACCCATCTTCCCCAGCAACCTGTCTTTTCCGCTGTCACTAGCTTTTTTTCTGCGATTGCTCATATTTACGGGCTCTGTCAGAATTATCCCTTTCCCTGATTTGGTCCAGCTGCAGCTACATACGATGGCAAACCACTGGAGTCCTGTCCGCCGCCACGCATATCACCCGCAGAATTAGAGCTATCGACACCACACGACCTATTGTGGCCCACGATTTCGCACGCCGTGTGATTCGTCGCTCCACCGCTCTCCTTACCTCAGGGCTTGTACTTGGCAACTATTTTCGTAATAGCTCACCGATAATGATGTCTTCAACGCAGTTCACTGTCAACAGCAGGCATCAGCTCTGTTCTGACGTTCCTCGATGGACAAAATCTTTCTATGATTAGATTCTGGTGAATCACCAAGATTAACGGCAAGGATGCGAAGGGCGGTACGCTTCTAGTCTTGTAAGAAGCAAAAGGTAGCTCGCTTGATGACAGGGCATGCAATGTCATATTTTTGCCGCAGTGCGGTGACTCGGATTCGATGTGTTTCTTCGATTTGTGCTTCCAGCACAGCGGGCTGTTCACTGCAGCTAACAACAACATTAATGATGATGTTTCTGTGCTGAATCTCGTGTTTACAATGAGGTCAGACAGATGATAAGTAGTTCAGGGTGGACGTCTTCAGTGGGAGGTCTATACCGTGGCAGTCGTGCTGGTATTTTATGGTGGATGAATGTGAAGCAGTTGTGAAGTAGGATTGCATCTGAGATTGACGTGGATGTAAGAAACTGCTTGGTGATTCATGTGTAGATTAAATGGCTGGGGATTCGGTCTCTATGCTCGACATTATTCACAGTCATCGACTCCATATAGAGATTAGAAAAACACCAACTACTTCCTACGCCTCAACCCGATATGATAACCACCATTCCCGCCAAACGAGTATCACTAAAGCCACCGATGCTGCTCTGCAATAAGAGACGTTCTTAGGCCGTTCTGATTTTATCAGAGGCCATTGTAGCTGATATTGTTATGATAATGGTTGTCTGTAGTCTTCTTGAACTCTTCCTCACGGGGTTCCCGGATCTACTTTGACATTGATCTAACTATTGTTATATACATAAGTTATACGTGTGCACTTTAATCTCGAAAGGGAGCTTCATCACTGACGCAAAACAGCTTTAACGACCGTTTTTCTGGTAGTGATGCCGGTAAGAATCGCAATGGTCCCCTGGTATAAGTCAGTCTCCCCAGTACAGTGGTGTGATACGTGCTAACACCGATCTGACTAAACACCGTTGGAGCGGAGGACAACACCTTCGCAACTACTATGAGTTACCTTCTTGTTTCTACTCATAACCACCGACTTAACCTCCTCATTGAATCATCGAGTGAGGCTTTATTTAAAGATTACCGTCCTTGTCAAGCAAGGTGTTTTTGCTGGTGAAAGTAGTGGTTGGCCAGACATCTTGCACGGCATCAGGGCCTTTCTCGCCAGGTTGCTTAGCCCCTATGGATCTTCAAGGAGAGATGATAGCAATTGATCTCGGTTTGTTGCTAGAGTCGATGAAAGAGTCGATGATAGGGAGTACCCTGCAGTACTTACCTGACGGTGGGGGTCGGAGGTCGATGAGTGCTTGCTGTACCAGGATGTATGTACCGTACAGTACATGACAGGGTTATGATACCGACTTTAACCCTAAGACTGTCCAAGCCAAGCCACTATTCATGTCTAGGCGCAATTAACTACATCAATGCCCTTAAGTGTATCAGCCAAATGATAGACAAGAATGGTTCTCAAAATAAGGTCTCTTCATTGATAGTACAGAGAATGGTTTACTCAAGGAGAAATTATCCCGTAATCTTGACCTTGATATCTCGTGTCATGTGTGTCTAATGACAAAGACGATCTATATGTGAGAGTCAACATGAAGTGCTCTATAAGCAATAGCCACCTCAAGTATTCTCACGGCGCCTCAGCCGCCTGCACCACCAGCTATCTCTACGACATCACCGAAGAGACAACCGTCTTCGACATCGCCCGCAAAACCAACCGAGGCGTCTGCGACATCGTCCGCCAGAACCCAATGGCCGACGTAACCATCCCGCCCAACATCGGCAAAGTCTTCATCATTCCCGGGGAGACATGCACGCCCGACAACTCCACCTGCCTGATCCAAGACGCGGACGTGCATCTACGGCGGGCCGCGTCTGTACTACACCGTCAAAGGCGACACGACACGTACGAGACAATCGCGCTTCGACTGAACATCACGACCGAGTCGCTGTCCGGCGGTCCGACGGCCAACGAGACCCTGCGCGAAGGGCAGTTTCCTCGAGGTGCCCGAGTGCCCGCCTAGCCAGTGCATCACCAAGCCTTTCTCGCTCAGCTGGGGTGTTTACAAGTACCTCGCGGATCAGTACAGGACTACCGTCGGGCAGATTATGAGGCTGAGCCGGACGTATGATTGTAGTAGTTTGGCTTTCTCGGAGGGGGGGCACGTTCCCGTCGATTGATTTGCCGATGAATTGCACGGCGTTGTCGAATATATTACCGTGTTGAGTTGGGGTTATGCTTGTTGTGAGAAGGGGGATTGTGGCTTCTGTGCTGTGTTCGTTCTTTCTGTTTGCCTTTGAGAAGTAGTTTGCTTGCACGGATGAGTATGCGTGTGCTGTCCGTGTACAGCTTTGGCATTTTCTCTTGTCAGAGTAGTAACTGAGAAGAATTGGATGAAGGTATGACGCAAATAGAAGCACTGGAACTTGCTTACTTTACTCCTAGCCACAGGTAAACCCCCTAGATTTGTGAGTGCTACAGTAAATGTTGCACTCATATATCGATGACTCGCAACATACTTGCGTTCGGCCCTCAACCCGGCCTTGAGATCACAAAGGGCCCTCTTGGGATCAACACTCAGGCAGGTTCACTCCAAACACGACTGAGTGGCTGGGTCCCAAGCATGGCATAAGAGAAAAACATCCATACAAGACTACCACTCAGAAGGAATCTTGAGAGGAGTTTTTAATTTGCATCAACTCTCATGTAGACAATCTCCCTGTATCTGCTCAACCCTACCGGAACCTCTCCTCTTAACTGAACCCCTCCAACCAAACCCCCTCCTATACCTCGTATATATATAAATCAGCCCTCCAACTCGCCTACCGAACTCCTCTCCCCCCACCACCCAAAGATCAAGAACAAAACCTGCCCCCGAGTCTTCCCTTTGCCTACTTCCCCAACCACACAACCCACTAACGAACAGAACCACACAATGAACATAACCGGCGACTTCACCTTCGACAACGTCCCCTACAACGCCACCATCCCGCTCCCCCCGGACCCCGAGCACTGCATCCAAATCGAGACCATCCGCCTCCGCCGCGCCAACATCGCCGGCACCAACTGCCACGACGCCGCCAACTGGGCCGCCTTCGCCAAGCGCCTGCTCGACCACCGCTGGGAGGAGCAGCGCCTCGACGAGCAGGTCCGGGCCCAGCTGCAGCCCGACCACTTCCTGTGGATCCGCCACCGCGGCGCCGTGGTGTTTTGCGACGAGCGCGTGCGGCTGTTTGTCGACGCTGGGGATTTGGTCGTCAATGCGCAGCCCGTGCGCACGTATGTTGAGGCCGGGGGGATGGAGGTGGTGGAGGAGGAGTGGGAGCTTGGCGCGGCGTTTATGTTGGCCTATGATGGTCTTTGTGCTCTTCTTCGGGGCCGGGGTTGAATGAGGGTGAGGACACTGGTGATAGTGTGAGGGGAAGTGACTGGTTAGTTGCAGGTGCAGTTGTGTGCTTTTGTTGTTGCTGTGGTCGACTTGCTTTTCTTTCTAGAGATGTGATAATCAGATTAGGAAAAATTGAAAAATATGGATGGATATCATGAGTCCTGTGTTCAGGACGAGTGGTGTCGACATCTAGTATTGTGAAATGTTTTCTCGGTTTTGTAAATGTAGAACGGCTTTTATTTACTATATATGCAAGAAAATTGGCCCTAAGCCGGCCAGGAGAAGAGACTGGAGAGATGTACTACACCACATGTAGCACCTTCCTTGCTCGTACCAAGATGAACAACGTAACGCGCGCGTCTCCAGGATACGCATCCTGATCTTGGAGCATTTCAATGTTGGGGGCCATCGAACTGAGTCTAGAAAACAAGCATCAGTCACGAAGCCAACACTCGTGCCAATTGCCAAGCCCTAACTAGTTCAACCGATAACAGGTATATCGCGCAATTCTTCTCTCTGCTCCGACTCTCAGAGTCAGATACCCGACCAGAACAACCCTACTATCCTTGCACCCACTACCGGAATCTTCCCTCAACATCTCCCTCAACCTGGAATCAAATCCCCGGGAACTGCATCCTCCGCAAGGCTGACTTTAATACTAGGTTGTCCGAGCCCCCCCGCACCCCCCCCGCGCCATCGGATTGATAAACGGCTGAAGGACCTCGGGCTTTGGCAGATCGTAGGTCTGAGCGGCCTGCACCGCCCAGGCTGGAGACGTCACCACCAGCATAGGGCGGCTGAATGGCCACACATCAACATAAAATCCACCTTGACCCCCAGGGATCTCGGTGGACAGGAGGGCAAAAAGCTCAGCTTCGCGGCTATCCGCCGGGCTCTATTTGTGCAGCCCAGCCATCAATCACAGGCAGATTTTCCAGGATCAGGTCCCAGAACGGCATGGGCTGGCATGGTAGGTTAATGACCACCAGTTGCAGAAGGAGACGTACGTACCAGTCCTTGCTTCTTCAGGCGGTAGAACAGCCATCGCGCCTGGACGAGTTTATACGCAAAGGAGGCGAGGCAAATGGTGGTCAGTGTCGCTAACAGACGACTTGCCAGTCGAGCCCAATCTGGGTGTTGGCAGCCATTATCATAGCCAATCACCAGATGTAGAGGTGATGGAGCGGTCGGGAGAGAGACTGAGGAAAGGAGAGTTCAGTGGAGGAAAGATACCCCAAACACACAGAGGCGAAGATGAACATTGGCAAGCGGAAGAAGGATGTGGGAGGAGTATTTTAGCGCATCACTTTTGATTGGGGGCGAGTTATAGCACTAATCCTTTAGGTTGTAAAAAGGGGTCAAGTTTCAACCTTGACCCCAATTTTCATGCTGGGGCTTGTGTAGAGAAGGTGAAGCCTCAGACTTTGTCGGATTCGTGGTTGGAGATGCCTGAATCTGATATGGAGCCGTTTACCCCAGGGAATCTTCACGTCACTGCGGAGGAGAGGGAGGACACCACTAGAGGTGGGCGTAGTATGATATGTAATGGACTTGGAAACAAATCAGGTGAGTGTCTGCCCTAATATACTAAATATCTCTCCAGAACGCCAATACCACTAAGCAACCCGGCTTGATAGAGGCTGCAGTGACACGATCGGTGCTCGAGAATCATGTCTAGATTCGATTTGGGGCTATGCAAAGGATGAGATGATCATTACAATGAGGTTTGACAGGCAAGCTAGCAGGGTCAAAGGGAAATACATGACTTGGTAGTGCAAAATTCTTCTACGTGATATGGATAGTAGTATATAGTACAAGCTCAGGCCGTTATTTTCTCTGGAGACCTAGAGTTGCTCAGACCACACTCACACTTTAATACTCACCCCATGCCAGGAGCAGATCAACAAGCGAAAAGCAGCACCAAGTTCTGCGAAAAGCAAACAGGGAAGGTTGTTCGATCTCCCCAAGAGATCAGTTCAATAGGTTCAAACTATCTATTTATCCTTGTGGAAATCGGATCTCCTGCAGTCCGACTAAACCCAGGAACACCTGGTTCCTATACATCACCGACGATATCAATTACCAACACCACAGTGACCATCGAAACAATATACCGCCATGAACGCCCGCTGAACATATACGAGAACAAAAAGTATCGCCAAGGTAACACAAGAGACAAAGCTAAACGCCTACAGTGCAAGTTCATCATCATCCCATCCCAATGCCGAATAGATCGACTTCTCCGGTGTCACCGGCACCGCTGACGTGGCCGGCACCATCAGCTCGGCCGCACTCGGCTTGCGCACCGGCGTGCTCAACACGGCTGCCGGCGCCTTGACCGGGGTTTCGAACGCAACAAGATGGCTGGAGGCGGGGTTGTCTTCCGGAAGAAGTATCCCCGCAGGCAGATCACCCGCAAGGATGGGGGCTGGTTTTGGGGGCGTCTCCATCACCATGGAGGGCTTGACACGCGGGAGGAAGGTGTCCACGTGTCGACGGGACTGGACCGGCGTGGAGGGGGCCATTTCCATGGAGCGCGGTGCTGCTGGCACTGGCTGACGGGGTGGGACCCGGAAGAGGGCGCCAGAGCTGCTCGACAAAGGCGACCCGGCGGGATCAGCCAAGAGTGACTGCGCTGGCCGACGGATGGGCGTCTCATGAATCGCGTCGCTTGCGCCGCGGCTGGCTGATCCAAAGAACAATGAGCCAGAGCGAATAGTCGAGCCAGGGACCATCTGAGGCTCGCTGTTGAAGGGAGACGACACCGATACAGTCGGCTTGGAGACGGATGATGACTGCATGAAGGTCGGAGGGAGAGGGGGCATCCCGGCAACGGCATCTTTCCTCCGACTCCCCTTCTTCGGCGTGGCCGCAACTTGCACTCCTTGTCCCATGGGGTTGCGCACCGGGTTTTTCGGCTTTCGCGAGCTGCTGCCACTAGCAGCACCGGTGGAATATCGTTTGACGGCATCGTCAGCTATGTCCTTGGCCACAAGTTCGCGATTGGGCTTGCGCAGAGCGTTGATGGCTGCGTCAAGCTCCTTCTTCTGCTCCACGAGCATCTGCATCTTCTTGAGTTTCGTCTCGTGCTGACGCGTCACAGCATTCAGGTCCACTTCACGATTGTCGGCGCGTTTGGCTTTCTGGATTCCTCCCCGTACGTTGGTCCCAACGACCGGTAAAAGAGGATCCAAGGAATTGCGTCTGGCCTCAGCTTGCGCAGGGGTCGTATTCGACCGGCTCAGGGACGGGATGTGACGAGGCTGAGACCCCATCTGGTCCGTGAGCACACGCTGGAATGTGCGACGACGAGACTGCTTCTGCGCCTGTTGCCGCTCGACGGGAGTACCAGGCTCTCCCTTGGGCACCTTCTTGGCCTGAGTTGGCTTCGTGAAGGGTGAGATGGCACTCGAGACGCCCAATTTCCGGGTGATCGACTTGCACTTTTCAGGTAGACGGGATGCGTAGAAGGGGATAATCACTTCGGTGCAGAAATCACGAACAGCATCGCTCTCGACCTTCTTCCCAGAAAGGTGGGCCAGTCCAGATGACGCCCCAGCGTCAGGGACGACGGTCTCCTCGAAGCTGACGGCATACCAGATGCACAATCGGTCAAGGTGGAGCTCGAGCATAGTATTCAGATCCAGTTGTTTCTTGGTCTTCGACTCCTTCTTGGCCGGCGGCTCTGGTGCATCGTCCGCGCCGCTGCTCTGTTTGCTCTGTTCACCTTCCGCGACGACCACTTCGAGGGACATCGTTTCCAGGATGAGGAGAATCTGCAGTTGGGTTTCGCGCAAGCGAAGATCAGCGATCATCTTTTTGGATTCCGTCTCCCGCGACATAGGGCCTTCCGAAGGCAAACCCTGGTCGCTGAGCGTACGGCTCTTCCACCATTGGCGAACTAAATCAGTTTCCTCGGGATACAGCCCGTTCTTGCCAAGCTTCTTCTTCTTCGTGCTCTTTCGTTTCTTCTTCTTGGTTGCTTCATCATCCGACAGAGCGAGCAAGACATCACTCAGCATAGCAGGCAGAGTCTCGCGATACTTGAGGTCCATCTTCTTTGCCACGAGGATAGATTCCCTGTAAAACTCGATCAAACTGTGAGGACCACTGCCTTCCACCTCGGTAGATTGAAAGGCAGCCCGGCAACGCGCGAGAGGACCTTTGGCAAAGTACGCCACAGACGTCTAACCACCGATTAGCACTCATATAGCACAGCCTGCAACACATAATCTCACCTTGGAGATATACAGCGCCTGCAGATACTGGTCCCGGAGGTTATCCAACCAATCCTGCGGCGAGCGCAGCGCATCCACGTTTTCCTGTACTAGAGTCTCCTCCGCAGCCGCAGCACCAGCAGCATCAGGGACATCCGATCCACCCACACTCATACCACTCCTCTCCACTGCAGCCGCAATCTGAGGCGTCATAGCCTGAGACTCCGGACTCCCAGCATCCGTCGATCGGAGTCCACAATCCAGCCCATCCCCTGCAAATACAACCTCCACCTCCACCTTCGCTCTCTTTCCAACCCGTTGCAGCGCCACGCAATCTGGCTCCTCAATCCTAGCCATCGCCCACCACTCATCCTCTCCGACACCCTCTGCCCCCTTCCCCTCCCCCTCTACTTCACCAGCACCCTGATTCCAACCCAGATCACAAACCCCCTTGACAGCCCCAGCGCCAGCCCGCGCCCCCTCCTTTCCAGCAACCACCAGCTCCCCCTCCCCAACCGCCTCCGCCACGCGAAGGAGCGCAAAGATCCCCCTCTTCACCCTCTCCACAACCACCAACTCCCCGCCGGGCGACATCCTCGCAGCGAGCACCATCGGCTCTCGTCTCGATCGACCGGCACCATTACCACCAGAAGCATCACCATGACAAACCTCTAGCACAGGGATATGCGCCACGAAAAGACAACCGGGGTGGAGTGGCGGTGCGATGGTTGACGTCAAGCTCGAACCGGAATGCGGACCGGAGGGTGAATACTCCAACCAAGCGAAGGGGATACGAGAGCGCGGGATCAGGGCGATGGGGGTGAGGACGAAGGGGTCTTGCGAGAGGGATGTAACTGGTGCCTGAATTCGTTCGTATTGCCATTGTTAGTCTTGCATGACATGGGAGTCTTGTGATGTGGTGTATAGCATAGTGTGGATTGTGCATCAGCACCATCACCTCAAAGTGTTCGATGGTATATTCCAGCAGATTGACACCAAACCCGATATCAAACAATAGCAAGACAAGCACAAAAAAAAAAGCCATACCCGAATGGTAATCACCCGTGACATCCAATCCTCCGACCCGCAAGACGTGCCAAAATCGCAGGATATCTTGCGCTTCTTCACGGGCGGTAGCATACCGAGACTGCCATTTTGCTGGTTGGAATGGGTCTGGGCATGAGGCGCCCGGTTCAGAGGGATGGGTTGAAGAACGCCGGAAGAGACCTGCGACGAGGCCATGGAGCGAGTCGATAGTCGATACAGGGCTCCGATAAATTCAGTTCATGCTGCAACTGTCCCCGAGAATCAAACAAGTGTAATAACGTAAGTAGAAGTAAATGCTCGCTTTCAGTGAATGAATTTGGCGTGTAACAAGACCAGCCTGTTTAATGGTAACTAAAGTTAGTCGTGAGGGACAAGTCGAGATGCGGGCGACGCGGCTGACCATCTACGCCCCCCTCCGCCTTTTTGCACGCGTCGCGGCGCGGTGTAGGCGTAGGCGTAGGCGTAGGCATCTCATTAAGAAAGCGGTAACTTACGGTGGGGGCAATAGCGGCCACTGGGGAGAAACCAGATTCTGCCGATGGAATCAGGCGCAAGGGAATCAACTACTAGTAGTTCGTCCTCTGGTTAGACTTGGCCTCTTATGATCTTATGATCTAATTAGAGCTGCGTGAGATCAAGATAGACTACTCTTCTGTAGAACAAAAACTCTTACTAACTAGAGGCTAAGCAAGTGAAGCTGACTGGCACCCCTCTGGTCGGCGGTCGCGCTGCGGTAGGAGTACTTACTACTTACTGTATGAGAGAAGTTGTTTTCGCTCAGGGCCGCTGACTGATGCCCTTCCGTCGAAAGCATTCAGCTCGGCCATCAGAAGATTTTTGCCTGTTGGCACGAGCCCACACTTACGGCAAGCTGCTCGTGCCGATGGCGTGCTTTTTATTATTAGGTAGAATCTAGATTATCTCCTTGATGTCAATTCACCGGAGACCATCTGGTCGGGCACCATTCGACATGTGAAGGCACACACCCTGACGTGTCCATCGATGAAATCCAAGAACAACCACTACCATCAAACATACTACGGAAGGTACTACAAAAATTTACCTCAGCATACAGGCATTACGCCTGTCATTCATTAATCTATACTGCTAATCTTGAATTAGCACACCATGATGCGATTCCTTCCATCGGAAACTTCCGAAAGTCCAGACCGAGAGACTCGACGGCCATCACATGTCAAAGCCACGCACTGCGCGACTCCGAGTGCACTCGTGGTTGTCCCATCGAGTTCCCCGGGACCCTGGAGGAGGCACTGTTGAAGACTTTCGCTCCCGAAAACGCCGTGTAACATCCCTCCCAATATATGAAAAGTGGTATCATGTTGAATTTATCCTCGCCGAACCCGTCTCGTGCGGAGAGACGACCATGCAAAAAAAAATGGACGAACATCCAAAGGAAAAAATTACTTTTTTGACATGTCTATGCTCATGCTTTGAGTTGTTGAAAACAAAGCAAAATCATCACATTCGTAACGCAAACATACTCACAAGAGAAGTCGGTGCTCGGGCACAGCGCTTAACACGCTTAGTACTTAAGAGCCTTGGGCTTCTCCCAGGAGAACGACTGGTTGGTGAAGTGGCCGTTCTTGGCGGTCTGGAAGTAGATGGGCTTGGCCAGGTCGAGCTCCTTGACAATGACACCGGGGCGGAGATCGAAGTTGTTGCGAATGATCTCAACGAGCTCGTCAGAGGTCTTGTCGGAGGTACCGTAGGTCTCGACGAAGATGGAGAGGGGCTCAGCGACACCAATGGCGTAGGAGAGCTGGACGAGAGCACGGCGAGCCAGACCAGCGGTGACCAGGGACTTGGCGATCCAGCGGCCAACGTAGGCGGCGGAGCGGTCGACCTTGGAGTAGTCCTTACCAGAGAAAGCACCACCACCGTGGGCACCCCAACCACCGTAGGTGTCGACAATGATCTTACGACCAGTCAGACCGGCATCACCCTGGGGACCACCGATGACGAAGCGGCCGGAGGGCTGAATGTGGTAGACGGTGCGGTCGTCAAGGAGCTCAGCGGGGATGACCTTCTTGATGATCTTCTCCTTGAGAGTGGCGCGGAGCTCCTCGGTGGTGACGTCCTCGCTGTGCTGGGCAGAGATGACAATGGTGTCCACACGGAGGGGCTTGACGGCACCGTTGTCGTGAGCGTACTCAATGGTGACCTGGGTCTTGGTGTCGGGGCGGAGCCAGGGGATGGAGCCGTCGTTGCGGGCCTCCTTCATGGCGCTGTTGAGTCTGTGGGAGAGGAGAAGAGTGAGGGGGAGGAGCTCAGGAGTCTCATCGGTGGCATAGCCGAACATGATACCCTGGTCACCGGCACCGAGCTTCTCAAGAGCCTCCTCGTAGTGGAGACCCTGGGCGATATCGGGAGACTGCTGCTCAATGGCAACCAAGACGTTGCAAGTCTTGTAGTCGAAGCCCTTGGCGGAGTCATCGTAGCCGATGTCCTTAATGGCACCACGGATGACCTTCTGGTAGTCGAGCTTGGCCTGAGTGGTAATTTCACCAAAGACCATGATCATACCTGGGCCGGTCAGAACAAGAATCGGACAAATTCGAGAAGAATGTACATACCAGTCTTGGTGGCAGTCTCGCAAGCAACCTGAAAGGGGGTGCGTTAGTAATTGGCTCCGATATCCAGGGGGAAAAAAGGACATTGTGGCAGCCAATGAGAAAGGGGCATGCGCAAAACCCGCCGCGGAGGGGCACGTACCTTGGAGAGGGGGTCCTCAGCAAGGCAGGCATCGAGGATGGCATCGGAGACCTGGTCACTGTCGAACTGTTAGTGATTGTGGCCGGTGAGAGGCATTGAGTGCCTGTAGAAAGAGAAGTGTGAAGAACTCACGCAATCTTATCAGGGTGACCCTCTCCGACGGACTCGGAGGTGAACAGGAAAGTTCCGGTCTTGGGGTTAGCGACGCTGCCCATTGTGACGAGAGGAGATGTGTGATGGGAAGAGGAGACAAAGAAAGACGGATGGTAAAGAAAGGAGAAGTGGATTGACGAGAGGAAGAAGAGGGAGAGAAAGAGGAGGAAGAGAGGAAGAAGAAGTAAGCGAAGGAGGGGAGAGGAAATGAAAAGAATAAAAAGAGGGGGGGCCCGAAGGGAGGAACAGGAAAACTAAGGGAGGCCCCGCCGGTCTCTCCCTCTGCCTCTCCGCATTAATGTCTCTCCGATGGCGCGATTGGCTCCGGCGGTGACTGTCGGCATTAAAGTGAAAAATGCAGGGAAAAAAAAAAAGGTCTGGCAAATTTTAAAAGCCGACGAAGAGAAAAATTGGCCGGGGAAAAGCAGTGGGAACCAATCAGAGAGGAGGAATCGTCCATGCTTGCGGTGAGAAGTGGCAGTACCCGACTGTTCGGTTTTACTGCGATCGTCCATCACACGTACTCGGGACCGGGAGTAAGTTACTGGTGCACAGTTGCTTGTCTGCTACTTGCTCATCCGCATTCATCGGCTGAACTGACTAGTAGCTAGTCATCGCTCCCATTTCATTTCTCCAAACTTCATCTAGCCCGAGTCAAATTTGAATTTGAGTCGTTGGGGCCGATTGCTCAGCTGTATTGCGAACCACCCTAACTAACATTCGGGCTTTTTTGTTTCGCCATACTAGCTTGCGCTTACGAGCGAACCAACATCCCTACCCTCCCCCCAACTGCCCCAGCAGCTATTCCCGACTTCCCTGTACCCATCGGAGATTCCCCCTTTCTGATGAATCTCTCCCAAGCTAGCGGAGAACTCTTCGATCATGTCTAAATTCGGCGTTCTAGTAATGGGCCCCGCCGGCGCCGGCAAAACCACCTTCTGCAGCGCCGTGATCCAACAACTCCAAACCACCCGACGCAGCTGCTTCTACGTGAATCTGGACCCCGCGGCGGAGACATTTGCCTACGAACCCGACCTCGACATCCGGGAGCTGATCACGCTGGAGGATGTGATGGAGGAGCTGGGGCTCGGCCCGAACGGCGGTTTGATCTACTGCTTCGAGTTCCTGCTGCAGAACCTGGACTTCCTGACGGAAGCCCTTGACCCGCTGAGCGAGGAGTACCTGATCATATTCGACATGCCGGGCCAGATCGAGCTGTACACACACATCCCGCTGCTGCCGTCGCTGGTGCAGTTTCTGTCGCGCGCGGGACCCTTGAACATTAATCTCTGCGCGGCTTACCTGCTGGAGAGCACGTTTGTGGTGGACAAGGCGAAATTTTTTGCGGGGACGCTGAGCGCGATGTCCGCCATGCTGATGCTGGAGATGCCGCATGTGAATATCCTGACGAAGATGGATCAGGTGAAGGATATGATCTCGCGCAAGGAGTTGAAGCGGTTTACGAATGTGGATGTGCAGCTGTTGCAGGCGGATCAGGATGCGCAGGAAGAGGAGGATTCCGGTTTGCTGGTTCAGGGAGAAAACCCCGCTGACAAGGAGACCCTGATGAGCGGCCGATCGTTCAATCAACTCAATCGTGCCGTCGGCCAGCTCATTGATGACTTCAGTATGGTCTCCTTCCTTAAGCTCGATGTCCAGGATGAGGATAGCGTCGCCGCTGTCTTGAGTCATATCGACGATGCCATTCAGTACCATGAAGCGCAGGAGCCGCGCGAGCCCAACGATGCCCAAGAGGTCGACTACGAGGATGGAGATATGTGAGGGGGGGGTGGCACGCGCCTAGGGAGGGGAACATAGACAGGGCAAGATGCGGGGCAGCGGGATGCTTGCGGCCAGGGGGATTTCTTTGAGGAATGAAGATTAGCCTGGGACGAACAACACATCAACCATGGCCTCCTCTCTCGAGACAAGGGAGACGCATAACCGACATTCGTTATCGCAGCATGTCAATTGGACATCCGCAATTCATTCGAGTCGCATTTGCCGGTTCGTTGGGGCGCTCTTCGATTGTGAGAGGAATGTCACTCCCACCGCTTGTTCGAGTTCAAGCTGCATGCGATGTGCCAGGGAGAGACACATTCGAGAACTGGCCAGATAAGAACGCGCAAGAGAATGCGCAAAGCAAGAAACCCACAAAGATGGCCAAGCATTCTGACCGACATCGGAACGGAGTGGCAGCATCATTGCTTGGCGTCTATTAGCCGTCAGAACTATGCTACACACGACCAGCCGACTCAGCTATGCCACGCTTACCTGTAAATAAATCAAAAAGTACAGTTCATACTTTGAAAGAGAAGATCTATTTTACAAAACCACACACAACACCCAAAAATAAACAGTAAATAATGATCATTCGTATCAAAACTACCCAGAGTAAGGCAAGGGTGGGCACGAAGGGAAAAGCATGTAGAAGTATACTATAAACAAAGCGTACTCCAATCCACAAACAGATCCCATTCGCACCGTACATAGTACCTTCCACCTGGGCCAAGAAAGAAAAGAGCCAAACAAAAGCCGTCAATACCTCCCCAGCCTCACCTGCTGTCCCCTCCCCGCACCACCAAACGCAGCATTATTGCCCCCAAAGATCCCCCCATCCATCCTGGTTTGTCGTTGCTGTGCTCCAACACGATCCATATCCTCTAAAAACCCTCCTAGAAGTCCCCGCACGAGCCCGACCAGCCAGCCAACATCGCTGGCCGCGCGCTCCAGTCCGCTGTTATACAGCCAGATGCCGACCCCAATGACTGTCCCCCACCACGCCAACCACCACACCAGTCCAACCCAGAACATCACGACGCGGCGCATGTAGTCGAGCACCTTGAGCGAGAGGAAGAGAATCACCAGCATTAACACCACGGTGGTAAGGTCGGGCATCGTGCTGGAGGAGGATGTGGAGGCTAGGTAGCCCGCGGCCGGGCGGACCAGGTAGGGATCGATGTAGGCGGCGCGGACGTGCGCGAGGGCGGGCGTGAGGTACGTTGCGTTGAGGTGTGCGGTGATGGCGGAGAGGGAGGTGGTGGAGAGGTGTTGGGCGATGGAGTCTGTGGTTGGCCCCACGGGGTCTGGGTCAGCGTCGCTGGCTAGCGAGGATGGTGGCAAGCCCGATGAAGTAGGTTGCAAATGAGGGATAATGTCAAGGCTCTGGGGTTGCAGAGGGCTTGTCTGAGAGGGGAGGAGGTCGGGGTACAGGTGAAGATAATCACCGGCGTTACCAACGAGGTCTCCAGTAAGTGGAAGTCCACCACCCGCTGTGCCTGGAACTGCGGCTGAAGTGGGCAATGGCAGATTAACGACCTCGCAGCGTAGGGATCGTGATGCTCTACGGTGCTTCAATTTCTTGTTGGACTCACCTGGAAGAAAGTCCATCCTTGCGCGCTTGTGATTGTCTTCGTCTGTTCCGTTTCCTTTCTTTATAGAGATTGTTGGTGCCGGAAGCTGTTTCGGGCGCAAAAAGAGCCCAGATAAGGTGAGTTTGTAGATATAACAAGGCAGTGTATTTGCAGATATCTAAAGCTTTTATATAGTCTTTGACTTGAAGCTGGCAATGCTCTGCAATGTGAAAGAAATTCGAGAGGAGTTGGCGATAAAGGATGGTTGCCGGGCGGGGACAAATAATGAAAACAAACTGGACAAACAAATCTTGTGATAAGCTCCTGGTGTTGTTGGAGCCGATTCGCGCTTCTCTTCGTCTCACCGCTTGCCTACAATAGATGCTCCGTCTGAATCAAAGACAAAAGAAACGGCCTCTTATTGCTTTGTTTCGTACTTGGAAACTGCCTTGTCTTGTGCAAGGAGCCTCTCATCCAATCCTGCTCAGAAGGTTGTAAGACAAAGCTGCTTTGATCATTAAAACAACAACTCACAATCATGCCAATAAGTCCAAACGCTTCCTCGATTCTGCCAGCTTTTCCTACCTATTCAGGCGGTGTAAGTCCTCCATCCATGATGGAGTCCTCATCCCTTGAACAACAGTTAACGTCTGAAATGCGGTATTAGTCTATGATATTATACATCTAAATCGCTGACGATCATCGTCTATATACATGCACCTCTGGCGAGGTCCTTGCAACCATATACAAGGGCGGCGGATGCACAGCATCCGATCCACTGGGTTACTTCGAAGAGACAATCAGCGTCTTCAATGCCTCGCGTTCAGCCAGAATCTCGGCCTGGAGCTTTCTGGTTTGACGCAATGCCTCGTCCCTAGGCAGAGTTAGTCAAAAAAGATCACTTGTCACCGCAAAGTAAGAAGAAAGGAAAACTCACCGATCGGACTGTAGTTCGGCGACTTCGATCTGCGCACGGTTCATCCGACCGACCACCTCCTCCATCTCCGAGTCGGCGTGGCGGAGCAACTTCTCCAACTCCTTGACGCGCTTCTCCAGCGTCTCGAATTGAACCGCCTCGTTCAGCGCCATTCCATCCCCGCTAGTCGTCTTGTCTAAGCGCGGCGAACGCGCGCCGAATGGCGTGTTGGGAGGCTTCGGAGACAGGGTCATTGGACTACGCGCGCCATTCTTGACGCGCGTCAACTGCAAATTATGGCTTTCCTGGAGGTTACGGACTTCCTCTTCATGACGGGCCATCTCATCCTCGGAGAATTGCTGCGCCATTAGAAGGATGTCCTCCATCTCCTTGAGCCGGCCCTGCATTTCATTGATGCGCGCGGCCGACAGCTGCTGCTCTTTCTCGCCCTTACCAATCGCCTCGGCCAAGCGGCTACGCAGAGCGATATTGTTTGCAAGTTGTTGCTGCACATGTTCCGCCAGGCTGTTGGTCCGAGTAACCGACTCCGCCAGCAGGGGGGACTGCGCCACGTTGGCTTCAGCTTGATCCCGGTCAGCTTGAAGCTGCTTGTAGGCAGTTTCAAGGGAGGACGAAGTGACCAGGACTTGAGCAAAGCCGTCCTGGTCAATTTCGTGGTCCTCAGGAACAGTGATGTCATGCTCCTGCAGCAGGACGCGCAAAGAAGTGGTCTCCTGCTCAGCACGGTCCAGATCCATCTTCAACCCTGCAAGACCCTTTTCACACTGCCATTTTTGCTCCATGGCTTCTTCTGCGCGGTGACGAAGGAGGTTGACCTCCTCGCGGAGGTTGCGCACCTCTCTTTCGTACCCAATCTTTTTCGGAGACTCCGCCATTTGAGCACGAGCAAGCTCTAGCTCCATCATCTTTAACTGCTTCTCATACTCACGAGCATCGTAGGCTTGACGGTCCAGCAAACGTTTAAGTGCTTCGTGGAGGGCATCCCGCTGAGCCTCGACGTCCTCAATTCGGTCAGCCAAGTTCTCTCTCGGCTCGCCTCGATCCTTGACATTGACTGAGTTGGAGCGAGACAGGGAATTCGATCGGGATAGACCAGTGGGCGCACTCGGTTTTGAGCGCACACGTGCAAGGGAACTTGAACGGGAGAGCCCGAGTCCCGTGCCACGTGCCGAGGACATTGTATCTTCTTCGGCGATAGAAGCGAAACGACTCCCCTGCAGTTGCGCCAGAGAGGCGTTCTCAATCTTCAATGCCTCAATTTCTCCCATCAGCCGCGCCACCTCGGAGGAATCTGATGGTTGCTGCTGGGAGTTGCCAGCACTTTCTTGCAATTGTGGTATTACGTTCTCTTTCAGGTGGTCCCGCTCATTCCGCAGTTGCTCGAGCTCAACCCGCATGGCAGTAAGCAAATCTTCGAAATTATCTTTAATCTGGCGCTCTTCCGCCAATTTTCGACGAGTGGCTTCGAGAGCTGTCTCCAACTCCTTGGTCCGGGAGGACATATCAGAGAGATCCACTCTCTCTCGTCGCAGCTAGAACGATTCGTTAGCGCGAGCGGAAATCCGAACATGGAGCGTACCTACCTGGTGCACTTGCGACTCGAGAATCTGGACGTGCGCCTCAGAAGCCGCCCGTCGGCCGCGCTCTTCCTGCAGCTTTTGGGACAGTTCCACCTTCATTTGGGCTCGTTCCTGCTCGGCAGTACGCTTGTATTTCTCAATGTCCTCCACCCTACCACCCGATTCATAGGCGTAACGGATAGAACTACTGCCCGAGTCGGAGAAATAATCGCTGGTCCGACGGTTCGGGGTGTCAAAAACCGAATCAGACTGGAGTCGTTCAACCAGGTCCTCTAGCTCCATCTCCCGTCGAATTGAGCCCGCAAGCTCCGAGCTGATCTCCCGCAGCTCGTTCTCGAGCTCCGCCACCAGGGCTGAGGCTCCGGACATCTCCAGAATGCTTGTGCTGCTAAGCGACGAATTGCGTGGCGGAAGAGATGTATGCGGGCGAGTTGGATCGGAAGGCACCGTGGTGGATGGCGTTATCGAGAAAGCAGCGCTAGGCAGCGACGGTGGCATGGGTGAAGGTATAGGTGATCGGCCTGACTCGGAGATTTCGGTGCTGGAAGACTCGGCGCCAGGAGAGGAATTGCCCGCTCGCCACCCGAAAAACGAACTGATCTTATTGCCGGGAGTCTTGGGTTGCTTGCTGTCCCCCATTGTTGACGAAGTGCCAGTGCGGCGCGGGGGATCTATCTGCAGCGGGGTCGGGCCGTTGGCTGGCAGGTGCAATGCCATCGTGGTAGCGCGCTTGGGATTTATAGCGGGCGAGATACGTTTATGAACAAAGGATTCACTGACGAGTCGGTTGTGTATCCGAGTCGCATTCGTGAATCGTGTGGAATACGCAATGTTGTAGATGGGATTGTCGTCTTCGCTGTCGTCCGCAGGACTCCCGATAGACGAAGCGGCGTCGAGATGGGACGAGGACGGACTACCACGAGGGAATCTGGAGAAAAAAAAGCAAAAAGAGCACGGTGTCAGTCCTGGAACGTGCGAGGGAAGAGCTGGAAAGATAAAGCCAGCTTCCGGGCTGTAAGAGGCGCGCAAGACCAAGGGAGGGTCGTAACAAAGGGGCCAGAGCCCTGAAAGAGAGAGCTATAGAGGGAGGGGAAGGGACGGGCAGGGATGCGACGAGCTACCATACCTATCCAGGTCCCTGGGAGGAGAGAGGGGGGAATGTAGCCGCTGTTCTGGTTCGCGGTGGTATTCAGGGTACGGTTCAGGCGTGTGTTGATATATGTCGTGGTCGTCGTCGTCTTCTCCTCCTTCCTCGTCCTGGCGATCATATACGTAATCCAGAAACGATGAAGATGAGGCCGGAGACAAGGCCAGTGTCTGGCCGGCAGCCGGAGGGGAAGCCGGCAGTACAGCCGGATGCGCAGGCGAATTGCCCCGAGGGGAAGAGGCAAGTAAGGACGAAGAAGAAGAGAAAGGCCTGGCTGAGTGGGAGGGGTCTACCACATTCTGGGGTAGCGGCTTCCTGCGCACAGTGAAGGGGGAGGAGAGTGAAGGAGTCTGCGTGTGAGATGCAGATACCAAGGTAGGAGAGGAGGGGGAGGGGGGAACAGGAACATTAGACGAAGGAGGAAGATGGGGAGAAGGAACACAGGCGGCAGAAGAGTGGGAGGAGGAAGTAGTGGAGATGGGAGAGTTAGGGAGACTTGGCCCCGGACCGGGGTTGGGGTCAAGGCTCCCTGCATGATAGGAGATAATAGTATCGGCGTCTTGTTGAATAGTGGTTGGCGGCGGAGGAGGTGAAGCAGTAGTATCGGTAGCAGCGGTGATTGTAGTCGAGGAGGGGAGGAAACCGCCCGAGGCAGGAGGAGGCGGAGAGGTCCAGCCGGGGGCCATTGCACTCTAATTGGTGAGGATGAGACAAATGACACGAACAGGAACAAAGCAGATCAAAGACAATCAGCTGAGGATCGCCGTAAACCTCATGGCTGACGGAAAAGTAAGAGAGAGAGAAAGTTTGGTAAGACTTGATTGAGACTGAGACTTGGTGTGGGAAGATGGAAAGAATAGGAGAGGATCCATTAGTTGATTGGAAAAAGACGGGAAATCTGGAGGAAAAGCTTGAAAAGGAAAAAGGCAATAATCAATTCGGATTAATCAGGCAACTTCACTGAAAAGGGGATGAGATTGGCAGAAGCAGACAGAGAGAGAGAGAGAGGGCGAGGCCAGAAGCGCGCGGGAAAAAAGGAGAGGCAAAGAGGATCCACAGTAAGTTAGTAGTTTACATACAGTAGTCTCTATACAAATGACTGGGGAACAATGGTTTCCATTGACGCTCCGCTCATCACTACAGCGATCTTAGTCTGAGCTGAGAAATCTTCAACACGGTCTCAGTTTCTTCTCCTCCATACTGTCTGTCCCTATATTACCAGCATCACTACCCTTCTCACCACCACTACACCACCATCCACATCAACCATGCTGTAACTCTATATAGAAGACGAAGATGACGAAGATAACCGTGAGCCCAGCCGGGTGGCCGATCGGCCCCACCAGCTCTCGGGCGGCAAGTCAGGGGTTATCCGGCTGGCTGTCCCGTTCTGCTGGTCATTCTATTTCGTTTCTCCTACTGCACCACCTGCCACCACTTTACAGTACCTACCCATGGACGTAGGACTTCCCAATCCAATCCAGGGTAGGGCATATCTATAAAAAGCAACTTTTTATACCAACCACTATATGCACATTGCACACCAGTGTATCACCATTGTCAAGAACCAACCCACTAGCTTAGCCAAGCAGTTGGCCTGAGTCAGCATATGGCCACAAAAGAAAAAAAGAAAAAAAGGAGCTGAGAGAACAGACCAGCCCCCCGAAAGCAACTAACGCCGACTAGTGGTCCGTTACCAACCAGTTGCCTGCCACTCGGGCCAAGGATTGACACTCTCACAGAAAGTCTGTGGATGACTATCCTTGCTGGATTTGAATGTATGTCTGCTTGTTGGCCGCGTTGACTATCTTTTAGGTCTTTGAAGATCGCTTGGAGATTACGGAGGAAAGTCTATCATCTCGGTTCGAGAAATGATTGATGTCCATGCAGGGGCTCCACTATACAGCACTTGCAGCGATATATACAGTGTACAATTGTCTACGCAATTCGGGTACTGTAGAATAGCAGCACTATAGTCATCAACTATGAATGAAATTAACTACTATTTCATACGTAAGAGACCTGACAAGGAAGAGCGCAATGACCCCCTCTGCCCCTACCCTATTTAGTTGTAGAACCAAAGGACCAGAATTCACTAGTCGGCGCCCGCAAAGGATGCGGACCCGCGGACCCAAGCACTCAACGCAACCCGGCCCTCCAGCTTTATGTACTCCGGGCAGCCCTGGATCCAACGGCGGCTAAAAAGCCTACAGGTGTGTACTGCCTATAAGTTATGGTACGAGGTAGTACGGAATTACTTCCCAGCCAAGCCCGCTATTCTTACCTCCAACTTCCAACTATTGCCTTTATCTGCATGGCAAAATCATGCATGCACGTAACCTAACGCACGCACGCACGCGCGCGCGAAACTCTGAGACGACTACTCCGTAATTCCTCGGTGGTGAAATTTAGCCGCCGGAGAAGAGGTCTAGTTAGGGAGGAGTTAGTCACTCGGGGATGGTTGCTAGTGGTACAGTGGGGTGTTTATGCATGATGCACATACATAGGGACCCAGTTGGTGTAACTACTAATCACTTACCTTAGAGTAAACTGGCGGCTTTAAACTACATATGTCTGTGCCCAGGAAGCGGGCGACTAGGTGTGGGCGTGACTGTTGCTTTAGGAAGGATTCTAAGTATAGAATAAGCGATCCTTTGATATAGTGAGGTAGTATATTGACACGCCCAGGATCGATGCTTGGCTACGTGCACAGTATGTGTTCAACCCCCTGGAGAAACCGTTGCAACATGCGATGGAATGTAGGCACGAGTAAACTAGTACACTTTACATGTACGCACTTCTACGGTATTGCGCATTGGAACCGATCTCGACTGAAGGGAAGAAAGGGTCTTGTCTTACATACACGGGCAAACACTACCCACCCCCCCCTGAATCCCTGGTTACCTGCGGGATCCCTTTGTTTGCCATCCCGCCTTTGTGTGGATCAACCTCGCGCGTCTCATGGAAATACCACCTACGGAGTACTAGCAGATAAAGAACGAAAGTATTGCCATATGCAGATGCAAAGCCCGCAGAAATAAATGAACCAACGCCAACAACTCGTCGCTAAAATAGCACAAAGCAAGGTGACTCAAAACCCTATCTATGGACAGAGTGCACCCTAATATAAACATGCATCAATCGTGCCACATAAAAGCTTCTGGTGGAACCCTAGTCCCACAGGAACGGCCCCCGTTTATTCAATCAATATGGGATGAAGTCAATTCTCATACGATCTGACATCCTATTAGCAATCAAAAGTTATGAAAGCGGAGAGCAACGTACCCAAGAACTGAGTCCATCCCTCATTCTCATCCAGTTGATTCCCCCAGTACTGCTCCAACAACCTCAACGACTGCAGAACATTCGGCACTCGGATCGTGTCATGCAGTGATGCCAGGAGCTGGCGGACCTGTTGTCGATCTGCGCCACGCGCCTCGCATCCCGCAATGAATAGTGGTGTCGTGAGCAACACCCAGGGGCTCAGGCCCGGAGATGGCCCAATCTGTGCTGTGCATTCCAGGATCCGCTTGACTGCGTCCTGCACCACGGGTGCCGACGCAGGTGTCTTATACAAGCGGCGGTGGATCTGGATGAGCGCGCTGCACTGAAACGTCTCGTTGCAGAGCATCAGCTGGCGGACGCTGTCAGGTGAGAGTCCCTCCATGACCCCGGGATAGAAGGTTGGCTGAGTTCCAATCTCTTCAGCTGCCATAAGTCGACGAAGGGCGTTCTCAAGCGTGGCTGCCTCGTGCGCGACGTCGATATTGATAGATGTGTCCCCACTCGCCGGATCGTGCCCAGATCCCTGCTGCTGAAGTAGATACTGATGCTCGCGCCAAGATGCCGCACCGATGGCTCGGAAGATCGCGGCTAGATTGACTGTGAATCCCCAGTAGTCATCGAGGTAATCCGGGGTCGCTGTATCGTGTATCTTCTCGGTGACAGTTGCTTCCTCCCCGATGGGCGGACCGTTCCCTGTCAACGCTGTTAGTGAGACGATTGACCGGTGCCACCGGTCGAGATAACGACGAAATCCCTCAGGCGATCCCGGAGACAGGACTCCGCGTTGGTCGGAGGAATCCATGAGGGCCTTCGCCCCCGCGACGTGTGCACGCCACGAATGAGGATGAATGGCACCTGAATGAATCTCAGCTAAGCAGAGGGTGCGTGCTGTGGCCAGCAAGGCATCGGACCCTCGGCTGGCGGGGTTCTCCAATTCCTTGCGGAAGTGCTCCAGGCTGAGAGCCATGAAGCGCGCAATTTCTGGGGCGGATTTGACGTTCTCGGATTGATTGTGGAGGGCCTGTAGGTGGATAGCAGAGAGAGCCATAGTTGCGTAAAGCAGAGACGGTGTCTGCAGAGCCATCGGGACCAGCATCTTGCAAATGTCTTGTTGCATGCCGGAATGGCAGGCGGTAATTTGCGAGGCATCATTGAGAAAGTGGTGGAGGAGAGACTTTTGATCTGTCGAGAGGGAGGCGAACGGGTCTATGTAGTAGTTTAGACTAGTTGTAGCGGTCGTCGTTGCTGTAGAAGTAGACGAGGAACCACCGATCATTGAGCCGAGCGATAGTGCCGTAGAGGATGAGTTGGTGGTGTAGATGAACTCCCCGGGTGAATACTCTAGACAACAGCCGTTCTATTAGGGACCGGGACACCACAAAAAAGTACCTATGAGAGCTCGTACCCAATTTATGCATGCCTCCGTTACCCACGCAGGCTCCGAACCGCGAGCGCGAGAAAGCCCGCCCTCCCCACTGCAGCTGCATCGCATATCGGCACGGTGTATTGGCTAGCTGACATCGACCACAACTGGGACGCTGTTCGTCACACTTTTGCCGGCGGGCCTTACATCGCTTGCACCCAGTGAAGGATCGCGACATGTGTGGTTGTGCTTTGATTCGAGATCTGCTGCTTTCGAAAGACTTAGTGGTTCGTTCCTGGGCCGGAGGGACTTCGTTTCTGTTTTTCTCCGCGGATGTTCGGTTACCCCAGGGTGGAGAGATCCAGGGGCGCAGATCGACCGGATTCCACAGCGGATGGAGGGGCAGTGGGGTGAAACAAAGGCAGTTGCTGCAGAGAAATTCGAGAAGGAGAATCAGAGAGCGACCGGCTTGGGAAGCTGAATTTGCCGTATGAGCACGAGGATAGTAAGTCGCCCCTCCACAACATGCCGGTGGCGGCGATAAGCAGCAAATTCCGACGACTCTCGACGGACGGTTGATTAATTGATTGATAAGGCAGGCGCGGGCGGCATCCACCGCTCCATTTCCGAGAAATTCGGATGGAACCAAAACCTGATCCTGATGACCTTCAACTGAGCGCATTCAAAAAATATTCACATTCAGGCAAATTACGCTGACCAGTGCAGAATTTACAAGTACTTCATACAAGAGCAGCCCAGGATAGCTCGTCTAAGCCCAGTACATACGGACGACAAAGAGCAATGTGACAAAATAAGATCAAGCACGGTTTGAGCGTACGGGTTTCCGCCCCCCTCAGTCGTCAAACGTATAGCGCAGCCACTCTCCTACAGCTCGCAAGCTCTCCCACCTCACCGATTCGTCCTTGTCAGCCATCAGTTCCATGACCCGCGTCTTCAAGCCCAGTTTCTCCAGCTGTGCCCGCCGCTCGGGAAGCACCTTGACCAAATGGCCCACATCATTGCATCCAATCGCCAAGACCTGCTTGTCATTGTCCCAGCTCTTAGACAGAATCTCTGCGAGCTTCTTGGGAAGTGCACCGTTGTTATCGTCTAGGATGCGCCGTGCGTTGTCCTTCCAAAACGTAGGGTTCCGGTGCGGAGGCGACCACCGCAAATGGCCCGATTGCAGCTCTGCCGCGTATTGGTCAAACGTCGTCTGTGTCTTGGTGTATTCATCCAAAAGCTCTGTCAAAGCCTGGAGATCCTCCAGCAGATCTTCATCCGTCAAGTGGCGACCGGAGAGGTTCGCCAGCAGCGCGGGCAGGCGAACGAAGACGGCGACTGGAAGCAGAGTCGTGCGGTTGCTGGAAAGGAGATTGTTCAGGGTAGCGAGGAGTAGCCGTGTCGTCTTCTCCTTCGGGGACAGGCGGAGAAGGTGTGTATAGAGTTGAACAAATTCATAATCACTAGTTGGCGCACCTATTAGCCTCATTGCTCGTAACGACATATCGCACCACGTACTTTTGTAGATCATCTCCGACCAATTCACCTTCGAAGCTCAGCTGCCACAGCACAAGCAATACTCTGTACAGGAGTTGAAGTCCGATACCACCTGCAAGACCAGGCTCAATTCCGCGCGTACTGCCTGCCAGTGTGCTCGAACTGCTATCTTTCGAGCCGGTCGCGGACTGCAGGATCTCAATGAGAGGATCAACAGTCTGCTTCCTTTGTTGCCAGAAGAGCTCACGCGCTCTTGCAGTGCGAAGAAGTGCGGACAGCTCTTGAACCCCGATATCCTGCAGCCCGCTGTCTTGATTCTGGGTCAGAGTAGAGAGATAAGTGTACAACTGCGGAAGCGCTTCGTCATCGCGCGGTGCTGGCTTCGAGGATGCGAACAGACTGACTGATACCAGGCTTGTCAGGAAGGTGGAGGTGAGTAAGGGGATAGGGTCTTCAGCGTTGGTCGAATGACGCAAGAGGGGGAGGAATGGCTTGTAAGGGTCGGGATGGGTGACTAGAGCCGTTGCGAGAGAAGGAACATCTGGTAATTATTCATCAATACCAGTCCATGGTGTCTAAAGAGCACATGAGATTCTACCGTTGATCAAGTCCGCGGCCAGCACGAGGATGCATTGCACGATGTCCGTTCGTCTGGCGGCGGAGTCCAGCACGCTTTTGCTCTCAGGCCCGCCTGCCAGCAGACTAACATATCCAGCTAGATCGCCCTCAACCGTCTGACGCCGTTGCTCTTTGCGAACCTTATCGACGGCCTTGATCTTCTTCAGGTGCTCATCAGTGATGTTGCCAGCACGGACAGCTCCCTCCCAGGGAATAGGGCGAGCTCGGATGTTGTTCTGCAGCGAGCTGAGATACGTGGGCGGCTCCAGGGGCAACGACGACATGATGGATCCTGGAATAGATGGACAGGAATCCAACCGGAAGAGAGACTAGCGACAATCAAGGAGGAGTAGAAGGAGTAGAAGAATGAAGAACAGAAGTGGGGGAGAAGGAGGAGGAGAACGACGACGACAACAGGAGGGGCGTGGGAGGAGCTGAGGGAAAGATGAAGGTCGGAGGTGGTTCGGGCCCGTCCGACGACTGGCAGCAATGGATGATGGGCTTGATTGAGTAAACGGTCATTCATTCCATCGATCGCCAAGCCACCCCGGCTGGTTGCGCTGCAACTTCTCCGTCCACGCAAGCTGCATCATCCCAGGCTGCCATTTGGCTTCCCGTCCAGAGTTGGCTATTTCTGCTCGCAATCTTCGCATCTTCACGTTCCTTCTGCCTTAATTGACCTCTCAACGTCCGATTTACTCCGACCACCCCCCATTTTATTCGCCTCTGGCCTCGTCTTCCCCGCTCGGTGACAACAATCCAACTCGAAGCATATCGCATCACTCTCTTGACGAGCTGCCGTTGATGACATACAATTATCTCGCTGCATGACCTATTACTAAGGATTGCGCAAACTGTTCATGCGCAAAGAAAGGCTCGCCTGGATTATAGACAAGCACTCAGATCGTCACCATGGCCCAGAATTCGCAAGGCAATAAGCCAAAGTGGAAGGTCGGCTCTTTTCTACAACAGGCTGTCGCGGGCGTTGAGTCGAGATTAGACCAAATATTAGCGGAAGAGGAGGATCAGAAGCAAGGACAAGCGAAAAATGTGGCCCCGAAAACTAAGCCGACAGAGCAAACCGGAAGTACGCTCCATTCTCGCCTAGGCCAGGCTGTCGGATCGCTAACTGCCCCCAGACCTCTCCCGCAGTTCATCCAATGCGCGCAAAAATGACCGGCTTCAGGAACGCCTAGCTCGGGCAATGGTGAAGAATGCGCCAGGTCCTCTCTCCACGCAGGGCTCTAGTCGGAACTCGTCACCTGTTACTAGTCCTGTTCCCAGCAACGGCGCCCGATCTAGTATGGATATTGAACCCAGCCTCGGGCAAGCAGTTACGGGATCAGCAAGCCACTCACGCAATTCAAGTCAAGTCGATGGAACCTCAGTCGCAGCTGCGTTGCGTAGTAGCACCGATTCGGGGCGTACGCGAGAGTCCAGTGACAATGGCCCGCTATTGAACGAGAGCGCATTGTCTCCGCATACTGCGATGGAAAACCCTGAAGATGTTGTTGTGCCCAGCTCTACTCCTGATATAACAGAATCCCTCGCTAACGATTCGGAATTGTCTGCGCCTACATCACTTCCGTCTTCAGAGCCTTCTGAAGAACCCAATGATAACCTTGCAAACGGTCAGGAGAAGACGATTGCTCAATTGCAGGCCGAGCACAAAATTGCCGAATCTCATTGGCAAGATGAAATGCACGGCTACATCGAGCGGATTGATGCACTGCAGTCTAAGCTCAAATACCTCGCGAAGGAAGCCGCCGAAACCGCCAAGCAGGCTGCTACAACGGCAGAACCGGGGAGCTTAGAAAGACAGCTCAGAGAAAAGGACGAGAAAATAGCCCTTCTGCTTGATGAAGGTCAAAAACTTTCCAAGTCGGAAATGGATCACCGAACAGTCATCAAAAAGTTGAGACAACAATTAAGCGACAATGCAAAAACCCAGAGCGAAGCCAAGAAGAAAACGGAGAAACTCGAACGAGACCTCAGCAGTGCAGAAGCTCGGGCAAAACGAGCAGAGGCCGCAGAGAAGAGGGCCAGTGATTTGCTTTCTTCGCAGATGAAGGTGTCCCGAGAATTCGAAGCTTTGACTGCAGAGCGCAATGCCCTCAGCCAAACAGTGCAGGAAATGAAGGGACAACTAGCACGAGCCGTTGCTCGAGCGGAGGCAGCTGAAGCTAAGGCGCAGTCAGAGGCACTTGAGCAGGAGAGGCGCCGCGCCACTCAGTTGGAGGAGGACATCTCCAGCGTGAAAATAGAAAGAGAGCTTACCGAAGGGAAATTGAGGCGCGAAATCAGCGATCTACAAGCTACCATAGAGCAGGAGAAAGAGAGGGCCCGGATGCTGGAAGTAGAGCTCAAGAACGAGCAATTGATGCTGGAGAGCAAAATGGAGTCCCTTCGCTTTCGAGCTGAGGAAGCTTCCTCCGGTGTGTCTGGAGACACGCAAGTGAAACTACTTCGACAAATTGAGACCCTCCAGACGCAGTACGCTGTGGCTAGCGAAAATTGGCAGACCCTGGAGGGCTCGTTGCTTGCTCGATTGGCCAATGCCGAGAAGGAGCGGGACGAGGCCGCACGGCGAGAGGGCGAGATGCGCCGAAAGATACGCGAGGCAGTAAGCACTACCGCTGTAACGACGAAATTAAATGGTGACCGATAGACTGACTTTTCGTGCATAGAATCTGAAGGTGAAACGTATAGAGGAGGAGCTCGAAGCCGCGAAAGAGACCCAGCACGACCTTGAGAGCAAACTCGAGGAGGCCACCGAAGAGATCCAGAAGCTGGAACAAAGGCTCAAAAAAGCTACCGCCGACTTAGACACGGCTCAGAAAGACTTTGCTGAACAGCAGAAAATTATCGAAACCTCATGGGGGCAGAAACTCGAAGACGAGCGAGCAAAACTGCGCGAGCAGGCATCTTCGCCGCCGGCTTTCCTGCAGCAACCTCGAACGCAATCACCAGTGGCCTACAGTCGTCGGCCCAGTGCTTTAGAGCCTATCGGGACGTTGTCCGACTATCGATCAACCAGTCGCCGTCCCTCGACATTGCCGACTTCGCCCGATATGGGCAATCTCTCACGCCAGAACTCATTCCCCCTATCCACACAATCCATTCTCTCGCCCTCGACTGCAACTAGTTCGATACATTTACCTATTCCGGAAACGCCTTCGATCAATTTCGAGCATGATGAACTCTTCAGTCACTCTGCCACTCCCTCAGCATACGGCGGGGCGCCTACAAATCCTTCACGCGGCATTAATGACATTATTTCAGAGTCGACAGTTGGCGCAGGGCCCTCAGTGCAGTTGGTCGAGCGCATGAGTGCCACCGTCCGTCGGCTCGAGAGTGAACGCGCTGCATCGAAGGATGAGCTTGCTCGGATCACTACGCAGCGCGACGAAGCTCGACAACAGGTTGTAGATCTGATGCGGGAGGTTGAGGCGAAGAGAACCTCTGATACTCGCGTGCACGAGCTTGAACAGCGGCTCGAGGAACTCGACCAGCGGTACCAGACTACACTGGAGATGCTGGGCGAAAAGAGCGAGCAGGTGGACGAGTTAGAGGCAGATATTGCTGATCTGAAAAAAATATACCGGGAGTTGGTCGACAATACGATGAAATGAGGCTATTATCCCTTTGCCGTTGCTTTTTTACTATCTAGATATGTCCCTTTGTACATAGAAAGTTTTTGCTGCGGGCTAGATCTCGCTATACACGATGTTACGTGATACATGTGCCTGCTGAAAGCTTATTGAATCTGTGTTGAGTCTGAAGAGACGCCGGGTATCGAGTTTCATTAGTTATTGACATTGTGTCGGACTCCGGTATGGAATTTCCACCGCATTTTCAATTATTACGTTTTTACGGTCCTACAAGTCTATTCCCTCCCTCTCCGCTGTCTGTAGTATGTAGCTCCGAACCTACGCAATCATTAGCCCAGGCACTCGCCTTGATATACATCAGTCGTACCTTGTTATCAGGTGCCATATCAATGGCCAACACCCCGCTGGAGTCTCTCTTGTCTGCCTCCGCGCCGGCCTTGAGTAGCGTGATCGCCGCATCGCCATGTCCCTCGGATATCGCATGATGCAGCGCGGTCAGTCCGTCGACATCAGTTGCGTTCACCGGGCTCTTGCCATCCTCGAGTAAGACCTTGATGATGGGGGTGGATCCAATAGCCGCAGCCCGATGAAGCGCGAGCTGACCGCGTCTATCCTTGACCCGGGCACTACACTTGTTGGCAATCAGCGTACGGACCGTGGAAAGGTTGGCTTTCGAAGTTGCAAAGTGAAGAGCGTTCTATGGAATGGTTAACATTTACGATGACAGTCAGTAGATATAGCTCGCTGGGTACACACCTGTCCAGAGACGCTCTTCACGCTTACATCAGCGCCTTTCTTCAACAAAAGATCAATAATGGGGTCCCCTTCGGCGTTCTTCAAGCTTGCGGCAATCATCAACGGTGTCCAGCCTGACCCATCCTATGAGGCTTCTTAGCAGGCTTGTTGCCATCGTGCATCTCTGCTCGGATGGCTTACCTCCACGTCTGGATCAAAGTGCTTGTTTGAGATGAGCAGCTCCACAATCGGGAGGTGATTGTAGGCTACCGCCCAGTGAATTGGAAGACGATCGTCGTCATCCTTGGTGGCTGCGAGCTTGGGATTGGCCTGCAGAAGATGTCAGTCGACATATTTCTGCCCGTCACCCGTGCGGGGACAGTTCGTAACATACAGTCAACAGAGACTCGGCAACCGCGACTTTGTAGATTAGCTTTTTAGTACTTAGTTGCGCTTTTGAATGCTGAATGGAGATATAGAGACCTACCTTTACCCTCCCGAGCAGCCTCATGAAGAGGAAATTTAGCTTCCGTGCTAGTGTTCATGATTGCAGTTGTTTTCTTGTTTGCGGGCGGGGCTTTGGATGATCGGATGGATGTTGGCCTGCACATGCGGAGATGAGCGGCCTCGACACCTGATCTTTGGCCTCAGGCACCACTACATGCGGAAAACCAGAGCTTCGCTTCCTGTCCGCAGTTCGGCAGCTTCACTTCATCGCCAGACTAACCCACCATTCTTTCGCCAACGACGTTCTGACATTTCACGCGCAAACTCAGTACATCCGCATTCTTAGACAATTTTCCGCTGTGTGAACCTCTTGCTCTGGGCCATCAAAGCCCGAAAGCCCTCGCAACCCTGTCCTGAGGGATCAGGACGCCAACGTCCCCGACCGATCGCCCACGCAATCACCTCAAACCCACCCCCTCCTCACCTTCCCCTACACAATGGACGTCGTTCCCTCCACATCACCCGATGAGGCTGTGCGCCTCTCTGCAAAGCGAACCGCGGAGCTTTTCGGTCCCGACTACCTCATGGTCACCCCCTCGGTCGTCAACGGCTCCATTGGTCTTTCCTACCGACGCAAAGCAGAATACGACGACGTCAAAGAACTGCCCCCCGCGCTCGCTGCGAAGCAAGCCGCGGCGGCGGCCGCTGCCAGCGGACGCGCCAAAAGACCCAAGATCCAAGCTCAAACAAAAGCCTCGGCCGCAGACGGCAGCGGCGCGTCAATGGCGCTGGTCAAGAAAGCCCCCGGGCCGGCGGCGGGCGGTGTTGGTGGCGAGAACGAACCCAAGAGCCTGATCCAGCGACCATCGGCGACGCGACAACAGAGACCCGACTGGCATGCGCCTTGGAAGCTCATGCGCGTGATATCCGGCCATCTGGGCTGGGTGCGCAGCTTGGCCGTCGAGCCCAACAACGAATGGTTCGCCAGTGGTGCGGGTGACCGGACGATCAAGATCTGGAATCTGGCGACTGGTGCCCTCCGTCTCACCCTCACCGGACACATCTCCACGGTGCGCGGTCTGGCAGTCTCTCCGCGCCACCCGTACCTCTTCTCCTGCGGCGAGGACAAGATGGTGAAGTGCTGGGACCTCGAAACCAATAAGGTCATCCGCCACTACCACGGCCACCTGAGCGGCGTGTACACCCTGGCCCTGCACCCGCGCTTGGATCTCCTCGTCACCGGCGGCCGGGACGGCGTGGCCCGTGTCTGGGACATGCGCACGCGCAGCAACATCCACGTACTCTCCGGCCACCGCGGCACCGTTGCCGACGTCAAATGCCAGGAGGCCGACCCGCAGATCATCACGGGCTCCCTCGACTCCACTGTGCGCCTCTGGGACCTGGCGGCCGGCAAGTCGATGGGCGTGCTGACGCACCACAAAAAGGGCGTCCGCAACATCGTCACCCACCCGCGCGAGTTCACCTTCGCCAGCGCCAGCACCGGCTCCATCAAGCAGTGGAAGTGCCCCGAGGGCGAGTTCATGCAGAACTTCGAGGGTCACAACGCCGTCATCAACACCCTCGCCGCCAACGAGGACAACGTTCTCTTCTCCGGCGGCGACAACGGCTCCATGTGCTTCTGGGACTGGAAGACCGGCTATCAGTTCCAGAGCATCGACTCCATCGCCCAGCCCGGTTCCCTCGAGGCTGAGGCCGGCATCATGTCCTCGACCTTCGATCGCACAGGCCTCCGTTTGATCACCGGCGAAGCCGACAAGACGATCAAGATCTGGAAGCAGGACGACGAGGCCACCCCGGAATCGCATCCGGTCACCTGGGCGCCGACTCTAGGTCGGCAGAGATATTAGTTTCGTTTATCCCTGGCCCTGGCAAAATCCATTCCCTCACGCGTCCCAGGTGGTTTTTTCTTCCTTCCTTCTTTCTTCCTCCATATAGTCACCTCCCCGTTGGGAAAATACCCCTTCTCCAATTCCAGCCTCCAATGCCTCTGTGAATATATCCCATTCACGAGTACGACAAACCTTTTTTACTCTTTTCCCTCTCTCCCTTGTTCTCTCTTTTCTTTTTTACTTTTTTATCACGGCCATCAAATCCAGGCCCGGTTGCAGATCCCATACTTGTTTCGTGTTCCGGAGTTCAGCGTTGTGGCTTGAATGTTTACTGTCCCGGTATACTGCGGAATTATCTAGATCTTCACATGTTTCTCAAAATGGTTGTTCGGAGGTTCGGTTGTTCGCGGGCCAACCACGCACTGGGTGTACTATAGAGTGAATAAGCCTCATGAGATTGTATTCGTCCATCATCACAAAGATCAGCTCGTAAGCCCAAATCGACTCTCACGACGGTCTTCACCTATGCCTGATATAACAAATTCGATGACGGAAGTCATGCTCAAAAAACGTGGGTATCATTTGCATCTATCTATCTTGATTATATCATACAAAGCTAGTCATCCGATCTCGCCAAGGGTTAGACGGCGTTTACTGCTCAATGCCCAACCCCAACCCCTTAGCCTCGACATCCTCACAGAACGCGGAGCGCACATCCTCCGCCGCCACCCGCAACCGCACCTTTCCGCTCCGATCGCCGCGATGCGGCATCGCCGCGCTGCCCAGGGGCCCCTTGGCGCCGGCGCCATGCTCCAGGGCCAGGACACCCGAGTTCATCAGCTCCATGGCCGCGGAGCCCAGCGCACGCACACGCGCCCCATTGCCTCCTCCGCCGGCAAGCAAGAACTCCCGGATACCGACGCCGGCGGCGCCGGCGACAGCAACGGCGGCGTCGGCGATGCGCTTGGCTTCATCGATGACTTCGCCGACGGTGGTTTCAGAGATGCCGGTGCGGCGGACGCGGGCGAGGAGGGCGGCCAGGAAGAGTTTCGCGGCGAGGGGCAGGCAGCGGAGGGATTGCTGAAGCGGGGTCGAGGTGGCTTCTTGGATGGCTTGTTTAATGGTGGCGATGGTGACGCGGCCGATGTTGGTTGTGGTGGGTTGAGTTCTCTTTTGCGGGGAGGACGGAGGGAGGAGTGGTTTTGGGGTGGAGGCCGCCGCGCGATCTCTGCGGGCGGGGGTTTTGCTCGGGGTCGGGGGCATGGATTCGGTGTCATCTTCGTCGATGGTCTCGAGAGGTTCTTTGCGGGCGGCCTCGTTGGCTTGTTGCTCGGCAATTTCGACGGCTCGTCGGCAGATGTCGAGGGCGCGGCGGGCGTCACCGCTGACGGCGGCGACTTTGCGGCTGGCAAATTGGATGGCGTCTGCGTCCACGATTTTGCCGGGTACGTTGGCCAGGCGGGTGCTAATGATCTCCATGAGGTCGGTGTGTTTGTAACCAGGAAAGGTGATGCGGGTGAGGCCGAGACGGCTGGAGATCTTGTTGCTCAGGGTTCGCTCGGGGAGATCCATGGTGTTGGCGACGGCGAGAACGATCAGTCGAGAGTGTCGCAGGGCTGGCCAGTTGAAGAAATTGTACATGACCGATTGGTTCTTGGTGACCAGCTGGTCGAGCTCGTCCATCAGAACGACACAAGACACTCGCCGGGGAGAAGGGTGTGAAAACTCCCGTTCGAGGAGGTCTAAGGCGTTGGAAGGAGATACACGATCACCCTTCAACGCTTCCCAGAGCAGGGAGTAGGATTGATGGGGATCGGTCACTTTCATGCCATTGATTTCGACAAAGATGAAGTCGTCCATCTCCTCCGCCAGGACGGCGGCGTTCAACTGAGCCACAACCTCGCGAACGGTTGCTGTCTTGCCCGTTCCAGGTGTGCCAGAGATGTAGATACAAGTACCTGTCCCTTCCATGATGGCTGCGCTAAGGTGACTGTAGACCGCGTCAAACTCCGTTTTGCGGCAAGGCAGAGACTGCGGCACGGTTGACACATGGAGGAGAGTCCGTGCCTGTCGGTAGGGAGAGGCCAGTTGTGAGGGTGAAAGGATACGGGTGCCGAGGGGGGTGAATTCAAGCGGCTTTTTGACAACAATCCTGTAATGCTGTGAGCCTGTGTACCGAGGAAGGGGGGAAATGAAATCAATTACCTCTTATGAGTCGGTGTAGTCAGGGACTTCTGACGTCTGGATTGCGGAGTAGCATGTGAAGCCACCTTCTGTCTCTTCCTGGGTGTACTCGGGGCGACTTCCTCTTCCTCTTTACTTTCCACATACTAGGGACAGATTCAAATTAGAATGTGAACTCGCAACGGACCATCTCCATGAACTCACGTCGTTGTCAATCTGCTTGCGTTTCTTCGCTGCTTTGAGCCCATTCTTGATCATGCCAATGAGATCAAAAATTCTGTCCTCTCGGTAGACCTCTTCCCACACGAACTCTTCGGTATATCTTCCCTGAACCTGGTTCACTCCTCTGCGACACACAATGCACTTGTTGAAGTCCGCCAGAGCTTCCTTTCCCTTCGGAGCGACACCGCCGGGGTACTTTGCGTAGAATGCGTCTTTGGACATAACCGTAGCTTTGCCGTTGATGGAGGTGAGGGGATTGACGTTGAAATCGGCCGTCAGGTATTGTTCGTTGGGCAGGGCGTCAGATCGTCTCTTATTCTTTGTTGACATGAATTCGTCCGGAGAGGCGAACCACATGATGTTAGCCGACTTGATGACCTCGTCATCATCATCATCTTGCTCCAAAAATTCCGTGATGATTCCAATCCAGTCCTTTCCGGGCTCCGGAGATTTGAGCAGCACCACCTGGCCTAGGGCGCATTCGAACGAGCCCATGCGAGCACCGATTATCTTTCGTGAGCGATTGGCATTCGGCCGGGCTGAGCGTTTGCGCATCGATTTTGGGGTGTCCTGCGAAGGGTCGGCAGTCGGTTTGCTGTCCTGCTCGTTATTGTCCTCAGTGTCATAGATCCACTCCCATGGGTGGTCTTCTTCGCCCAGCTCGTCGTCGGAGTCGTCCCGGACAAGACCTCCCTTGGTCATCCATAATTGGGCGCGCTTGCGTACACTCGGCTTGCTCGACCGCAAGCTAGATTCGTGCCCTGATGAGTCGGAGGCCATTGTCTTGTGATGGTCTGAAGACCCAGCGGAGGAGGGTCCAGTGCCTCCAAAGGTATGTTGATGGAGAGACTGGAAAAGACGCGACTGCCGCGCGCTTGTGCTTAATTTCCTTTTTAAGGCTAGTGCCCGCACAGCCCCGATCTACGCCAATCACAAGAAGTGGGCTATACTTCACCTCTAATTCACCGAGCAGCAAGTACTTCTACTAGCAGTTCATAACACCATAGAACTGAAAAAGAGCTGTTTTTGAGTATAGTTGATTTTTAGAGGCAATTAGTAGCGTAGTCCAAATTGGTGAATGTAGCTCATGGTCAGACACTCGAAAATGTAAGCACCATGATCAGTTTCCCTCTTCCAGCAGTGAATGCAGTCTGCCGAGACAATTACTCAGTGATTAGAAAACAAGCAATTTGGCTTCTTGAACATCGACTCACCAAATTAATTCTGTCCAGTGACGTATCTCTGAGGTCTCGTATCTCAGTAGCTAAGTGTCTTGTGTTGTGGAGGTTTGTTCTTGTGGTTCCTTCTTCCTCGATACTCCGGGCACCTCACCTTCCTGTGGTGTTGACAGTTTTCCGTCTCCCACCTCTCATCTCTCTCCATCTTTCAACCTTCACCCTTCGTATCTGTCCTTCTTTCTTCATCCCATAGTCACCTCATTAAGTTCTTACCTCTTTAGTTAGCCTGTTCACATCTCCTTGAGAAGTATTCGCGTGGTCTTCAGACCAGCTTCGGCTGGAAAGCTTCGAGCAACCATGGAGTAAGTTGTTTGATTCCCATTTGGCTGAAACTTTAGAAGTACTAATCGACTTCCAGCTTCGAGGCTTCCGGCGCTCAAGGTGATGCTATGCAATCCTGCCTAGCCCTAAAACTGAAGTGACGTGCTGACACTGTCTATCAGAATGGGCACTTCCCGGTTACGGACGGCCTGAATCCCAGAATAACCGTCCTGAGCCGGAGAATTCAAAGATGCAAAATGCTACAAAGACCATTCCGAGCACTGCTTCAGCGTCCGTCAGAGGAACAGCTCGACCTCCCAGAGCACGTTGCACCATCCGTGGTAGACGAGGTTCCACCACGCCCCAAGCTCATCTTCCGGGAGAGACGCCTGCAAAAGCGCAATGGAGAAATGGCAAGGAGCCAGCAGGTAAGAGACACCCTCCTTCCATGGATATTTATACTGAGGTTGTGTTGCCACAGGAATATTCAAGCTTCCAGGTCCTTTTAAGGAGATTCGAGATGCGTAAGTATGGTTCGTGTCGCACAAGAGTGTTTATAAGCTGACTGTGTTAGCTTCTGCTCTGCGGCTCGCAGCGGTTCCTCTAGACGCCCTTTCGGACAGCAGGGACGCAACGATGTCTTTGACGACATTTGCCGAAAGACTGGAGCTTACATATGTCCACCCGCCGGCGATCAAGAGGTAAGTGTTCGGGCTTCTCGACAGCAAATCACCAACGTGCGCAGGCAATTCGTCTCTGGGGGGGGCCATATCAGGTATCTCAGGCCATCGAGCTCATTCAAAGCATCTTTGCGAGATGTGAGTCACTCGCCTTACCTAAGGAAAGGAAATGGACCAGGACCACCGCCTATTCTGTCGGTAAGGAGGAGCTTGCGGATCAGCTTGAACTAGAAGACGCCCTGCTTCAAGCATATCGTAAGGATCCTGGTCCCAACGTTACATGCTTCGAGAAGGTCAGTGAATCGTTGTATCATATTCACACGGCTGAAATTCTGACCAATTTCATTGATCAGCTCTTGTTCTTGTGGCCGAAGGAGGGTCCCTCACTGAAGAACGCCCTTGGCGCAGAGCTCGAAGCTCTTGATCCTATTCGTGTCAGATTTGAGTGTCACTTGTTCGTTCTTGACGACCTGCCTGACCACATCTGTGTTGTCGGCTACGCCCAGGGCAAGACAGGTCTTATCGTTCAGCTCCTGCGTAACAAGTGGGCTGAGATTATGGCAAACAGTCTTGTCAGATCTAAGCTCTACCTGGTTGAGCCTTTCGAGTCAGGCCAGGGTGAAGTCTCTGCGAGAAGGGAGGGAGGACTGACTCGTGCAGCTTTTCGGGCAAATTCGTTGAACGATACCGACATGCAAATTTGGGCGGACCGAGCTGAGCTGATCCGGTCGAAGAACAATGCTCGTCTCCTCAATGTGGTCGACAGATTCTTGAAGGGTGTGATCTACGTGCGTGGTCATCTCCGCATGCGAGTCAATCTCGGATTATTCGTGCTCGATAGATACCGTGTGCCGTCCGAGGGTAAACCCGCTTGGAGCTTTGAGGAATTATGGGAAATGCTGCTCCACGAAAATACCAAGGGCCGTTTAGTACCAGGGTATGCCATATCCTCACTGATACCTGTGATACACTGCTGACAAGTCACATAGTCTGAAAATTGACAAGACCCAGCTGCTTCCCAGACTGCTTGCTGCCAGCGACCTCCTTCAGCCGTATGACCGTACAGAGGACTCGCTGAGACAACCAGAGCCAGCATTTTCCGTCAACTTCGAGTTCACTGGTCAGCAGAATTCTCTCCTGCGTTTGGAGGCCGAGTTCGCCAAGTGTCCTGGAGCACACGATTATGGAATGATTCACAGCCGTTGGCTTAAACCGCGCAAGGTCGGACATGTCCAGGACTCGCGCTCACCTCTGCAGGTGGGAGTTATTGACTTCGAAAGGTGGGTTTACTTTCTATGCTGCCATTCATCTTGGATTTTTTGTTCAAGACTCTATGTTATACAACACTGACCCAGTCACAGGTCCGATTGGCAGCTTGAAGTCGCGTCGCTCGAGTTCTATGAAGCGTCTGCAGTCGAGAAGGCTTTGCGGGAGTTCTCTCAGACAATCAAGTTCAAGCCCAACGATGCAATGAGTGATATCTCGGCCACCCCTACTCGCAAAGTTCTCTTTCACTCTTCGGCGCCAGTCTTCCGGTTCATCGAGAAGACCTCTATTCGTTACCGTCTGAAGGGTACTAGGTATATCCTAGAGATAGCCCGCTACGACGAGTACACACGCAAGTCTGCCATCGGTCCAGCTTCCTTGAATCTAGCAGCAACTTTTGAAGAAAAACCTCGCATTTCATGGGGAGCATCAATCTTTGATTTTGCCTGGGACAACTTGCTTGGAAAGCATGCCAATATGTCTGTTGGACAGACAGCGAGATATGACCCGACTCTTCAGACTTTTTTCCCAGCCTCGATCGAGACAGACGACAAATCCCAGGGGCTCTGGGAATTCGTGGCTTTGGTCAAGCGAGTTGCAGCTGTCCTCGGGTCTGGGCCGCCAGCCACCGTCAAAAGCACCGTAACTTCAAAGGAAGCCAACGGCCGTTCGGCGAGCCCGGCGTCGAGCGGCAATGCTAGGGCTCTAGATGCGGACCTCGGAACTTTGTTCTAGGGTAGGCTTACCGCTATCTGCATTGGAAAGCTACGATTTCTTTTCGATTTGCTGCTTCAAATTATGGCGATGAATGTATTGATGCCATTGTTTCCTTCTGTGTTTCTGTACCTAATTGTGGCCACCTGATTAACCTGCACCGGCAGTGGCAGTGGCGGAGGACGCAGCACCCTCGGTAAGTAGCTTCTGTCTCAGAGCTGGTTATCGAGTGGTTAGTTTCGGTATTGGCAGTTTTGTTATGCAATAATGACTTCTCGGGCGTTGCTTGCAGGATGAGGTGATTAGAGACGGGCAACAACATACCATCTTCGAAAAGCCTCTGCTGCTGACTCTTTGTCTGGACGATCTTCTCCAACTCGGTGAGGTTTGTCTCTAGGCTCTTGACCTTGTCTTCGTAGAACTCGATGGCTTTGGGAGCCGTCTATGCGATATGGTTAGCCTGGCATCCCAGTAGTTCCCCAAGCCCGATCCCCAACACTAAGTCTCTCCCATGCAATCAAAGCCCCCAATAACCGAGCATCCCGACCGAAGCGAAGGGGGGATAAACCAGGCATACCTTCTCAACATAAAACCCCGTTCCCACATCAACCAGCACCTTCTCGCGATCCGCCAACTTGCCGCGCACATACAACGAGCTCGTCAACGGCACCAGAATATCCTCCTGGCCCGCGGTGCCCTTTTTCGTGGATCCGACCACTCCCTCATTGATGGAGCGCACGCAGTCCTTGAATTTCAGCTGGGCGGCGCGCAGCTTCGCGTGCGAGGTGGTCAGGTGCTCGAGTTCTGAGGAGAGGCGGGTTTGGAGCGCGCGGAGTTGCGGGACGGAGAGGGAGGCGATGTTCACTTTTTGTGGGTTTGGAGGGTTAGTTTGTTTGTGATTTGTGAATTAGGGGGTATAGTATGATTTGTGCGGTTTGAGGAGATGGGAGTTGGGGGGTGGGTGGGAGGGCTTAAGGTATGGGGATTTCGACGAACCTGAGCCTGGTGGGGGGTCGGAGGAGGAGGTTGTTTCTGACATTTTGGCGGGGGCGGGGATGGTGGTACTGGTTGATTGTTTGTTGTTAGAGAAAGAGAAGAAAAGGGGGGTGTGATGAGTGAGGGGAGGTTGAGAGGTTGAAGTGGAGTGTGGTGCGGTGCCGGGCTGTATGTACCTTTTGCTTCGGGGGTTGTGATTGAAGCTTTGCTTGCTTGTTGCGGCGCCGGATTGTACGGACGGAGGAGTATTGGAGGTGAGTGTAGGTGGGGAGTGGGGGTGGTTTGTGCATTGGTTGTGTGTTGATTGTGTGATAATTAGTAATTATGCTGTGTTGATGGTAAGTGGGGCTGGTTAGTTATGGGATACTATGGATTACTTTGATGGTTGCATGGACATGATAATCGTCGAGTATGCTAAGGATACTTGATTGAGAGGATGATTGAAGTTCTGTACGTATCCAATAGGCTGAATAGTCTACGAAGTGCATGAGGTTGCTTTTCAGCTGCACCATCCTTATCTGCGATCCACAATTCAACTCTACTTAGGAAGTTAACTACCGACTGTGACTATGACCATACCCCTTTCATGCTTGCTTGGTATCTGCCTACAGCGTGAATGGTTTCTAACAAGTTTGAGGGTTCTTGAAGAGACATCGTGTATATCCTAACTCTGCAGCGGCATAAATTGGCTAAAAATGTACTTGCAAGTAGCCAAATATGAATGCTTAGGTATACAAATCAGAGCTTGTCAGTTAAATTCACAGTAAATCGCTACGGCAGGTCGATGTCTATGACTACTGCTTATGCGCCTCATGCATACCTTGAGTCTTGAACATACTGGCTACTTTCGTTCATCATCTCTTAAGAAATTCGAGACATGAATCTATATTCCATGATTACTACCCAGGGAGATACTGAGAGGGGGAGGAGGAGAAGAAGAAGAAGAAGAAGAAGAAGAAGAAGAAGAAGAAGAAGAAAAAGAGGAAAAGCAGCTCTGGATGTCCTTCTGTAGCAAGGAGGTAGGACTGCTTTGTTGTAAAAGCCTGCTAGAACAGGTCGAGAATATCAAGCCGTGTATGGTTTGGATAACTTATGAAGTATGCATCTTACTGAATAGTTTCTGGCGCACTTGTGCCAACCAACAACTTAGCCTACTCTTCCCCGACTGTATAGTAACAAAGAATATCAGCAAATCTACAACTACAACCTCCAGAATAAGTGATTGATCGGAAACGAATTCTATAATTAAGACCTCATCCATCATGACGAGATGCTATCATATCATACAAAAGAAACACCCTCCCCCCACCACCCATTAGCATATCAACATAACCATCGAGCGATGTCCGACTAACCAGCCAACATCTGATACTCCTCAAACGGCCGATAATACTTCCTCTGCTTGAGCAGATTCCGCAGAGGCAAAAACAACGGATACTCCACCCTGATGGTGCCGTCGCCGTCCCTCAATGCAGCATTCTCCTCCTCCGCACCCTCAGCTTCAGCTTCAGCATCCTCAGCATCAGCTTCCGCCCGCTCCTGCACATGAAACCACCGCATAACCCCCTCCTGCCAATTTACCCACCGCCATTCCGCGCACTTATTCGGCTCCAGGACCGGCGGCGGCGGCAGCGCACCATCAGCAGCAGCAGCAGCAGCGCCGTCCGCCAGCTCACACCCCATAAAAATGGTAACGTAGTGCTTGTTCTCGTCGGGCATGAGGTCGTTGGTGGCGGTTAGGTATGTCAATCCTGAAACTTTGAGGCCGGTCTCTTCGCACACTTCGCGCGCGGCGCAGGCTTCCCAGGTTTCGCCGGGTTCGAGGTGTCCACCCGGGAGGGCCCAAGTGCCGGCGCCGTGGCTGCCGAGGCGTTGGCCGAGGAGGACAAGGTTGTTGGGACCGAAGATTAGGACGGCGATGCCGATGCGGGGGGTGTTTGTTATGGGATTGTTTTGTGGGGGGTGGGGGGGGTTGTTTGAGGGGATGGGGGTGGTGGTGGTGTTGGTCATTGTTGTGGTGGGGTAAATTTTTGTCTGTGGTGTCGTGGTGTTGGTGTTCAAGGATTGTGTGTGTGAGTGTAGGTGTGTGTTTGTGTGGTTTTTGATGGAAATGGTGGTGAAGGGGTTTGTTGATGATGATGATGAGCTTGAGTCGCCCCATGTAGAAGTTGAACGGATCACGCTCTCTTTTCAGGCACACGAGCAATAAACCAGTGGCTCTGCCAAGAGTAAGTTGCAGGGTCGATTCCTGGGTTTCTTTATGTTCTCGGTACAAATCGAAGATAAATCCAATCACATGTATAAGAATTGACTCAGTCTTCATCAGTGGGGATAACTTCCGCCAATCTTGTTCAAAGTTATTCATGTTCAACCTATCGTACAAAGCTTCCCGGCTCAGCCCCGACACCAGCCTCCAGCATAGCCCCGCGCAGCCTAAACGCTTACAATCGCTGCAGCAAAGATTGCACAAACGCCGGCAGAGCTTCAAGACGTACATCCTCGCGCACACCTAGCCGACGACATTGCACCTCCAACGTCTCTTGCTTCTTCCACCCCTTGCCGACCACCACAATTACCGGGTATCCGATCAGGTCGGCATCGCCGAGCTTCCACCCCATCTGCTTGTCGCGGTCGTCCAGGATCACGTCCAAGGCTGGAGAACCAAGCGCCACCGCCGCAGTCAGTGCATCGTAAACTTTCTCTGCATCCGCCTCGAGTCCCTTGCCTGGCACGATGATAACTTCGTACGGCGCGATGACGCGAGGCCAGTTCAGGCCCTTGCCATCCGCTAGGCTGTCCGCCACCGCGGTGATCATGCGGGAAACGCCGATCCCGTGGCACCCCATCTCCATTGGCACCGTTTGAGGGCCAGCGTTATCTTTGCCTTTCGTGATGGCAGATTGATCGACCATCACGGTGGCCTTGAGGACGTCGCTGTAACGGGTGCCCAGAAGGAATGTGTGACCGAGCTCGACGGCCTTGTGCGTCTGCGCCACGCCCTCGCCGCATTTGGCGCATCGGTCACCCTCGTGTACCCTGACCACGTTCAGGTAGTCGTTGGTGCCGGGGAAGCGATCCAGCTTCGAAAAGTCCACGTCTTCCACCGTGCAGCCGGCCGCCTGCAGGGTGTCGGTTAGTGGCGGGCGCTTGAACGCGCGCACGCGCGAATCGTACAGGTCGACAATGCGCGGGCGCTGACCGGACGACCTGTTGGACTTGACGTGTGCGGCCCATTGTTGCAGTGGGTTCTCCACGCCAATATCGATCTCCATGTCAGCGGCCTCGGCAATCGACTTGACGGCGTGCGAGTTCACCTCCCTCTCCACAGGGGTCTCCTGGACGGTGAATTGCGGGAACCAGCACCGCAGCAACGTGTTCTTGTCTTTCGAGATGGACATCCAGAGACCGACGGAGACGGCTGGCGTGGCCTCGCCGGAGGTTTCGCCCGTGTCGAAGCCGGGCTTCTGCTGAGTCTGCATCTGGCCCTCCTCGCCAGAGTGGGCCTTGCCGTCAGCGAGCTCTTCGTTGTACACGCTGTCGCAGCTGGTGCAGCTAATGACTGTGTCCTCGCCCTTTGCACTGGGGAAATGGAACTCGTGACTCAAGCTTCCGCCCATATTACCAGAGTCGGCGGCAGCGACTAGGTAGGGAATCTTCAGCTCGTCGAACAACCGCGTGTAGGCGCCTTTGACCGCTACGTAGGTCTGAAGGGCGGTCTCAGGGCTGTAGTCAAAGGTGTACATGTCCTTCATAATGAATTCTCGACCGCGAAGTAGGCCTTGCCGCGGTCGTTGCTCGTCTCTATATTTCCTTGCTGCTTCATGATTAAACTTGGTCGTGCGGAGGGGACAAGCTTTACTGACAGATCTGGTACACACGCACGGGCAAGTCTCGGTAAGACTTGGTAAGACTTCCAACAAGGGTGGTGATCTCCTCTTCATGGGTAGGAGCCAGAAGAAAGCGAGCTTCTTTGCGATCCAGGAAACGGAAGACCTGGGGCGGTTAGAAAAAGTAGCGAGAAAAGAGCAAGAAACTCACATCTGATCCCTCCTTTAGGCGTCCAGACTGCTCCCAAAGCTCTTGGGCTGATATCGATGACAATGACACTTTAGACGCACCTGACCTCGGCGTTAGTTGTTTTAGCTCTTGGATGCTCGCGGACTGTAGACTCACCAACTGACTGCATGTGCTTATCTATGAGTTTCTCGAGCTTATCCTGCACGCGCAAGCCTAACGGCAACATGTGAAAGATGCCCGCATAGGCCTATACTGACTTAGCCCCACGCCTTCAAACATGCAAATTGAAATTTACCTGTCGCAAGAAGCCGCCCCTAACTAAGAGATCGTTTGTGTCCTCTGCGGAGTGTCAGTTGTCGGAACGAGATCGAATGAAGTAATGTACCTCTTTCGCCCTCAACAGGTTTCTTCGTGATCCCTCCCGTTGGGATCCAGAAATTGGATATCCGTGCTCGACCGTCGGTCTGCATTCATGGTTTATGAGATTTTATACAAGCTATGGCGGAGGGTATCTCATACATGAAAGGCGTATTTTGACGCTCTATTCCCGAATTGAGTGAGCCCAAGGTACGCTCGAGAGGACCCAGGCGCCCGGCCCACTATGGGGCGAATGCGCGAGATCATTCAGACGTAAATGAATCCCGAAGGACAGTTTCGATGTATTCAGGAACGGAGGGAGATATTCGCATCTCTCCCCCAAGAAGAAGAAGACCGGCCTTATCGGCCCAGCCACTAAACCCAAATCAATGGCCAATTGTCAGGCCACAAGGCCATCAACAACGGACTGCCGCCCCCTTCGGCCCGCTGTTTCTCCGGCGGCCTGGCATGAAGCGGGACCCCCATAATTTTTTGGGCGGCAGAAAAAAGTTGAAGGAAGAAGCAAGCAAGCACTTTGGCCCTTTCAATCTCAACCCTGTCATTATGGCTAAAGGCAAGGGTAAAGGCTTTGCTTCTGGAGCGAACACCGTCGTCCCTGAAGGTGGTGTTGCCCTTCCCAAAAATACCAGCGCTGCCGCTGTCGCCGCCGAGGCTCTTCCTCAGTTGGAGGAGAGTGCTTTCGCCGGCTTGCGACAGAAGATCGAACAGCGCTTAAAGGATCAGAACAACGCAAAGCAGAAGTCGAAGAATGGCAAAGGGAAGTCCGCGCCAGCTGATACTCCTAAGAAGAATCAGGAGGTCGCATCGAAAGCTGAATCGAAGCCGGCTGCCGGGAACGATAAGAACAACAAGGGCACGAAGCGGGATCGCAATGGTGATGTGATTGCCGCGGGCGAGACGAAGGGTATCGGCAAGGAAAAGCCAAAGGGCAAGGAAGATAATGATGATGTTCTGCGGCAGGAGATCTTGGCTCTTGGAGGTACGGAAGAGGACTTGGACCTTCTGGCTGGTGTTGATTCCGAGTCCGAGGTCGAGAATACCACCGGGAAGAAATCCAAGGGCAAGTCTGAGGAGGACTCCCTGAGAAAGGAGCTTGCTAGCATGCTCGCTGCCGCCGGTCAGGTCGTTCCTGATGACCTCGAAGACGAGGAAGTCGAAGAGGAGGAAGAGGACGCCGAAGAGGACGACAATGAGGACGAGACAGGTGACATGGAGGACGATGCTGAGGTTGACGACGAGGAGGAACTGGTAGATGAGGACGAAGACGATGCGGAAGAAGAGGCTTCAGAAGATGAGCCTCCTGCTCCGGCCCCGAAGGAGGACAAAAAGGAGAAAGCCGCTAAGCAGGCCGCTCCTGAAAACATCTTTCCCAAGGAATTCTCCAAATTGGTGAGTCAAGTCATGTATGATGCCGGCACAACATACTGACCTAGCTAGTCCGTTCCCCCTAGATCCGACTGGTACATGATCGAACTTCCCACCATCGCGAAGAAGGAATCGAACCCTGTTCCGCGCCACCTGATCGAGCGATTCCACAACCATGCCATTTCGCTGCTCGAGAAGGAGGCTAAAGAGTACGCTGACGCACAGGCGGCGTCCGCTTCATCATCCCACAAGTTCTACACTACCATCATGTCCACCGGTACGCTCAGCGATAAGATTTCCGCCTTGACGCTTGCCGTACAAGAATCGCCCCTCCACAACACCAAGGCTTTGGAGAACCTGATTGCGCTGGGCAAGAAGCGCAGTCGTGCTCAGGCTGTTGAAGTCCTCCGGTCTCTTAAGGATATGTTCGCCCAGGGTACCATTCTGCCCAGCGACCGCAGACTTCGGGCCTTCGCCAACCAGCCTTCGCTTGTGGCTGCATTGCAGGGTGTGAGCAACCGGTGGTCCGAGGGAGACGCTCTGCCTAACGGTCTCCAGAACAGCCATCTGATCGTCTGGGCCTACGAGCATTTCCTCAAGGACCAATATTTCGAGGTTTTGAAGATTCTTGAAGTCTGGTGCAACGACGAGATTGATTTCTCCCGCTCTCGCGCTGTCAGTTATGTCTACGAACTGTTGAAGGAGAAGCCTGAGCAGGAGACGAACCTTTTGCGCCTCTTGGTGAACAAGCTTGGTGATACTTCCAAGAAGATCGCTTCGCGAGCCTCTTACCTGCTATTGCAACTCGAACAAGCACACCCTATGATGAAGCCCACGATCATCTCCGCTGTTGAGGAAGTCCTCTTCCGACCTGGTCAGAGCCAGCACGCCAAATACTACGCCATCATCACACTGAACCAGACGGTCCTTAGTCTCAAGGAGGAGAAGGTCGGCGAGAAATTGCTCGACATCTACTTCGCCCTCTTCGTGTCTCTGCTGAAACCTGCTAAGGAAGAAACGGGCAAGGGCCACAAGGGTAAGAAGAATGGCAAGTTCGGAAACAAGAGCAAGGGCAAGGGCAAGGGCAAGGACGACGACAAAGGCCAAGCGCAAACCGAAGAGATGCAGGATAAGTTGACATCTGCAGTCTTGACTGGTGTGAACCGAGCTTATCCCTTTACCAGCTCCGACAGTGAACGGTATGTAATTTCTTCTCCGTACTTCATGACGACGCTAACGCATCAACCAGCCTGTCCAAGCACATCGGTACTCTCTTCCGCATCACGCACTCATCCAACTTCAACACTAGTATCCAGGCCCTCATGTTGATCCAGCAATTGACGGCCTCTCACCAAGTCGGTGCGGATCGCTTCTACCGCACTTTGTACGAGTCTCTGCTCGACCCTCGACTCGCGACGTCCTCCAAGCAATCCCTGTACCTCAACCTTCTCTTCAAGTCTCTCAAGAATGACTTGAACACCCGCCGTGTTAAAGCCTTTGTCAAGCGTCTCCTCCAGATTCTCGGGATGCACCAGCCCGCATTCATTTGCGGTGTCTTCTACTTGATCCGCGAGCTGGAGAAGACGTTCCCTGACCTCAAAGCCTTGTTTGACCAGCCTGAGCTTAACGACGAAGATGAGGAGGAAGTCTTCCGAGACGTTCCCGATGAAGACGACGAGCCCCAGGAGCAGCCGGAGAAGACAACCCCCGAGAAGCCCTCGACCCGTTATGATCCCCGCAAACGGGACCCCGAGCACAGCAACGCCGACCGGACGTGTCTCTGGGAACTTGTATGTTTACTCATCTGCTAGTTTTTTACAGTTACTGACTCTCAATTTCTAGCTGCCCTTTTTGTCTCACTTCCATCCCTCGGTCTCAGTCAACGCGGCTCATCTCCTTGACCACCAAACAATGAGCGGCCAGCCCGACTTGACTATCCACACTCTCACCCACTTCCTTGACCGCTTCGTCTACCGCACTCCTAAGGCGGCGGCGACCACCCGCGGAGCCTCGATTATGCAGCCTCTTGCTGGCAGCGACGCTAAGGACCGCCTCGTTGCTGCTGTCAAGACTGGCCCGCAGTTGCAGCTCAACTCGGAAGCCTTCTGGAAGAAGAAGGCGGAAGATGTGGCGGCCGAGGATGTCTTCTTCCACGAGTACTTCAACCGGGTCGGCAAGGGCCAGGAGAAGGACCAGGCCCGTAAGAAGAAGGCCGCCAACGCTGCAGGTGCTGAGGATGAGGACGGCGAGATCAGCGAGGCCGAATCCGAGATCTGGAAGGCCCTGGTGGACTCCCGCCCCGAGCTGGAAGCCGGTCTTAGCGACGACGACGATTTGGACCTGGATGACCTGGAATCTGCCTACGATCAGAGCGACGACGACGAAGCCGGTGGGGACGACGAAGTGGAGATTAACCTCGACTCCGACGAGGAGATGGAGGACATCGACGAAGTCCCCGCGCCGACCAAGAAGACGAAGAAGGCCAAGGCAGAAGCGGAGCCGTCGGACGACGAGGATGCGTTCGACATGGACGTCTCGGACGAGGAGGCGTTCATCGACAGCGACGAGGAGCTGCCGTCGGACGTGGAGCTCGACGCTCACCTGCCCACGGCGTCCAAGGAGAAGGACGAGAAGGACAAGGACAGTGGGCGCAAAAAGCGGCGCAAGCTCAAGCACCTGCCTACCTTTGCGTCGGTGGAGGATTATGCGGCCCTGCTGGCCGGGGAGGACGAGGGGATGTGATTCTTATTTTGATGTTGCTGTACTTTGTCAATCGCATTTGCAGATACCACAAAAGCTCTGTCGTATTTCTCTTTTTTTTTTTTCTCACATTTTCACATGGCAAGCACATGGCAAGTAGGAGATGGATGGATCCACCAGTAGTAAACAGCAATCATATGAACAGAGGTACAGAGGTACAGAGTATACTCGCAAGTCTAGAACTGCAGACCCGCCAGCCAGTTCCAGCCACTAGCAAGTAGTTGGTAAATTGTGGCGCTGCCCGTCCGGTCAGTCGGGACTTGATGACATCATCACCGTCAGCCACAGTTGAATGAATTGAGAATTTGTGAGAGACTCAGCGAGTGTGCCTCAGTATGGATGCGCCACCCACTGCCCAGTGGAAACGCAGGGGGAACGAAACAAGGTACACGTGGATCGGCTTTGGAGGGACGAATAACACTGAGTGAATGAGAGGAATATCCTTGGAAGCACGCCATCAACTAGCGCATAGGCGTGCTGGAGGTTAATTCGACGCTCCCACTTGTTCCCGCTGGCCCCTCTTCCTACTTTTGTGTTCGGTTGTGCTCTTTGATGCAGCCCTGGTCAGCAGAGATTTTTTTTTTTCTTTTTTCTTTTTTTCTTTTCCTTTCTGAATTGGATCCACTATTGACTGGGATCTGAATCCTGTGTGAAAAGGGCTGTGGTGTCGCATGATGTGACTTTTCGTATAGACGATGTCGGTATTAATGGGATGCTATTTCGATAGAAGAGATAGCGAGCGTGAAGTTGCTCCAATATCAGGAGGAGTGGCATCCACAAGGATTGCATTGCGGTGGAATGTCAGGGCGCCGAATGCGGGGCAGAGAAAAGCCATCGGGTCTCTCCGCCATGGCGGTGGAGCGGGGATTTGCCGAATGCGGCGGGGAGAACCTGTCTGAGCCTTTGAAGCAAAGACACCAACACAACTAAACGTTCAAGCACAATTCGCAATTAATGCCAGCATGTATCACAATATTCTGATTCAAACTCAGACTCGCAGCCACCATTTTCATTCATGGAGCCTAATTCGCAGCTTCCTATGCAATCCTTGCAATCCTTTGTCGGTGTTGATCCGCCGGGTTAGACTGCGACGTCATCTCACATCTTATCAAAAAGTCCTCCGTACTAAGACTATGAAAGCAGAACTTCCGAGTCCGTCGAAAACAAAAAAAAAAAAAAAAAAACGCGCTGGGGAAATTCGCCTAATTGGAGATTGCAACCAGTCTTTCAACTCCCAATGACTGGCAGGGAAATTCCTCTGCCTTAGTCCTTCGGGCCAATTCATGTCTCAATCTGAGGACTGATCCGCCTTCCTCCTCTTCTTAGTCGATCTATCCGTTGGTGGTAAAATTTCACCTGCGCTGCTCGTCCATCCTTCCTGCGCAATTCTCTCTTCCCACAGTCCCATCAGACAACACCTCCCTGACGTTCAGTCCTTGGAAAAGGAAGTCCTCTTCCCATTGAGTGTCAATCAGTCAGTCAGTCAGTTGGTCCGTAAGTCCGTCAAGCCATTCCTCTTATTTAAGGTAAGCATCCCACATCCTCTCCGCCTGCCGATCCGCAATTAACATCCCCTCCACCTCAGGATATCAGCCTCATCCTGTTCCCTCAAGCGCAGTACATGCCTCCGAAGGTCTCTCTCATCTTTTCAGCTTCCATCCTTGCTCGCTCCCTCCACCAGCGGCTCGTCCGCTCCATCAAATGGCGGAGTCCACCGTCCCTAGGCCCACGGGCCGCTCGTCCGTCCCCGATCACAACACTCTTACCGACGAGATGAAGCATTCCGACCTCGAGAATCAGAAATATCAGCCTGGGTCGAGCTCGGACTCCGAAGGGGAAGTGGACAGACAAATTCAATTGGAAGCAGAGAACTCGATCAAATATCGCACGTGTAGCTGGCAGAAGGTATGTGGCCGTAAAGCGATCCCTACGATGTCAGCGCATGGGCTAACCTGAGACCGACCTTCAGACGGCAGCGCTGCTCTTCTCTGAATACATCTGTCTGGCGATCATGTCGTTCCCCTGGTCATACTCTGTCCTGGGGCTAGTGCCCGGACTTATCCTGACGGTGGTGATTGCCATGACTGTTCTGTATACTTCATTGATCATCTGGTACGTGCCCTAAATGCAACCACGCCGCAGACTCACGCTCACACATGTCAGGCGTTTTTGTCTACGGCATCCGCACGTACGGGATGTCTGCGACATAGGACAGATGATCTTTTGGGACTCCAAGGTGGTCTGGTACCTGACGGCTTTCATGTTCCTGCTGAACAACACATTCATTCAGGTAGATGACAACTCCTACTCGGACGGCAATTGGCCCTAGATCTAACCAATGGTAGGGCCTTCACTGCCTTGTTGGCGCAGAATATCTCAACACGATCACCGGCCACGCCACCTGTACAATCATCTTCTCCCTTGTGACGGCGGTCATCTCATTCTTTTGCTCCCTCCCGCGGACCTTCAGCGCCCTATCCAGAGTAGCAACCCTCTCCGCAATCACCACCTTCATCTCCGTCATGCTTGCTCTCATCTTCTCCGCCATCGAGGACCACCCAGCCGGCTACACTCCCGCCCAAGGCGACCCCATCGTGACGGCCGTTCCCGTCGCCGGAACCACCTTCGTTTCGGGCGTCAGCGCCTTCCTCAACATTAGCTATACCTTCATCGGGCAGATCACCCTCCCGAGCTTCATCGCCGAAATGCACGAGCCCAAGGACTTCTGGAAGTCCGTCACCGCCGTCACCATCGCCGAGGTCATCGTTTTCTCGCTCGTTGGCGCTATTGTCTACGCCTACACCGGAAATCAGTACATCACCTCGCCCGCCTTTGGCTCAATCGGCGACGAGACCTACAAGAAGATCTCCTTTTCCTTCATGATCCCCACGCTGATTTTCTTGGGTGTGTTGTACGCGTCGGTGTCCGCCCGCTTCCTCTTCTTCCGCCTCTTCGACGGCACCCGCCACAAGGGCAACCACACCGTCGTCGGCTGGGCTGCCTGGGCCGGGATTTTATGTGTCCTGTGGATCGCCGCCTTCATCATCGCCGAAGTCATCCCTTTCTTCTCCGACCTCGAGTCCATCATGAGTGCCCTGTTCGATTCGTTCTTCGGCTTCATTTTCTGGGGCACGGCGTACCTGCGCATGCGCCGTGAGGACTACGGACCGGAGTTCTACAAGAACCGGGGGTGGAGAGGCTGGCTGGGATTCATCGTGAATGTGGGGTTGATTATCGCAGGCTTGTTCTTTTTGGGACCTGGCACTTATGTAGGTTTCCGTTCCCCTCTCCGTATTTCCGGAGCTCCATATCAACACCACACAATTGCCTCTTCCCATTACCCCATGAATCAATCCAATATTCCCCCTTCCCAATTCCTAACAAGGCCGAATGCTAATAATGAAAACAGGCCTCCATTGAAAGCGTCATCATCAGCTACCGAGAAGGAACAGTCGGAAGCCCATTCTCATGTGCCAACACAGGACTATAAGAAGATACGACCTCCCAGTAGCAAAAGCAGGGCACGAACTCGCGGACCTCTACCAGCTTCCTTTCAACTATTATAAAAGTTCTTACTTCAGACCATGGGTCCCCACCTCTCCCTCTCTCTCTCTCCACTTTGGTTCTTGTTAATTCTTCGATGTAAATATATATGGGTTGGTTATTCCCTGAAACAATCACGCTATCGGTCCCCTTTCTGATCCCGGTCAAAGGAGATGAGAAAGAGAAACGATGGACTTCTTTTTTTTTTCTTTTCTTTCTCCTTCTTTGTATCTGCATTCGAGTTTTGGGCTAGGGTTGGGGTCTGGCTTTTTTTGGGATTTCGAGTTATGGTTTGGGCTTGGGCCTGTCTGTATGGTCTTTCTGGCATAGGGTGGCGGGTATGTATGTATGTATGTAAGTATGCATGGTGGACAGGGATGAGTGATCCTCTGATAGTAGGGGAAATTGCAGTATGATTTAATGCGATGCTTTACTCGTGATGAACAAATTTATGATGGCTGTGTTTGATCAGTTCGATGATTCGCAGTAGTCGAAATGCTGCCAGTGAAGAGTCACATGGTGTGAGTGAGCAGAATGTACCCATTCTGAGACATGATACAGATAGTGGTAGCTACTTAGCTATCACACTCAAGGACGATTGGACAATCATGACACTGTCGCTCCATGGCTACACACAATACACCAGACAGTGACACTTCTACCGCATTCTACTCCAAACCTACTTTCCACAAAATCTACCACCCAGCCAGACACCCAGAATTTTAAACCCCCCGAAAATTCAACGTCGCGTCTCCCTCCGTCCCCAAACTCGGCGGCAGATCCCCGGCCCCCGTTCCCCACGAACTCTCATTCCTCCCCAACCACAACACCAACTCCCTCCCCTCTGTAAAGAAATCATGACCCACGTAGCTCTTGTTGTACGGCTGTCCATCCAACGTCGCCGACTGGATGAACACAGCCTGGTAGCTTGGATCAAAACCGATCGTGCGCACGCGGGCCGTTTTCCGCGTACCCGGAGACGTGATGTTGACGCTCTCGAAGAACGGCGCAGTGATCAGATACACGTTTTGGCCGGGGTTGGGGAACAAACCCATCATGGTCATGGCGACGAAGGAACCCATGGCACCCGAATCGTCGTTGCCGGGGAGGCCGGTGGGCGTGGGGTTGAAGAACGCAGGGATGTAGGCGTGGGCGCGCTGGGTGGATTTACCGGGCCGGCCGGCGTAGTGGTACTGGAAGACAGTGAGGAAGGCGGGTTCGTTGCCGATGTATGTGATGCCGCGGTCGTGGAGGTAGTCGAGGCGAGCAGTAAAGCGATCTGGCCCGCCGAGGAGGGTGACGAGGGTGGACATGTCGTGAGGAACGAAGCTATTGATTGTTATTGGGGGGGCGTCCGTCAAGCAGCCGCAGCAAAAAGGAGGAGAGCTTACAATTGATATTCCCAGATGCTAGATTCAAAGGTTTCCGCGGCGTTGTTCTGCAGAGAGCAGGATCGTCCGCTTGTGTCGATGTTGGAACATGTTAGAGGATCCTGAGCTAGAAGTTAGTCTACTACGCTGAAACAATAGTCTGGCAGTGTGCAGGTGGAAGACGAACCTGATATCCCCATGTGCCATTCAGGTATTTCGGCTGGAAAAAGCCCGTGAAACCTGTATTTGTGCCGTTGAGGAATGAGGTCTGGTCTGCGCGGAAGAGGTTCTGCCAATACTTCGCGGTGCTCTCGTATTTCTCCGCATCGCTCGTCTTGCCCAACCCTCGGGCCATCTGAGCAATGGTGAAGTCGTTGTAGGCATACTCTAGCGTGCGGGATATGCTGCGTGTCAGCGTCCCAAAGCCAATGAAGTCAAAGTCCTCCACGGGAATGTAGTTTAGTGCCTTCCAGCTCTGCAATCCTCCCCGGCCCTCGTTGGACCAGTCGAACGGCTCCTCTTCGGCATCCTTCTGCACTGCTGCATACCCAGCTTCCCAGTCAATCCCATCGGTGAGATTCTTGACATATGCATCTGCCAGCACGACATCCGCGTTTGAGCCGCCCTGCGTGAACCCTGCGCTCTATCAGCATCAATCATGACTCGTGCTGCAGCACCTACCTTTACAAAGAGACATGCGGCAGTCAGGTAGCCATCCGAGATGTCTTTGGGTATCAATCAGAGAGCGAACCATCCGGGTTACCGAGGCAGGATCGAAGATCGTCAGGAATGGGAGCTGGGACCGAAAGGAATCCCAGAGGCTGCATACGTTAGAGAGGCCAAGGAACCGCATTATTTTACTTACCAATAGAATGAGTCAAAGTATGGCTCCTTGCTCTCCCACAACGGATTCTCTCCCGTGTAATCTTGCGGATTGACCATCGTCCGGTAGATCCCACTGTAGAAATTGGTCAAGGTCGTTGAGTTTACCCCGTTCCTAGATACCCGAATCGGCGCCATCTTCTCGGTCCATAACTTGACCGCTGCCGCATGAGTCTTATTGAAATCAAAGTCGGCAAGTTCGGCCTCCGCATTCTGACAAGCCTTTTCGCTGCTGATGAAGCTTAGACCCACGCGGGCTTGAATCGTGTTTTCGGATGCGGGACGAAAGCGTATAAAGGCACCGCCCTATGGTGGTCAGCTCACGACTCAAGAATGGCAGAAACTACCAACCGGCAGGGGGTAGCCGTTTATGCTGCGCGATATCGTGAGGGTCTTAACTTCCGTACTGGCTCGCGCATCCACAAAGATCCCGGTGTCTCTAATCTCGGACGTGCTCTGGTAATCAGCACAAAAGTACGGCACGTAGGAACCACTTCCAAAGCTTGGCAAGAATCGCGCGTGGCCAGTCATGCGTCCTGTTTTGGCATCGACGGAGATAGACCCGTTGTCCTGGCGGGTGTCGGACAAGTCGGAAAGATCCAGCAAGATAAGAGGACTCGACGACGCATTGACGGGGAAGCGGAACCGGAATAAAGACGTATGGTGGGTTGCCGTCATATCGACCTGGATCCCAGAGCTCATAGTCAAACCAAAATATCCCGGGCTGGAATGAACCGAAGCAGGGTCGTAGCTTGTCTTTCGCTCCTTCTTGGGATACAGGCAGCCATTGACATCGTCATTTTGACAGCTTGTGTATGGGAAAAGAGGAAAGTTCCCAAGAGAGGGCTGGCCGCCGGTGCCAGAATCGTGCAGACTGGAAAAGCCGGTGATACGACTGCCGTCGAACGCAAAGCCTCCTTGATTGTTCTGCGAATCGGTATCGGCTACGGCTTTAGCCATACCATAGGGAATTGTCGCACCAGCGAAAACATTTCCTACAGTTGAAACCCGTCAGATCACCCGAACACCGGACAAAAAGTCGAGAAAAATGACCACATACCTCCATTGGCGCTCCCAATGAGCGGATTGACATATTGGAGAACATCATAGTCACCAGTCACTTCAGAGAGAGGGTCAGACGAGGCCAGAACGAGAGGCAGGGCCCAAAGGAGCGAGATAGAGCTCCAAAAGGCCATTTCAAAGGGGATCAGAAGCATGAAACGAGAGATAGGAAGCGCGAAAGGGCAGACTAGAAGCTGAGGGGAACAATCGTTCTGGAATGCAGGTGCGGCCTGTCAAGGGGCGCCATGACTGCCCCTGCCACAAGGAAAGCTCAATTAAGCAAGTTGCGTGCTTAGCGTAGTGCCCCTGCCAGCGTCGACAGAGCTGGAGATGCGATGTAACCATTGTAGCTTCATTGCACTGGTGGAGCTTTTGTGATTGTGCAGGCAATGCCTCTCATCACAAACCTGCAGGGAAGGGAGCACTCCAGGCTCATTGTTATTGGAGGGTAGCATTAATTAAGATAGTGTATTTGAGATATTGACCAGTCCATTGAGAACTAATGTGAGGGTAGGTTGTACAATCCATTGACAAGTAATCACAGGAAGTTGATGAAGTCCAAGCTTGAGAAAATCACTGATTTGGTGCTACAAGAAAAGGGAAAGATTGTGTGGGTTGTACATGCTGTACTACAGACAAGCCGCGGTCCAGTGACTTTGATTGCAAAACAACTAAACATTTCCCTTTTTGTGACCACAACTTCACCTCAGCTGTTCTTAGATTCTTATACTCTTCGCTACTCCCACTATTTCTAGACCACAATTCCCCATACCCAATCGTCCAGAGCAAATTCCTCAACGTTCCCAAAAGATGTTGCGATTATATCATCCCTCCGATGGCCATGAGCCTCGGCTCCTGCTGCGCCGCACCAATCAGCAGGACGGGCGGGCGGAGGTTTTGGAGACCTTCTGGCGGGTCTCCCTCTGTCTTCCAGTTCCACTTTCTCTCTGGCTCGCGATGGATCCGCAACTTTCACGATAGTCTTCAGCAATCCAGTAATTGAGTTCTTGGTTCGGTCCCAAGGCTCCGTTGCGGCTTTCTTTCCCAGACCATCCGCTTCCCCTTTCTCCGTCGCCCCTGTCCGCGCCGCCTTTCGCAGAGTCTCGCCGCCATGCCGCAGCTCCCAACAGTTCGCTTGGGATCCACTGTGATCGCCAGCAGTGTCCAGCGTCTTCGCTGTTTGTCTTCTTCTCGTCTGCCTGCAACAACTTTCGATCGAACAGCTCTGCGATCGCGTCGCATTTTCTCTGTCCAAAATCCAGCGCATCGGACATATTCTTTCACAGGTCTGTTTCCTGTTTGAATGCGACTAACTGGAAAGAAACGTCAAGTTAACCTTACACTCTCTCTGGTGATTAAACAGCCGACCAAACAGCCAACCCTCCCCCTCCTCGATCCCGACTACGCCGAGTTCTCGGTTTCACATCCCTTGCCTTCTTCGCCTTCCTTGCCGGAGGATTATACTCGACCTTCGATATCACTGCACGCATGATGACGCTTAAGCTAAGCACCGATGAGGAGACCCTCTCCGCTTTCATCCCTGGTGACGAGTTCACCAAACAAGTGGACGACTACATTCGCAATCACCCATTAGCCGTTTCATTGCGGGAGGATCCTGCTTTCACCGAGTCCCGTCCACACCTCAAGATGCCGGCGCAGATGCGCGAGCGTAGTCTCACGGGCGGTACGCTGGCCGGGCCAGACAAGATTGTCGTCCCGCCGTTGGTGTTCTGCGAGGATGGCGGAAAGAGCTTGGTTTCTATACTCTACCTGGGTCCCAGCCTCTGTGGACACCCGGGAATTGTGCACGGGGGGCTCCTGGCAACGCTGCTGGACGAGGCAATGGGACGCTGCTGTTTTCCCGCGCTGCCCAACCGCGTCGGTGTCACCGCCAACCTGAACCTGGACTACCGCCTTCCCGCAATGGCAGGCAACTACGTCGCGCTGCGGGCAGAAACGGTCAAGGTAGAGGGCCGCAAGGCCTGGGTGGAGGCGCGGATTGAGACGCTACCCGAAGATGGCAAGGAGCCGGCAGTCCTAGTAGAGGCGAAGGCGCTCTTTATTGAGCCTAAGCAGGCTGCGGTAAGTTTGCTCTCGTTCCCGAGGTACAGTCTATATGGGACTAGTGGATGCTAACTGTCCCTCAGGCTTTGTCCGGTTTGTACAACATCACCGGTTAGATTGTTAGATCGATGCGTGTTATTCGGATTTGCAAACTCATCTTTACAAGCCCATAGAAGGCATTGGAAAGAACATGATTAGATTTTTTTTCAAGCGTATAGACGATATCTTCTGTTTCTATGAGATTTCGGATTCCCTCTTCAGAACATTGCGTATGTATATGATTTCGTTTGGCACGTTGCGGAAGTGGCCAGTCTTGTTTGGTTGTGAACATGCTCAATGCATAGCCAGTTAAGCTACCCATTTCCATACCTAGCATTCAGCCTGTGTCCAACAGTACACCATTGTCGGCAGAACGAGATACAACCTGTGTCCCCTCTTTCTTCACAGTGCTCAGCCCTTCCGCAAATTTCTGCACACTATGAAATAATCACGTTACCATTGATTTGCTTAAGTTCTCTATTTGCAAATACCTCCTCGAAAGTGTAGGGCAAGTTCTATTGAAGCAGATGATAACTTGAGTGCAGTGAGAGGTGCCGATGCCCCCATTGGTCGCGTCGCTCACCGCCCTGTCTGTATAGAAAAAGTAGCCTCAGGCTTCCTTCTTTACTAGCCTCGAACCCACCACCTCCACACTTCCAAAGAGAAAGAAGTCCAACTGAGCAGTTGACGATACACTCGAGGTTACTGTGATGATGCATCACATATGTGCCCGCAACGAATGATCGACCTTCGGGGCGGGTGGGACGTACTCCTCACTGCCAAGTGCTTGGATTTCTTTCTCGCCCTGAATTTGCATCATCACTTGGATGGCCGAGTCAATTGCGTCTGCAGTCCGAGTATGATGTCGGCTCAAATGCTCCCCAGCAAAATAAATGTTACCCTCAGTTTGCTTCGCGACATGGACCGTGTGAAGTGGCCGAAAGGAACATGGCATCCCAGTCGCATACTCTTGGCTCCAGCAGATATCAAAAGCCTCGAAGTACTGGCCATTGATGTCCACCATGTCGTCAAGCCGCTGGAGGTTATGGAGGGAGGAGCTGATGCGTTGGTCTCGGGGCATGGACTGCATGCGATACGCGTCATTCATCCAACAGCAGAGCAGAAGGACCCCAGCGCCAAGACTATTCAGGTCGTTCGATGGATAGACAATCTAGCGAAAGCGCAGATCCGTAGCGCTCTGGCCCCCAAAACACGGCGATGGCGTCTGCTCCCAGAATTGGGTGCGGAAGTGCAAACCGAGTTTGTATAGAGTCTCGAAATGCATGCTCCGGATGGAATGCTCTTTCCTCAGGGACCATGTCGGACGCTCGTGGATTCAGTGCAGCGCCGCTGGGGGAATGGCTAGGACGGCCTTAATGAAAGTGCCGCCGTGGAGCCCCGGCGCGCGTAGATTTACTCGTCCGTCGGGTTGCTCAATGATTCGTTCTCCTCTTACATTGATGATGATGTTCTCAAGACCGATCAGCCGCACCGAATAAATGCGACATTGTTACGATGCTCCAGTATGTAGAGGATGAGCTCGATTTTATCGTGTTCTTCGCCCTTCGCATTGAGGTAACGAATAAGTGGAAGACATTGGCGTGCAGCGTGGAGCGGGGTATTCTCATGGCTCCAGCTTCGAATTATACGTCCTCATCGAACCAGTGAGTGAATAGTCTGCCTCCGATGCGACTTTGCGCTCGAAGACGGTGGTCCGATGGCCATGGCTCTGAAGACAGAGAGCCAGATACAGGCCTGCTATACCGACACCAACGATACCGATATCCATCGTGCAGTTCGTGTTCATGGAGTAAAATCAAAACCAGGAACTTCAGCTACAGAAACTATATCAGCAGCAAACCAGTGCCGGTACTGACTGAGTTTTAAATAGAATATCATCCTCATCAGTCTACAACTTCACACTCATAAGACAGATCTCGGGAGAATGAGCACTAAGTGAAGCAGAGTACTTTTCCTACCATACGAAGGTGGTTAGTTAGGGCTTGGACAATTCTCCATTTCTCCCTGGATTGTGTCCGGCCTGACCCCGAGGCAGGTACGTTAGCCCTGCGCACGTTAGTCGCACACCGCATCACGCAGGTTCCAGGTCAGCAGATCTCGTGTTTTCGGTGAAAATCGCCCACTGCCCGTATCTGACCACGTGGTTGCCAGGTGAGATTTACTGATACGAGGTCCTGGCTTATGGATGGCTCGCAATCAGCCGAAGACCAGGACAAGCAATACACGCAGTCTATTTCCAGGTTCCCTATATCTCGATAAGGTCTACCATAGAAGAGATAAGCAAGATCATTCCATTAGCTTATCTCCATCTACATGGGTCTCGTCAGGAGCCTTCCCATGTCTACTGTTACTATGGTCATGTGCAGGATATGTTACATGGTCCATGACTTGCCCTGTCCAACTCAGCATGATTCCTCAGTAACCACCTATTATATTTATTCCCACTACCCATCACAAGGGACGAGGTGGCTATCATTATTTCTTTGCTACTCGAACGTGAGAAGATGTTGAATTCGAACAAGTTTCAACGCAAAACTCCTGTCATGTCGTGCTCTCCCCACTTTATCCTCCGTGTTTCAAGCCGTTGAATGTCATTGTTAACGAACCACAGACCTTCTTGAATGAGGCACATCTCTCATCATAAATTAAGTCGTATACTGACCAGCACCGCCATACCGCTCCAGCTTCTGCATCACGCGGCCCACCTCCTGAGATCCAAGTCGTTCATAAATCCCCCTCGCGGCCAGGGCCCTCCGAGGTTAATAGAACTTGAATTGAATTGGTGGTCGTTATAAATATTTCTGATTAGGAATATACATATCAGATATATTATTTTATTATGTAAGTCTGGAAAGCGATCGTAAAGACCGGGACAGCCATCTCATCCCAATACCCAGTCCGCTCTGTACCAAGACAGTTGTGTTCCCTTTCCCTTTCTAAGCAAGATGAACAATAAGGTAATCGAGTTCTATCATGAAAGAACCAGCTCCCATGGCCATCAACCCCATATTTCCCTCCAGAAATATAATGTAGTCCAGTAAAGTCACGTATATACACCCCATCCGCTATAATCCTCTTCACGACTGCATTTATCTCCTTATCCATCCCACCCAAAATCCGGCTATAAGCTATGATAGCTACGAGATTAGCTAGTGGAGTTAGTGTATGTTGAGCCAAACTAGAGTGGGTAGTAACTTACTGGACTTTTGAGTAGTAGTTTATACAGTAGTACAGAAGTGTATAGTGATCACCCTGCACATACTGAATTCTGGACTCCTGTAATATCCCAACTGCTGCAGTAATTGTCTATCAAGGGAGTCACTGTTGTAAGTTTACTATTATAATATGGAACTACTTGCTGCTAGATGAAAAGGAACATATTATCACTACTGATAGCTAGTAAGTAGGGTTATTGTCTAAGAATGTGGTATCTATGACCCACTCAAATAGTAACTAAGTTGCCATCATCATCATCAGTCTTAGTTATACTATATATACTACTTAGTAGTTATATAAGTTATTCTACTCAGACTACTATAGTATAGTTACCACCTGTCTAGCGCTAAATCACCAACAGGAAAACATATACTAGTCAGTCCAAGTAAGGAATAATCTCGAAAATTAGAACTAATTTCAACACACACAGATGGGGCCATTGCGGGACCCGCCCCGCGCGGATGAGTGTTACTCTACGTAGTTGGTAACTGTATAGGAACTAAACTAGTGGGCCCCGGTAGTCCCCCTCGGCTTTCTAACCATCAAAGCAAAGCTCTGACTCCCCACCCCCCCACGCTCCGTATAATCCAGCCGGATCTCCTCCACCACCTCCCACCCATACTTCAAATACGCCGGCACCCCCTCCATCGTCGCCTCCAGATAGATCCTCGCATGACAAGCATCCGCCTTCTCAATCCCCCACTGCAGCAACTTCCTTCCGACCCCCATCCGCTGATACTCGGGCAAAACACAGAGCATCTCCAGCACTGCACACACCCCGAAAAGTCAACACAAACCCCCAGAACCTGAAAAAAACAAACCCCCCATATCGATTACACACACACACACACACACACAAAAAAGGGCTAAACCTACCAAAATCACTTTCTTGCAAAAACCCCCTCCGACTCCTTTCCACCATCTCCTCATAAAACGCATACGTCCCCCGGTTCAACAACGGCGGGGCATATGCCCAGGCATCCCGTCTCTGGGCTTCCGCCTCGGCACTCAACGTTGTATCCACGGCGCGTTCATACCCGTAAACCGCGGGGATATGCCAGCGGCTGTAGGCGATCGTCTCGCCGGTGCGCGCGTCGATGCCCGCGAGCATATGGCATTCCGGGTTGGCGAAGTAGTCTAGGGCGGAGACGGTTTTGAAGGTGTGGATGGCGGGCGGAGCGCAGTGCTTGTAGGTGCTGCGCATGTAGTTGGAGGAGGGGAAGGAGCGGATTTCGGTGCGGATGAGGGTGGGGAGGTCGGAAGGGTGGGCGTAAGTGATTTGTAAAGATATAGATGATGATGATGATGATGATGATGATGGGGCTGGTGGCATTTTGGGGGGCGGTTGTACTGTAAGTAGGGTTGGGGTGGGGAACTGAGTGTGATGGGTGGGCAAGTTGAATACCTTATGTACTCCGTCGTAGTGTATGGAGTACCTACGGAGTACTCTGTAGTCTGGGGTAGATTGGATGAATCATACAACTTATTCACTGCTTGTGGTCAATGACGATGAGTCATGGAGCGGTGTGAGCGGTGAGACTTCTCAATTAAGTTGGAAGGACCTGTACAATTAGTCTCGCTTGGGTGATACTGTACGGTACTGTGGTATATAGTACCTTGGTACTACTTCTGTTGATACCTGAGTAATCCTGGGTAGATGCTATGACACTCTGTCTTGATCTGAATATTGATATTGATGATTCTGGATAGACAATAGAAAGAACAAGAGGGAGAGGGCGATGCGATCTGGATATGAACCCGCGTGTATGCGCTTCGGCGCGGTGCGGTAGTCAAAAGTACTGTTGCTGGTGCTGGTTGGTAGTTACCAATCATTGAAGCAAAGGCCCGCAACCCAAGTTCAATGCGAACGATTTTACTAAAGCAGAGCATTACAAGATGAGTAGCGTACACACTGAGATGACCCATCAAATTGATCCGAGAACGCAGGAGATTAATTGACTATTTTTTTCATTTACTTCCCCCCCCCCCCCCCCCCCCACCGGAAAAAAGAAATCTCCCATCGAAGCGTATTCCCAGGAGAGGTGTCCACAACTCTCGTGGAGCCTTTTTTGTGACGAACTGGGAGAGTTCGAAAACATTCGCCAGGAGCCAGCAAGCGCCACTCGTGGTGGCCATTCGAGCATAAATAAAGGACTGACAATTCATAAACACGTTCTATCTACAGACCCAGAGAGAGACCTTGAAATACCTATACCGACGGCATCGGGACCGAAGGGAGGATCGGACGCGCAAGCGTTGGTTTCTAGAACTACCATGCCCATGGACAAGTCAGAATCAATAGATTGTTTACAAGGTAGGATCTGAAGCTTGACGATGATGATATGGTACTAAATCTACCTCTGAAAAGCACAGCACCATGGGTAACGCTAGCGGAAAACGGGTGATTATTCACTGACAGCCAGGCAGCATTAAAGCGCTCCGCCCGCCACGGATGCCATTAAGACACGTCTACCTGGAATCAATACTTGATATGATAGAATAGTATGCAGTGTACAGTATCCAAAGGCAGTTCAGATAGCCTGCGGCTCATCAGAAGTAGGTAGCAATGAACTCGTCTGACAACATGCTAGGAGGCAGCCCAGGAACCGCATGGACTATAGAACCCTAAGAGTCGTTATGTCTGGCTCGCAGCTGCGGCTTAACGACGTTTTTACCGCGAGGCCAATGCTAAGCGGCAGAATTGTTGGGTCACAGAGAGAATAAACCGGATGATGAATCGCTTGATCGAGCTACCGAGCATAAACCTGGATTACTTGTCTAACCTACAGAAGGCTATAGCATCTATTCTGATATTGTTTTGCATTACAAGGATTAGTCTTGTAACTTGCTTACACCGCATCGACGAGCACATGCTCGCAAGATGTAATTGTGATCAAGTGAACCAGACGGTCAATGGCATCTTCTTTGGATGTCCGCTGCTCCAGTATGCGCGCGCCTGCATGAGAAGTGCCCTTTGCGAGCGTGGAGTCGTTCTTGGACTCAAGGAGCTGCTCTAATGGGGCCACCAGCCCGCACATCCATGGCTGGATTCATGCTATGGACAGGATGGACAGGCTTTTCGGACCAGTTCCCAGCGGCTGGCCCGATTGTTTAGAAATCGGAAACAGCGACGCACGGTAAGGTCTCCTCAGGACAAAGTGACAAAAGAAGAAAAGTGGCACAGGTGAGGAAAGAAGTACCAGGACCACTCTACTCCTCTGATACAAGCGAGCACAGGCGCGGCAGCCGAGAGCCAGGATGATCATGAGGAGAGAAGAGTATGGGAGCAGGTTGTCAAGGCGGCTGACCAAGCCTGTGCTATTAGACCCTATTGTAGGGTCCTCGAGTGATCATTTAGGGGCATTGCCCAGCGAGCTCTATGAAACGGTTATTCAGGGGACTAGCAACCACGAGCTCTCGGCGTGTCTAACAGCACTCACGCATGGCAGCATACACTCAAGCAAGGCTATTGGTGGCAAGTTATTCACAGAACTTCTATGTAACACATCCCATCGCGAGATCAAAGAACCAAATCTGCAAGCTGTTCCACAAATGCCTCTGGTGCATATTTGGGGTCGGTACATTCCATGTCCTGGCGCGACGAAACACCCGTCAGAACAAGCAGTGTGCCTAGCATCTGCTCTACACCAAACTTGATATCTGTGTCAAGCCCATCGCCCACCACGCAGGTGGGGCTCCTGTCTAGGTCTTCATGGCGCGTCAAGATTGCATCCATCATGTGAGGCCCTGGCTTGCCCATCAGCAGCGGCTGCGTATCAGAAGCGCGGGAGACAGCGGCGGCAACAGAGCCGGCGGCGGGGAAGACGGTGCCAAAGATCGGAAACGTGGCATCCGTGTTGGTAGCTAGGAATGTTGCCCCGTTGCGGATGTACGTCACTGCTTGGCAGAGCTTGAGATAGTTCAGTTGTAGATCCACTCCCACCACGACAGCGCCAACGCTGCTCGATAATGTGGAAGTAGCAGCAAGGTCCTTGAAGTCTTCGAGGGTTATGTCGCGCTGGAATGCTGGGTCGGTTCCCCCAAGGTGCTTGATGTCCGCAGCGCTGAGTTCGTTCTCAATGCCCTCACTTCCGAGAATAAAGACTTCATCGCGCGGAGGGGCAAGTCGCTGATCTTGGGAGAGATAGCTGGCGGTAATATACGCCGAGGTAAAGACGTCGTCTATGTGGACGGGTATTCCGAACTTTTCAAATCGTCGGCAGAAACTTGCACGCGACTCGGTCGAGTTGTTGGTAATGAAGATGACCGTTTTACCTGGAGACATAAGAATGACAATGCTTCATAGAATGAGATTTGAAAGATATCACCTTGCTTGCGTAAAGAGTTGATCGCCTCCGCAGCACCCGGGAGTAGCTCCTCGCCTGACCATATGACACCTACGGGATATCAGACCGTGCGTGCTTGCCAGATAAACAAGCCTGATAAACACTTATGTGAGTTCAAATTACCGTCACAATCGAGAAGAAATGTCTGGCCTGATGTTCAGCTCGAACCTCCTTTCAAGCTTCTTCTTAGCGGTGGGAACGAAAGGGGAGAGAAAATCTCACATCATATCGATCAAGGAACGCTTGTATTTGTATGTGATCTCCGCTTAAAGATACAGGACGCATTGTAGGTGTGGTTCAGATCCTGAGATGCTAGGTTGCTAGAGCTAGACTTTAGACTCAGATGAAGTAGAAAGAGGTGATTGTGTAGGCCTGTCTGAAGAGTGTAGAAACCAGGGATCTTTCAAGTTATTAGTAGACAGTCAGGCGGTCTGAACAGGGGTTTGAGTACATGGATGCAGGTGGTGAGTGGTTAGTCCCGAAAAGGAAGTCACACATATTTTAAGTCGTATGCGCACGTGAGATTCCACCTTATTTGTTTGAGTCGAACAATTTCTCCCCCATTACTTCCCTGAACAATATCTGAAGGTCAGACTTGGGAGATGGCTCTGGATCACCAAGACAACGGAAGTTCCGGACAGATGGACGGCGAAAAGCATGCACTGGCAGATACAGCTCGTGGTGTTGAGCGTGGGGAGCATGGCGTTAACTCACAAGCCGCTTTCAGCGAGTCGAACACCATCAAAACGCGACGTCTGGTCGTGTTACTAGGTAGTCTATGGGTCAGTAGCCTCACCAATTCTGTTGCAGACATACTACTAACAGCTGGAAGCTTGGGACTCTGCTCATGGCACTCGGTAAGTCCATCGCTTGACGCATTGGTGATGAAACCTCTCCCACTGACTCCTTCTGAAGACGAAACCATGATCGCTACAATTGCGACTCCTATCGCCAACTCTCTATCGGCGGCATCAAGCTTTTCATGGATTACAACAGCCTATGTCATCGGCAGCACCGTGTCACAGGCTATTAGTGGTCATCTGGCCAATGCATACGGGCGCCGGAAGGCTCTTGCTGTCAACTACTTTCTCTTCTCCCTGGGTACACTCTTCTGCGGTCTGGCGACGAGGAATCTACCGCTGTTCTTGGTGGGCCGAGCCTTACAGGGTACTGGCGGCGGCGCCATTGCCTCAATCACATCGGTTGTCGAGACGGATCTTATTCCCGCCCACCAACGCGCTCTCATTGAGGGTCTCGGCTCTATGCTCTACGGCATGTGCATGGCCATCGGGGGGGTATATGGTGCTGCTATTGATGCTGCTATCGGATGGCGGTGGGCGTTCTTGATCCAGGTCCCTATCATCGCCCTAGATGGTGGAGTCGTCTTCCGATACGTCACGATATCCGACCAACGCGCAAACACAAGTGCCCACAGGCTTCTCGACGTCGTTGGCATGGTCACCTTGATGGCCACGATTGTGCTGTTGCAGTTCGGACTCAATCACGGCAGCACCACCTTCGCCTGGGCCGCCGCCGGCACAATCGCCCCTTTGTGCTTGGTCGTACCGTGCTTCTTCCTGTTTTTATATAGCGCATACCATGCCGAGAGCCCCGTGGTGCCGATTCGGGTTTTGATGCAACGCAGTGTCGGCCTCATCCAGATTACTGCCTTTTTCAACACTGGCTGCTTCGTGAGTTCCATGTTCTATGTGCCTCTCTACCTTCAGGTCCTCGGCCTCTCGGCCTTTGAGGCTTCCCTTCGACTTATCCCTCTGGCAGTTGCCTTCGGGGTCTGTTCTGGAGCTGTTGGTTACCTTGTTGTTCGTTTACGACGATACTATCATCTGAATATTTTTCTGTTATGCATTGCTACACTTGGCTACGGTCTCCTCTGCTCACTGGGTCGAGGGTCGTCTGATTGGAAACCATTTGTATTCCTTGGCATCATCGGCATTGGCGTTGGAGGAACTTACGTTACCAATCTCATGGGAGTTCTGATGTCTGTGTCTGAGGAACACCTGGCGACTGTCCAGAGTGCTTCTTGGGCAGTTCGATCCGTGGGTGTGGTCGTCGGTTTGACGGTCTCATCAGTCATACTTCAAACTACTTTACATACAAAGCTGGAAGCAATTGGTATAAAGGCCCAACAGGACAACATCACCGGCCTGGATACCGTGGCACTCCACGGAGATCAGAAACAATTGGTTATTCAAGCATACATGGATGCCCTTCGATATGTGTTCTATTCTCTTCTGGCGCAGGGAGTGGTATCCATCCTTCCTAGCCTCTTCATTGAGAACAGGGAGATCCCGAACAATGAAGATTCTAGCTAGGCGTGGCAATTTTATGTTACGAGTTCTTTTGACAACACCTGCCGGCGGTGTGGACCCGTCAAGTACTCTGCGTAAACCTCCTCTGAATCCTGCAGCCACACTCCCTTGAAGGATTGGGTGGTTCCCCATTTGCATAGTTTCACGGTTGACAGGTGCTACAGAGTCCAAGGCAACGTTTCTTGGCTGAGCTAAGACTATGTGCTTGTTCTGGCGGATGCAATGTTGGCAGTCATGAGACAGAGCGATGACGCAGCCTCCGCCAGCTCACGAGTGAGGAATCACAGTCCGCCCAATTTACGCTATTCGAGCACAGACCCTTTGGAAAGGGATATGACTTACAAGGTTAAGTTGAGTCTAGCGTCGGAGTAATAGTCGGAGTAATACTCGTCAGCATTGACGACGCAGAGTGAAAAAGATAAGGAAGTGACAAGAGTTGTATCAGCGGTAAATTCAGTGACGAATACCACAAACCTTAAGAAGATTGCGAGAATCAGCATGATTACTGGTAATTACCTACCACGCACTCGCGGCTCAGTCAAACCGCTAGGAAAAGTATACCTTGCCTTGGGTAGTATCCAGCAAGACTAGTTCTTCCGTCTCGTACTGTAGCCTAACCCCACTCAGGCGGACCCCGGACCGGACCGTAAGAAGTTGTACATTAGTAGTTAGTGCTTCGCCATCAGGCGCCCCACCAAAGCCCAGACCACCACCAAACTCGACAAGACGATTGGCGATCGCCGTCCAAGACATGCAAGGCGCCTTATCTGCAAATTGGCGAACCATGCAAGGCTGATATTCTTCGCCCTACATGTGAAAATGCCGGAGGATTTGAGTCTCACTGCGGGGTTTGGCTGTTTGCCTGCCACTAGTTATTCGAGTTTGTGGGGGAAAAAGTACTGGCGAATCTAACTCGTAGCGTAGATCCCATCTTGGCACAGGTGATATACTGCGACAATATAGAATCAAAATCAAATAAAGCTGTAACGTACATTATGCTTGCCGCTGCAATGAATTGATTTAGTACTGTAGGATCAGCGTCACTGCGGTACGACTCCGTCTCTGTAAGATTCTAAGACATTCTCCTTCGAAAGTAATAACTCATAGACCCCTACGAATAGTCGCCGTAGTCGCAAGCCGAATATTCCCATCAATGAGGCCTGCCATCAATAACATTTGAAAAAAAAAAAATGCGCTAGGTGCATCTTCTCTACCCCGAAGCTGACGCAAAGAATTCATTCCCCTTAGTGTGCGGAGCTCCAGCAATCTGTTCGTACAGCTAAAGTACAAGCTTCCACACTGAAGAACTCCGCCAAGTCAAAGTTGTTCACACTGCCCCTTTCTAGCAGACCAAGACACAGGCTATTACCACTTGCAGCCTCAGGCAGAAAATTTCATGGGCTATCATTGAGTTACCAGCACCTACTGCCAACAATCGCCGCGGTGGTGTAGTGGTATCAACATTGCAGAGCCCCCGACTTCGTGAGCGGGTGGAGTGCAGATTCTGGGTTCGAGTCCCAGTCGCGGCATTTCTTTTGCTTTTTTCGCCCTCCTTGAGCTGGGGAGGCGTCATGGAGATGTCATCTGAGGTGGGTTGTGACGGAGGTGTCGGAGGTGAAGTCCGACAGTTGATTTTTTGGGGGGGTGGGGAATGCTAGAGTTGAAATGAGGCAGTCGCGGGAGGGTGTTTGTCTCGGTCAACGAAAGCACTGTGAGCGGCGGATGTGGGGTATGATATGCTAGGCTGCTATTGCAGACTGTTGAGGAAGTGAATCGTAGATAGGAGTAGACGGTATTAAGATGTGGTGGTGGGCGAGGGATTCCCCTGAACATACCTCATGCTGACTGGCCGCCTCGTCGGCTGGGTACGATGCAGTACTATGCAGTAGTCCCTAGTGGTTGCTGAATTGTTGGCCAGTTAGATCGAGGGCCAGATCTCTCCTACAGCCTCCATATATACCCACATAGTAGTATGGATCGTCGTTATTATGGACAGTGAGTGCACAGACATAACAACAAGGCCTGACAGATACGCATTAATTTCGGATGGCTCTACCAAGCACATTGAGTAACCCCATGTTGTGCAACTCTAATGCATACGTACAATGTCGCACCATACCTGTAGAAAGCTATCATGCATGAGGCTGACTACCCAATCCGGCCTTCCACAGAAACTGGACTCATGCGAGTCGTTTGGGGGCCTTAATCCCATACTCTCCCCGCTCAGAGGCTCAGGAAGACGAAAAGGAACTCGACGTGCCAGCTGCTGATCCACTATTCAACTCTTTGGAATTGAGCGCTAGATCTTACACCGACCATGCATCTCGTCTGTTTCAGCCATAGGGTTGTGGAGAAAACAATTCAAAGCAAGAAGTGCTGAGTAAGTACGCTATACCATTCAATCATGCCGGAAGGTCTTCGTCCCCCCCCCCCCCAAAAAAACCAGTACAGCCTCCCATTCCCAACTCCTCTCAGCTCAACCCTTCTTCGCTACAACATAGACAATATCCAGCAGCACCCTCGCGCCCTCCTGACATTCCCGCGGAAACTCCCGCAAGATCTCCGACCATTCCTCCGGCGAAATCCCACCCTCTCCCACAGCACCACAGGTCGGAATGATATCATTCTCAATGAAATCCCTCGTCGCCATGACCTGCATTGTCGTCCACGGTTTTTCCATCCCCGGAGTGATAACCTGGCGACGCTCCTTCACCACCTCCATGTTGTGTTGGGACATGAATGCCCCCATCTGACTGACCCATCTATCCTGCAAATTAGTATCCCGCGGCGGATCTAATCTTCTTCCCTGAACAGAAAAAATCCAGAATACTTACCCGCCTCTTATCCCCACATTCTCCAGCCATCTTTTCCCATACTCGAGGTACTTCGCGCAGTTCGGATATTTGGTGGCGGTGTCATCACCCCGCATGTACATGTTGACAACGTCCAGTTCCTCCCACTGGAGCCACCCCCGCGGTTCTTCACATGGAACCCTCGTTAGTCTTTTGACGGTGATGGGCATTGACTCAAACCGTAGGGGCCATACTTAGCAGTAACGCCAAATTAGCAAGGAGGCGGCTCGGGTCCCCTCCTTGGATGTAGAGCATCATCCCCCGGCAGTGGACGAGGTCATATTGGCCGTGCAGGTGCTCGGGCACCGGGCCGAGGGCGTCCCACGTGTCGAGGACGACATTGGCGGGAAGTTCGCGCGGGGTGGGGAAATGCGCGGACGAGATGTCGAAGCCGTGGAGTTCAGCTGTGGGAGGGAGGTGTTTGGCTAGATCTAAGAGCCAGATCCTAGTAAATAGTCAGCGAAGTGGATGTGGGAGTTAGCGAAGCATGGCCTTGAATGCATGCAAGCATCAAGAATGCTTGTAGCTTAGTGGGTGCTTGGCGGCCTCACCCAGTCCCACACGCAATGTCTACTATTTTCAATGAACCTTCCAGCGGGATTGAGGGGTCGAGAAGGGAGGAGAGCTGGTCTAAGATCATCCAGTGCTGGAGGTAAAGACTGGGGTCTTGTTAGCTAGCTCCTCTCTTTCCTTTCTTCCCGGGAGCAGGCAAGATGGTGCCTACCGTGCCGCGGCTTCGCTGTGTCTGCTGAAGTTGAGGGTAGGTTGAGACATTCTTGATGATGGGTGTGGGTCACCTGGTGGAATGAGAGGGGAGTACCGACAATGGCGATGATATATGTCCTCTTGAACTACAAGTTATGGCACATACTATTCTGACAGATGTGTCATGATGGTGAGACGGCGCGTACATTTCTACCTATCCAGATCTCAGAAACGTCGTTGCAAATGACTTTCCAAGGACTACTAGCATTAAAGGGTCTAGACGTAAAGCGGGGTCATGAGGCTGAATACAATACAGTATGCGGTTGATATCCGGGCCCCGCTGCTACTATTACTACTTAGTAAGTAGTACCATGTCGGAATATCTCCCGATGCAACATCACCCCCAAGCAAACCGGATCAATCATCGCCGTATTGCACTACCGACTCCTCAATCGCCTGGATCTGCAAGGCGAGAAGGGCCGAGTAATACCGGGAAAGGGCGATATTACCCGCAGCCACCCAGAATCCAGGAAGTCCTGATCGTCGCCAGACGGACTTCAGCTCCCCTTCCTGAGTCAAGCCCCAGGATGCATTCGACCTATCGGCCACCAGGTCCCCGAAGATCTTACGCGTCGACTTACTCAAGTTCTCGTATCCTGTTGCGAAAATTACCACATCTGCGGCCAGATCGGTCCCGTCCGCTAACACAAGGCCCTTGTCGTAGATGCGCACCGGCTCGCTGCCCTGCTTCACCTTGATGTCGCCATTGATGATGTGCTGCGAGGCACCCGAGTCGATGTAGTAGCCCCCGCCGGTCTCGAGAAACATTAGCTTCCGCCTAGCGAACCAAACACATACATCTGTCAGCACAAAGTCGAGTCATGCAAGCAACTTTCAACGTACGTACCCAGAAGACCCTGGCCCCCAATTGAGAGCAAACCCCCGTTTTTCCAGACCGGTGAAAACCCCCGCATGTCTATCGCGCAGCTGCTGCGTCAGCTCCATTTCTTTCCGCTTGAGCACCGGAGTCGGGACGCTCTGGGTGAGCAAGTCCGCTTCGCCGGTGGGCGGACCATCGGCCGTATACAGCCCCTTCCCTTTGCTGTAATCCGAGGGATCGACACACGTCGAGGACCGCTGCACCATGGTTACCTCGTACCCGTTCTCGTAGAAGTCCACCGCAATGTCATGCGCCGAGCTACAACCCCCGACAATGACTGCGTGCGGGCGTGCACCACCACTGCGGGGAGGCGTCGCTCGGTCGAACTGCGAGGAATGGCAGAGCCGACCTTGAAACAACTCCATGCCCGGCACGTGCAATATTCTCGCCTCACTGGCAATCCCGGTCGCTTGGATGACATGGCGGGGGGACAGTGTGTAGAGTTCTGGCTGTCCGTCGTGGCCTCTGCGCTCGACGGTAACCTGCCACCCAGTCTCTGTCCAGATGGCGCTCTTCACGGCCGCAGAGGTCCAGACGGCAAGGTTGGTTTCGGAGGCGTAGAATTCCAGCCAGTCGCCGAATTCGTCTTTGGATGAGAAGATGGGCCAGTCCTTGGGGAAGGGGAGGAATGGCATGGTGTTATCTGCAAGCCAATGTAGATATGTATGGTTCCTGAGTAAGTTGCGCTGGTCAAGACACCTAAAAGGGGCGGGGATATAGACATACACCAAACCGGGTCGTGCAAAAGAAGCCGATGGTATCGATTCCGCCAGTTGTCGCCCACTCGACGATTTCTCTCCACGATGAGCGAGGAAATGCCGATTCTTTGGAGTCGAGCGGCGATCATCAGCCCTGTATGTCCTGCCCCTACAAGATTTTAGGCCTTTCATCAGCCCTGATTTTGTTGTCTCTCGTGCAAACAACAAGTTCACACACATACCAACAACAAGCACGGCGGGATTGTGATGGCGCTCATACGACATCGACCTCGTCGGTGGCAGAGGAGGGTCATCATCATCATCATCATCCTCCGCTTGACTTTCAACAGGGCTCCGGCATCCCCGCAGTCCGCGTAAAGTGGTGAACAGCGTAAAGCATTTCCACTCTTTGGTCCGATCGTCCTGCATCAGACGAAGCACCCCTCGACCATATCCAATCTCGCTTTCAATTCTGGTCATGGCTTCGATCCCGCAGACCATCCCATTGTGATCGAAATTGGTGAATTTGGGCACCCCGGAACCCACCATCACCAGCTGCGTGCGCGACGGCTGCTGGGCGAGGAAATCACGAATGCCGTGCGGACCCTGCACAGCACGGAACTCCCACGAGAGGAGGAGATGGTCCCTCCAATACGACTCGGAGAAGAAGAGTCGCTCCAGTGCGCTGTCGCTGGAACTGGAGACGGTGGTCGTGCTGTTGAGGAAGGAGTTGAAAGCCCGGATCCATGTTTCGACTACATCCCGCATGTTCGAGGGGATGATCTTGGAGGATGTGGCTGCTGGGTAATTTGCGGGATGAAGTTGCGCTGAGGGGTTGGGGTTCACCATTGTGTGTGTGTGTTTTGATGCTGTTTGTCTCTAAGCCGGGGGATATACATAGAATCTATGTGGTCTACTGATGGGGACCTGTTTATAGCACCGGCCATAACCATGATGACCCTATTGGGAATATCACCTACAAGCTGACCTTTCTTTCAGGTGAAAGATAAAAACTCTTGCGGTTTTTCGCAAATAACAAAATTACCACGCCCTGTCATAGGTATTTGCAATTCTGCCGCGATGGTATCGAGTATGTATGTGGTTCGCAGGCGTAGAGTCAATCTTATGCCGAACTATGCGTTAGTGCAAGGCTTGTATCACTTACAATCGATTCTTTCAGCCTGACATTGGCGCAGTGGTGTAGTGGGTCAAGAGCCCTAACTTAGCAATTACTACTGGTCTCTTCTGAAACATTATCTCCATTATCCCGTTTCTCCGTCTGCAAGAATGTCTTACTACACCATACCGGGTCTGTGCCATTGGACTGTACATTGTGGTGATCACTTCTGCATGCATGCCACTCAATCACCGTATTGCTTAGCGGGATGTACACCACATGTACTCTACCCCGCCATGAGTGCAGATCATTGTACATAGAAATCTGGTACGGAGACCCCGAACCCTCATTCACTAGGCCGGCTGACCACCCTCAATCTCACCCCCATCTAGTCTCCGAAGGCCCATCAATGCCAGTCCAGTGCCGCGTAATGAGTTGGACGCCTTACCAGTACATCGCCTCGGAACGTAGTGCGTGATGAGAACTAGGTACGAGTGAACTTGAACTTGGCTGTTGGGGGGAACTGATCAGGTTACATCGCATGAATGGACAGAACCGCACTGCCGTGAGGGGTAATGGACAAGGCAACCGGCCGTGTAATCGATGAGGGAGATTCATTCCCCGAACCTACACGATTGGGATTTCTCCTGGTTACACCTACTCGTGTCGTGTGGGGTGCCTGCCTCTAACCGAGGATGGAATCGGATTACAGAGATAACGATTGGATGTGCACGGTACGAAATATTCCTCGGATTGCCATCACCCCCGATACTGGGAACGCTTACAGAATCTCATAGTGAAACTCATGTCTAATACATTCGCCTAGAGCCCGAACCTGTTCCCGTCCGGCCTGGCCAGTGAGACTGGCTGTTACGAGAAAATAAGCCACAAAGGGCCACCGACCGGATTGGTGGGGGTCGGGGATTGTTTCTCCACGCTGGAACAGAACCCGGTAATGGGGAATATATGGCGAGAGGGAAGCTGGAATGGGCGCGGCTCCAGCAAACGTACCCCCGCGCGAGACGGGGATAAAGACGATGGTGGTGGGATACTGGATGACCTCGGGCAAAGGACAACTGAGTGTCTTCAAGGCTTGGAGTGCGGCGGGATCCGGGATGGGTCCATGGCTGGAACCGTCCGGCACCTCGCGCAGCGCAAGGAGGGTGTACAGTGCGTAGTAGTCGATGCCGTAGGTGTATTCCACGGCGAAAGACTCTTGATGTCCAGGCGTGCGCGGGTTGATCTCAATCAGAAAAATGCTGGGCTCCGGCGAGTCCAGTCAAAAGAGTTGCTCTCGGAGGTCCAGGGCCAGGCCGTGCATCTCGTAGGCCATGCAACTGTGTTGCACGCGCGCCTCGATGTGGAACATGCCGGTCTGCAGACCTACGCTGCGCAGACGTTCCACCAACTCGGATTCCAGCAGCGCTAGTTCGGATGGAGGAAGCGCTGAGGGCATGATGGTCGCCGTTTCGGCAAAGGAAGGAGACTGGGACCGGTCGGCTCCAACTTCAAGGTCGGCCCCGGACGGGAAATCGTCATTGATCTCACTGAACACAATCCCGCCATCAACCAGGACCAAGTTCGCGTCGACTTCGGGGCCTGAGATATATGGCTCAATGAGCTGCTCCCGGTCCGGGAAATTGGCGTGGTTCTTGTCCATCGCGGCCAGCAACTCCTGCTCGGTCTGCACCAGCACGACTCCTTCCGAGGAACAGCCTTGAGCCGGTTTGATAATCAATGGGTAAATCAGTGGCGTAGACAAAGCATGGAGCTTGTGCCGCAAATCGGCGACATCCCTCGCCGACAAGACAGGCTGACCCGGTTGCGCAAGCCCGCGTAACTTGACTTTATCGCAACAAGCCTCAATGCAGTGGGGGTCATTGGTCCAAAGCCCCAACAGTCGTGCGGCTTTGGCGGTGGGAACGAGCAGCTTATCAGAATACGTGATGATGCCGTGTATAGGACCCCGGCTCCGGGCCACCGCAGCGACGATTCTGTCCGGCAATCCATCGTCAGGGGTAATGTCGCAGACAATAAACTCGCTGCACAGACTCCGCTGATTGGCATCTTGAAGCCAATGACCGTCGAAATCCAGAACAGCCACCTCCACGCCGAGGGCGGACGCAGCCCGATAAGGGCCTTCCGCCGCTGCAGAGATACTGGGGTGTGGACGACCTTCCACGATGGCCAAGCGGTACTGTGGCAGGGGATCGGCCATGATCCATGGAAAGGACAATCGAAGCGTGGCCTCCAGCTCAAGTTGCATCAACACACATTCCGCAACTTGCCGGTTCGCTCCCGTTTCGCGCGCAAGAAAGCCACCCACCGCCTGGTCGAGAGCCGCAGCGAACATGTCTGTGGCTCCCTTGAATCTGTGCACGGGCTGTCGGGGTGCAACAAATTCCGCAATTTCGCATGCGAGATCACATCCCAGGAACCGCCGTTGGATCAGGTCCTTGCGTAGAATGTACCCATCCACGTTGGGCAGTAGGAGCTTCAAGGCTGTCAATGACGAGCCTTTGCCTTGAATGTGATTGCGAATGCATCTGTACAAGAATTGTTGAGCAAGACTCTCCCCCAGAACCCGGGTTGCATTCGCATTGCTGTGGATCACTTCGATTATCTCGAGATTTTGCGGGGAGAGGACCTCCAGCGCTTCGGACTGGGGCCAGACAGACTCCGTGGTTAATAACAGATCGAAAGTTCGGAATGGCGCGTGGGTGCCCGTCGGGGCTGAGTTGACTCTCCAAAGACATCGGATCGACGCTGCAACAGACACATTTTAGCTTCTCGGTTGGTCCATTGTATTGGATATTACCTTTGTGTCCCGCAAGTTGGAGAGTAATAAGGCTTGAGTTCGATGTTTCACACATAGTTGGGTCTCTTCCGTGGACAGAGAATCGTGCAGTCTGGATAGATGATGGAGAAACGGAGGAACTTCTTCAGGTGTATTTGAAAAATAAGACAACCGACCGGAACGTATCGAGCCCTAATGGCCTTTAGCAATTTATCCTCGTGGTAGTAATTCCTTGTGTACATCCCCCAAGTAAACGTACAATCAAACCAATTCCTAGCACTTGAGGCAAGCATTGGAGAATGCGGAGTATATTCAAGATGTGGCTTGCTCGTAAGCTGAGTAGATGCAAAAATTAGGCTAGAGCTCGGTGAGTATAATTTACCAGAAAATCCGTGACAAACATGCAGAACACTGAACTCGGTATGATACCACTCTGTCAGGGCCTCCTACTGAGCAGTCTCCATCGGTCATCTGGCCCGTTCCATCCAATGAGAAACCCATACAGCTGCACAAACGGGAACTTTCTGCCTAAATTCTCGCAAGACCGTAACGAGAAATACAATATGTTATTCTCAATGGAGAATTACATAGAATGATCGGCATTCTATGTACATCAACTCTGACAGGGATCCTATCTTACTGCATGATAGGTCTAGAATCACATTCCCTTCGTCCACGCGCTAAGGCAACCAGGAGGCGGACGTCTACTCCGCATTACCCATGTTGAATGAAACAGGAAAGCTGTGTAAAGGGGGGTAGGGCGGGCCTGAGCAAGGCAAGAGAAAGATGATCAGCATTGGAAGATTCGTAAGCGAGCCAGATATTTGAGGGCAAGCAGCAAAATCCGTATTCAATCTCTAGCTATTTAAACACCTTTGAGACGGCGCTATAGGTCGTCAGGCTCACTCAGTTACGGAGACAGCGGAAGTTGGCGGAATTTATTGATACTACTGACATATCTGGCCAGCAGAATGGGTGCCAGAATCTTCATGTATGGATTGAAGCGGAGGCCTTGGATGAGATTGCATTATTGACTTGCCATTCCAGCACTGCCGGCACAGGCTACGTTGGCGGCACAGTCCTCGACACTTTGACGAAGCGCCATCCGGAATACAAGATTACCGCGCTCCTGCGCAACGTCCCTGATGACTTTGCCGCACGTTATCCCAACGTTCGCGTCGTTCGCGGTACCTTCGACGATACCTAACTGATTGAGGATACAGCGGCTGAGAATGACGTCGTCATCCGTAAGTGACTTCACCCTGACCAGTTATGCTTCCCTCAAAGCAACGTCTTCCGCTGAATGTCCATACGCATATACTACTCAGACGGCGGAAAGCCGAAGCACCTCCCGAGCCTCCAAGCCCACATCGCTGGCCTCCTTCGCCGTTCTCAACCCGGACCCGGTTTTCTAATCCGTCTCGCCGGCACCGGTATCATCGCCGACTGGCAGAACGGACCTTACGCCGAGCTCAACCCAAAGGTTTGGTCTGACATCGACGATATCGAGGAGATCACCAGTTTCCCCGAGGAATATCTGCACCGACCAGCCGACAAGATCTTGCAAGCCGCCGCCGCTCAACATGGTGACAGACTCAAAACGGCGATCATCTGCCCGTCAGGCATCTACGGACCAGGAAGGGGACCCGGCAACATCCGCAGCCTGCTCATACCCGAGATGTGCGAGAATATGCTCGAATTGGGATACTCCTTCTATGCGCTGACGGGCGCAAACCGGAGGTCGTGGATTCATGTTGACGATGTGGCTAACATATATCTCAAGCTTGTGGAGGCTGCTGTCGCAGGGGGAGGAGATGCGACGTGGGGGAAGGAGGTAAGTCACAACAAGGTAGTCAGTCCCGCATCTACACAGATAAACTGATTCAATGCAACACAGGGGTACTACTTTGCCACCAGCCAAGAAATGTCGCAGCTGGATCTGGCCCGGGAGGCGGGTAAGATCCTCCACAAACACGGTCTGATTCCCACGAGCGAGCCGAAGAGTTTGTCTGTTGAGACTGTGAGAGAGATGCGGGGGGGCTCGAGCTGGGAGCCGATGGGAGTGTACACCTGGGCCTGTAACACGCGGGTGCGCGCCGATCGCGCAAAATCTCTCTTGGGTTTTGCCCCGAGTGCACCCAGTGTCCAGAGTGCCTTGGAGGCGGATCTTCTAGATGCTGTCCAGCATGTCAAGGAAAATGGGCCAACGTATTGTCCGGGACTTCGGCTTTAGGCAGGAGACTGGCCTACCCTTCAATATGGGCTCATCTTGTACGGTGTTCACTTCTGAGTGTCATGTCGAGTTCTGTGCATTCTTGACCACACTCGATCAAGCTTGAGAGGCCCACTGATTTCGCATTCAGTCGGATTTTACGTTTCTGTTAAGTAACCATCTCGCTCTCAGGTCTTTCGATTGCAGAGTCCGCAACCATTTGAATATGATCCGTCTCTTTATGGTCGATGAACATAAGAGTCTCGTTGGTACACCTGTTCTCACAAGATCAAAACGACTAATGTGGTCCTCAAAACGTAACGTTACGTGGAGATTCTTAACCACTATTCTCTAACTGTAATTCAGTCGGGTTGCTTCCGTCCATAGTTCTATCAGCGAATTGATCTATTGAATGTGTTTCCTGAGACGTAGGGGTTCGTATGTAAAATGATCCGGGGCAAGAATCTCTTCTAAGGCAGGCAAGGTTGAAGCGAAAGCCCGCTGTTTGATTTCCGCCAAGCACGAACAACTTAGGGCTAACGGGATCGATCGGACACCGAACCAGCGCGACACCAAACCGTCGTTTTCCTATATGACTATTACTGCAAAAGCAGCAACTTAATAATAACGATAGAGACTTTATATCTTATTTAATCTATCTAACTTAAAGAAATAGTAGAGTAGTAATTTTTATAGTAGTAGTTATATAGGAAAACGACAGTTCGGTGTCGCGCTGGTTCGGTGTCGCGCCGGTTCGCTTTCCGATAATGTACTCTGTAGTTCAGTGTCTGCTTATGTTATCGGACAGCGAACCGGCGCGACACCGAACCGTCGTTTCTTACTATAGCTACTACTTAAAGCCAGACCTTCTACTATTTATTAGCATTTGATGAAGATAGTATAATCAATTATTCTATTACTACTGAATATTAGGTACTAGACAGTTACTTGAAGTTCTATTTTATCAGTCGTAGCTATAGTAAGAAACGCCGGTTCGGTGTCCGATCGATCCTGTTAATGTAATCGGACACCCAACCGGCGCTACACCGAACCGTCGTTTCTTACTATAGCCACCACTCAAAGCTGGAACTTCTACTATTTATTAGTATTTGATGAATATAGTATAATTTTCTTATTCTATTACTACTAAATATTGGCTACTAGACAGTTACTTAGTTCTATTTTATCGGTCGTAGCTATAGTAAGAAACGCCGGTTCGGTGTCGCGCCGGCTCGGTGTCCGATTACTCAACTATGCAAGCTGTTTACGTAAACGGACACCGAACCGGCGCGACACCGAACCGGCGGCAGCAGTTGCCTGCACCAACTCTTTCCGAGGCTTCAATTGATAGGAAACACCTTGAGAAGGCTATATATATTTGATTACTCTTGCTTCTCTTGGGGTATTCCCACTGAGTATATCGCTCACAGTTCTACTCTTATTAATACTACAGCGGGCTGGCCGGCGCGCCCTGGGCGGCCTTGGTCCCGCGGCCTGAATTACTTTATTCTCTTGCACCTGAGCTAGATTGAGTTTATGATTTACTATTAGAGTAACTCCCTTGTATTGAATAGAAGTTCTTACGAAAATTACTTCTTTATGTGCAGTGTGATTTGATGATATCAGAGTAATCTTTCTCAAGATACTCATTCTTATATTGAAAGTAGCTATATAGGTGAACATGATAAATAACTTTCCTTGTAGAAAGGCATCCACACGAGATTTGAGTGTCTGATCAAATCGTATCTGCTGAGACGACCATAGCTTACAAAGTTCAATCGATTGAGCGATGGAAGCACATCTCCCATCTTCAAGATATTGGTGTTCTGATCGGGGCTTGCATGGCCGCCGGTTCGGTGTCGCGCCGGTTCGGTGTCCGATAACATACTCTGTAGGTTAGTTCGGTGTCTGATTAAGTTATTGGACACCGAACCGGCGCGACACCGAACCGTCGTTTTCCTATACAACTACTACTATAAAAATTACAACTCTACCATTTCTTTAAGTTAGATAGATTAAATCTCTATGGATATTAACAAGTAGCTACTTTTATAGTAGTAGTCATATAGGAATCTACCATTTCTTTGAGTTAGATAGATTAAATAAGATATAAAGTCTCTATGGATATTAACAAGTAGCTACTTTTATAGTAGTAGTCATATAGGAAAACGACGGTTCGCTGTCGCGCCGGTTCGGTGTCCGACTACGCTACATCTTGGAACCCCAGTGACCTGCAGCCTCAATAACGACTTGAGATATGGTGGATCGACTACGCCGGTATTCTGTCTTAGTTTCAAAAGTACAAATAGCATATATCGACTTTCAATCACCGATGCAAGCGCGTTTCCGAGGATGGGGCTCATTGCGATATCTTTATTGAAGCATCACTCCAGCAATGAAGAAGCAGGGCAGCAATGGTAAGTAGCCTATCAGAAAGCGATGGGCTCTCGATTTGCCTTTGCTTTACTATCACGTCTGGAGCCTCTCATCAGAATCAGAAGAGGTGAAGTGAAGTGAATCATCGGACACACCCTCTTGCACAGGGCGATATCAGAAGTAATGCATGTAACGAGTACGGACTGTTGGGTCACTGGTCAAGTCTCAGTGATATTGAAGAGGAATTGTAGTAGCTATCCCAAAACGGTAAGAGAGTGAGCAGAAAAGAGGAGGAGGAAGAGAAAGAAAAAGGCCGGTAAGACAAAAAATAGAAAAGGCCGCTTTCCCCTTTTGTGTCATTGCAACAATCGCGTTTCTTCTTTCCTATCTGGAGTATCTACAGCAAGATTCCACTTTTTTACCAAAAACATACATGGAGGAGGTCATAGTCAATAGTGCCTCTAGTTCTAGATACCCTGTACTGCACATCTAGCTTTCAATCCAGTCAAGGTCAAATCTCATGTGGTATAAGTCAACTAGATCTACATACCAGCAGCCTGCAATGCACGTGGAAGCTCAGACAAGCCCCCGTGAAGACCGAAGGTCCAATATAAGTGATCCACACGGCAGATACTAGCAGGACAAGTACTCTGCGTACCGCAGCGCCAGAAAAGCTGGCCATCACGGTCGACTCCAACGTGTATTGTGCCTTGAGCTGTGCAACATTGCTTCGGTTAAGCAAGGTGCTTGTTTATTGATAATGATAAAGGTAAAGGGGTCAGTTATGGCAGAACCAATCCACACCTAGCAGTCTTCCCAGACATGAAAATGTACCTGACTCTGGACGCCCCAGCCTCTTGGGTCTGTTGGCAGCAAAACTCTGTCACACATCATTCACTGGACCATACAGAACGACATCACGCGACGGAGAATGTATTTGAGATCATTTGGCTTGATTGTCTCTATCTTGCCTGCAATCGGCAGGATATTAGGTATATCAGAAGTACACTATGTACAGGAAAGCCAGCTAAGCTGTGGCCAAGCTGGGCAGGAAGGCTATCATTCGTAGGATATCACGCAAACCCAGTGATAATCGGAATAAAGTGACATTTTCGCTCAAGTTCGCCGCCCATCCCTATGCGAGAGGAAGAACAAAGAGTGTCTAATGAACAAGCCATGCAAACGCGAAAACAACATCCCTTTTGAAAGCCACGTACGCCGGGACCAAGACACCTCCTGGGATATGAATGGAATTATGGAAACAAACAAAGCAAGGCTAGAGGTTCCTCCGAGAGAGTACTAGGGAATAATTCGAGAATAGCGGAGGAGAAAAGCCAGCGTGGACGAGACAATGAATCAAGACTGGAAATGGGGTATGAGGAAGAGCAAATAGGTATACACATGCGAGAAAAAACCGAGCTTGGAATCATTGGGAGGTGGAGTATTAAAAACAGCTTGTTGCACAGGTGGTATTGTGAAAACGCTCAGACATGGCTCTGACTGGATTGCGACTGGCGCGACGTAGACCGTCGGCTGCGGTGGGACGGCGCACGCTCAGGAGGGACATGATCAAAATGGGGGAGAAGCTCGGGGTTTTGACTCGGCGGTGTCTTCGACGTAGCCTTGAAGCTTCCCACGATTTGGTCATCCGCAGCAGTGTCTGGATGAATCTCAATGCCCTGTTGCTTGTCCAACCCTCCGTGCGGGCTGTTGGCCTGAATCTTGAAAGGCTCGCCATCTCCGTGGGTCCGTTCAATGGGAGACCAGCCTGCGATGCTGCCTGCCACAACACCGGCCATAGCAGCCGCTGGCCCGAATGCCGAATTTGAACGAGACCTCGTGCGCCGTCTAGACCGTGATTCCGGAGTCGCGGGCATGGGGGGCGTGCTGTCGCTGTTGTTTTCCACGGGTGTACCAGGGATCGAGTTCTCGCGAGATCGGGATGACCGTGATCCGCTTCGAGATCTGGGTAGAAGTTCTTCAGGGTGCTGCAGCTTGTGCTTCAAGTGCCGGAGACGACCTCCGCGAACAGTCTTGAGGAACTTCAACTGATCCCGGATCTCCTCCAGGGCAGGATTCCACTCAAAGCGGCGATCCTCGTCAGAAACCCAGAGCTCGGGTCCCTTCTTGCGGTGCCAGAAGGTGGGAATAAGCTTGGCGATAAGAGCATCTGGGATCAAGCGAATAATCACGCCTACTGGGAGGGAGATAACTCCCAAGACCAGAGACACAGCCCATTGAGGACCATTGAGCCGTTCGACTGAAAATGCCTGGCCACCAACAAAGATGATGAGAATCTGTCCTCCGATGATGATTAATTGGATTCCAATGAACCACGCATTCTTCAACATCCCTTCGAAAATATTGAGATTGTTATCGAGACGGCGAGAGTTCCATTGGTTGAAAATCTGCATCCAGACAAAGGTGTTGAACACGACCGTTTGCATGTGCGAAGTATCCTCCTCTGAATGGTAGTGGAAGATCGAGTTTCCGGCAAAGTTTAGGACAAGAGTGACAACCAGTTGATAGATACTCTGTCCAATGATCATCTTCCACATGGTCGGCGTAATGAGGGGTGCAGACTTGGGTTCAGGCCTGCGGTCGAGAACATGAGGGGATGGTGGGTCCGTTGCCAGAGCGAGAGCAGCAAAGGTATCCATGATAAGGTTGACCCAGAGAAGCTGCACTGCAGTCAGGACCGACTCCTCGTCACCGCTTGCAACTGCCGAGATAAACGTGAGAAGGACAGCTGTCACGTTCACAGTGAGTTGGAACTGCAAAAACTTCTTGACGGCGTCGTTCACAGTTCGACCCCAAGCCATCGCCTTGATGATGGAGGTGAAGTTGTCGTCCATGAGGATAATATCAGAAGCTTCCTTCGCAACCTCTGTACCAGAGATACCCATTGAGAAACCGACATCAGCAGTCTTGAGCGCCTGAGCATCATTGGTACCATCGCCCGTCACGGCAACAGTTTCACCAAGCTTCTTCAGCTGAGCGACCAGAATCTTCTTGTCATCAGGGCTCGACCGGGCCAATACCTGCAACCGAGGAATAATCTGAGTCATCTGGCGGCTGCTCAACTGACGAAATTTGGGTCCCTCGATAGCGATTCCTCCCGGCGTGAAAATTCCACACTCCTGAGCAATAGCCTTGGCGGTTGTGATGTTATCACCAGTCACCATCCGCACGAAAACGCCCGCACGTTGGCATTGGTGCACCGATTCCGTTACACCTTGGCGTAGTGGATCCTGGATACCAAAGACACCGAGAATGACCATATCCTTGAAGACCGAGTCGAAGACCGCAAGTGAGCGATCTTCTTCCTGGGTGGCTGCACCGCGTGGCGGCCACTGCTCAAAGTCACGATAGACTAGACCGATGGTTCGCAGTGAATGGGAAGCATAATGATCAATGACCTTGTCCAGGACTGATCGGTCCTCGTCAGACATGGTAACCTCAGAAAGATCTTTCCTAGCATCACGGACAATCTTGGTCGAGCGAGCCACCAAGATTTCCGATGCGCCCTTGACTAACATCCGGTATTTACCGTTCTCCATTTTGACAACCACAGCCATGCACTTGCGTCCCGAGTCGAAAGGGACCATTTGAGCAATGGTCGCATTATCTCGTGCTTCACTGACTGACCCCATTCCGAGGTACGTCCGGGCAAATCCCAAGAGTGCAGTCTCGGTCTTTGAGCCGACAAAGGTCGCTATCCCATCCTGCTCTCCTTCAAAGGCAGTTGAGTTGATCACAATCGATTTGACCAACAGGTCCTTGGCTGGGGCAGAAAGGCTAGAAGCAAATTCCGAGGGAGATACGGTGGTCACCGGGTCCCGGCCGCGGTCATCGTCCGCACGGAGAGCCGGTCCTGAAGACTTGTCTCCGAAACGGAGGTTCTTACCCAGGGTGGCAGCCACAGCAGTCATCTTATTTTCTGTCAATGTGCCGGTCTTATCGGAGCAAATAGTGGTCGCATTTCCCATGGTTTCACATGCTCTCAGCAGTCGTACAAGGTTGTTGTCCTTAAGCATTCGGGTCGTCGCAAAGGCAAGCGCAAGAGTGACGGCGAGTGGTAAGCCTTCCGGGACAGCAACAACAATCACAGTCACAGCAACAATAAATATTTGCAGGAAAGCTTGGCCTTTTTCGGAGGCACCTTCCATGTCCTTCAGCTGAGCGAGGAACTTGATGAAGAGAACAACGAATAGGAGCAATCCAGAGGCGAGACCGAGCTTGGCGATGTGTTCGGCCAGTACGTTCAACTTGGACTGAAGCGGAGTCGTCTGGCCCTCATCTTGAAGCGACATCATTGTTTTTCCGTAGGTCGAATTGACGCCAACCGCGGTGACCAAGAAAGTTCCTACACCTTCCGAAACCTTCGCACCTGAGACGATGAACGGATCATGCTTCGACAAGTTGTCGTGATGCTCAATTGCACGGTATACATCATCGGCAGGCATCTTCCGAAGCACATCCGACTCACCAGTGGCGGAGGACTCGTCACATTTGACATTATGACCCTCGATGAAAATCCCATCCACGGGAATCATGTCACCCGGTTCCAGATGCATGACATCGCCCACCAGGACATCATGAACCGATATCTCAGAGGTCTTCCCGGATCGAATCACCTTGACAAGACGATCATCCTTTTTCTTGTTGAGTTTGACGAATTGGCGCTCTTTCTGCCAGTCATTTGCGGCTCCGACAATCACGACAATCAGAATCGCCACAATGATCGCAACGCCTTCAACCCATTGGACTCTGGCCTCTTTGCCGGTGGCTGTCACAGATTGGTATATACCAAGAGCAAGAGAGATAATGGCCGCAATTGTCAGCAAGATCAGCACTTTGTCGTTATATGCAATCCACGCCAGCTCCAGGAAACTTTTGGCCTTTCTTTCAGGAAGCTTGTTTGTCCCATAAACGCGTGTCCGATCCGTAAACAAACTATCGCCGGGTTTCGCGCTAGAGCTCGTTCCAGCGGGTGTGGTGCGCGGACCCGGGGGAGAAGAGGACTTGGGTGTTGTTTGGGTCGCCTGTGAAGCCGTGGCGTCTGCAAAGCTCACAACGCCGTCCAACTCATCCTCATCTAAGCTCAGGCCACCTCGAGCGTCGGTGCGCAGCCCTTTCTCAATTCCACGAAGCCCACCGAGAGCATGCAGAGCCCCGAGACTCTTCGGGTTCAAAAGCTTGTTCAACTGGCCAGGTGAAAAGGCAAACTTGTTATCCTCCACTTCGAATTCGGCTTCTCGGCCTGGGTCAGGCTTCAGCGCATCCTCGTCGTTGACTATTGTGTTCTGCGTCAAATCTGTGTTGGATCCGTGCGATGCAGTCGGTGCGTATGTATCGCCACCGTACGAGCTCGTCGTCTGATTCGAGTCCTGTGACTCTAGCGAATTCCCACGAGACCTTGTGCCTGGTACAGCCAGGTAGTTCGAATTGGACATGGAGTCGGCCATTTTCGATGCGGGAGAAGAGAAGTTATGCGGTGAGGTCGGTCGACTTTCGTTATCTCTGGCTTCGGAGGAAGCCGCCGAGCGGAGGGAAGTAGGCGAGACTCCGCCGTTATTCAAAAGAGCACTGGTGTCATTCGCATCGACATTGTCCGTTGAAATGTGCAGCGAAGGTTGCGGCGAGGCGGGCAAAACCTGCACTGGCGGTCGGCTGTGTTCGTGTGAGGAAGAGGTCACGGCGGAGGTGTCAATGGTGATTGTCGGGGCCCGCTCCCGGCGCAGGGGAGTCGACCCTGAGTGCCTGGGATCCTGGCCATCGGGTCCGGAGTCTTGCATGATCGTCCAGGGGAGGGTACGACCGAGGACGGACTGTGGGTCTTGGAAGCAAGAAGAACAAGGCAAGAATGGGAAGGGGATAAATTAATATGGAGTGGAATGCGGTCCGGGAAGGAGAAAATCGGTCGAGTGCTGCGGTATCATGTGTTTCCGACGCCAGACATTCAAGGGGACGAAACTCATTCCAGGGCGCACAAGGAGAGAATTAAGCTCAAGAGTAAATCATGGGATTCAACAGTGGTCTAGGATATCCCATGTGGTCTAACTGGACGAAGTCTACCGAATGTCGCGATGTGGCCGCAAACCGGATCCTGGTGTCAAGTCACGTCTGCGTCAAACAACCCGCCAAGAATAATCCGATGTATTATAGGCGCGCCCAGATCAGGCGTCGAGTCAGCGACTGATGGGAGGGAGGGAAAGGGAAGAGGCGAAAAACGGTCGTGGACGCCGAAGGTTGACCAAATTATCAGGAGCAAAGAGCCAGACCGCGTAGTGTGTATCAGAAGCGCAATCAAGCGGGACGATCCTCAAAACGACGATTCCACCACCCAGGTCTTGACAGCTCCCTGGTCACTCGTGACACTTGGTTGTACTGTCGATATATCAATGTTGAGCCAGATTGAAATGTGATAGTCTGAGATTAACACCAAGTAGCTCCGCGGAAACAGCGGGTCCGGGAGGGGGAGACTGGAGGAAAAGAAACGGGATGGAGGGATGTGAAGAGAGAGAAAGCGCGAGAATGATGAAACAACAAATGAAGGGATAATAATTAGAATTGAGTATTGACAGGGGCGAATAAGACCTGGCAGAGTACAAAAAGATGGATGAAGAGAGGGAGAAAGAGAGAGCCTGGAGAAAGAAGTGAGAGGTGGATTAACGGAGTAGAAGGGGATCCATTCCACCACCGGTTCAATTACGTCTTCGTTTTTTGGGGGGGGGGGAGAAAAGGAAGGAGGAAAGAGGAGCAGCTAGTATTCTGTGGACTATGTATGGTAACCAGATTACCATAGATGATACCACTAGTGCTCGGAAAGGTTTAAGAGAACCCTGCACTTGTCGTTCCCACCACCAATCAGAAGATCCAGCTGCTAAGTAAGTCGCCGTCAGATCCACTGGAGGGTCCACGGATTGGTCCAGATTCCCAGCTCCATCCATGAAACGGTCCGGTCATCTTCTCGATTGCAGATACCATCCATTGCAATGGAAGTATACATATTTGCGGACAATGAAGCACTACCTATTCTCCCATTCATCTTCAATACTTGTGATGGTCAGTAAGCATGGTGGAATCTGTCGGCTGGAGCCACGAGAGTACCCCCAACCACGCCTCTTCTTGCCACTCCAGCTAGACGCGCTGCTTGGGTACAAACTACTAATGTAACTTACTTACCCAATAACGAGAAGTTGTTGCAGAAGCTCCCACCCCGGCTGGGCTGTAACCTCACTCGTCGGTTCCGGTTTGCACTGCCTCACTCGACTCCCCGTCATCAAAGTAATTTTTTTTCCTTTTTTCCCTAACTATTCTTCCTGTCTCCCCTTTTTTTTTTCTCATCCCGGACTTTAATTGATTAACTCATGTCATTATCATGGCTGGGCCGCGGTATCTAGAATTTCGACTTTCATCTTGCTTAATTAGATTGAAATTGTTGGATGATGTCGGTTTGTAGTACGGAATACGGAGTAGTCCAGAACCTCAACTCCCTCCCCATGACAACATCCATTGAAAAGCGGAGTAATCAACCTAGTCGCACTGTCAATGCTGGACGAGACGAGTCGTCCAGCAGGTTCAGTGGTCACAGCTAGCGCTCGCATCACTAGACTTAACTACTAATGCTTTGCCTTGCCACCTCGTAGTCGGCAAGAAAGAGCGAGCTGGGTTCAGATTCTGCCCATGCCAAGTTAATTGTACCGTACAAAGTACTCGGGGATGGTCCTGTACGTACCTGCCTGCCACTAACTATCGCCTCACGCTCTCCGAATCCGACAAACGAACTTCCGTGCGTCCTGAGAGAAATCCGGCCACTGATTATCTCCCCCAGCCAAGGGAGTCAGGACCCTCCCTGTCTGGGTCCTGACTCCCCACCCCGCGCATAGAAGTCTCTAGACCAAAGTATAAAGAGTTGTTACATTGGGTTCAGTAGTTATCTTCTATCAAGTTATCGACCACTAGTGATCATTCCAGTCTCGATGATCAGTCACGGGTTGTTAATCAATACTCGATAATGATGACCGCTACTTGATGCCACCATATTCTGCGATGACCAGTAGAGGAAGACCCACCTTGATTGCAAGATTGCTATACCCACCCACCCTCTATTAGACTAGACGGGGGAAGGGAGAAAGTGGAAAAAGACATCCTGCTTTATACTACTCCGTACTCCCATCCATGATGTTTAACCCTACTCAGTAACGAGTAACCACTACAGCACGCACAGAATCCAGTTTCTGATATCCAGCCAGGTTGAGTCTTGACCTGACTTCTACCCTAAAAAATGACAAGCCCCTGCAACCCAAATAGAGGCGACGCCGCCCCGGGAGCCCGAAACCCAAGTGCAGTCCGTCCTCACCACCGGTCCTCAGGGCATGGAATCCAGATGCGGATAGACATCCTTGGCACAAGGGGGCGGTGCAAAGAAGGGGAGAAAGAGACCCATCCATTCACGTCGTTCAGTTACGCAACCGCGGGTTCTGCGCACTGATTAGCAAGTTACTCCGTAGTAACCACATCATTGCAGATTAAGGTTGAGTGCTTTACTATGCACATTTTTCTCCTATCACTGATTGGGTCTATTGAATGTGATTCCGCTGTACCGAGTATTGGAAAATGTCCTTTGGCTTCACTTTGGGTGTTGTTCGTTCGGCGTTTAACGACGGCATGACATCAAATGGTTCGGACAGCATGAGCACATGTCTTTCTCATTTCATACCGTACCTAGCACTCTTTTAGCGTTGAACGACTTTCTGGTGGCTCTATCTATCATGACTTGATAGCATTAAGTTATCTCCCGGGCTCACAATCTCAGCTGCTACGCATATACGCACCCATGCGACATCAAACTCCATCTCCCTTATCCAGACAATCGAGACATACAATACTCACCATAGACCCAACAAATCTAATCCCTAGCATAGCGAAACACGACCTAGAGGACTGAATACTCTATCCTCGACCATACCACCACAACAATACTAGCCAGTCCTATACCCTAACTATCTATCCTCCTCACTAGAACACAGATAGAGGTACTGTAGGTGCAAACTGTAGCCCTCCTCCCCAGTCACCTCGACACCTCGACGTATCTACATACTGTACATAGTCTAACCCTAGACTCGGCAACTGCCCCTCCCTCCGACCTCCCCACTGGAGCCCGGTTCACCGCAAAGCATAGCCACAGTGTCTGTCGTCAGCTTGATTCAGTTGTCGCGGCATGAGGTTCCCGCGCAACAAAGTGGGTGGAAAACATTCATCCATCCGAACCACACACAGTAAACACAGCAAGTTAGGATGTTCGCTCGCCTAGACCGATCCGGTTCACGAAATCAGCTGGTTGAGTTGTTTGTCTCATCTCATTCGTGATGAGCTGGCGTGACATTTTCGAGTATGGATTCATGCTGTGATTATTGCAAGACAGCCTATAGCTTCCCCCCCCGCCCGCCCCACAGAAAGTATACTAGGTATCTTCTCCCCTGCACAGTTTTCATCTATTTAAATGGATGTAGGCCCCACCGATCTTCGGACAGGAGAACGAAACAGAAACACACCACATGATGATATTGAACCAGGAGGAACACACAGGCATGATGCAAGGGTAGAGCTATCTACCGTTATCTGCTCTGCTCCCCCGAAGTTAGTATGTGACTATCAAAGAAAGCTTGGGATACAGTACAAACTAATGCCACCCTAAATCCCTCCCGGATTGGGAGAAGGGATATGCGGTCACCCCCCGTTGACTTTCACAGCCACACAGACACACACACACACACACACACACCCCCATCGCAGAGATCTGACGGGATGATTGAGCCGAGACGTGATCCTGTTCGGAGACATTTGACCGACTGCGCGTAGTACTCGGTAAAACGACTAGTGCTATGCTGCGCTGTGGGCTGTGGGGGTGGAATGTGCGGCTACGGCTTCTACGACTGACTAGTTCGGATGACTATATGCTCTTGGGCCATCAATGACAAGGACATCAAGGCAAGCAAGTACTCTTAGTAGTTCGTACTGGATGTGATGGATCTCATTCTTCCCCGTCCACTCAGCAGACCCGTATTGCATTGCAAACCCTACCTAGTCAAATGCGCCTGAAAATGACTTCCCTAGCCATTTGCTCAATGTCCCAGTCCGGCCCAATCCAGCGTACATGCAAATATTCACCGTGACCATAGAATGACAGCTAGGACAGAACCACAAAAGAGAAAAAAAAACACAAAAGCAAAGAGGAGGCTAATGTACATACACACGCATCATGCCAATCCGTCGTTCCATTTCTTGTGCCATTTTACAAGAGTAGTAATTACACGTCTAAGATAGGGGGTGACTTCACTGCACCATGCTGCTGTCGAGCTCATCCCCATCGGTCGTGTCCACGTTCCAGAGCCCTAACTGTTCGCCTCCCAAGAGTCTCACCCCGGGCTTCGCTCGGGTGTTGACCATGGCTTTGCTGGCCAACGCCAACGCATCCATCAGCTCTTGCATTCGGCGCGCGGCCACAAAGCTGCGCGTCAACAGCTCGTTCTCTGAAACCTGGATCGCGAGGTTCATGCACTGCACAAGAAGCTCGCTGTTGAGAACACGAGCAGAGAAGTAAAGAGCATTGTGATAATCCAGGAAGACCTCGGGAATGTACATGGTCCGGATTTGTTCTAACTCTTCCTGCTCGGACGCTGTAAGGGGGGGAAAGTCAGTCGGACTTGAATCATCGGGTCGGACATGTGAGCGAGCTTACCGGTCTCAGCACCGACGAGCCACTCGCCGAGCATCTGGTCGATCGGTATGCTGACTAGATCCAAAGCATCTTGAACCTGTTCACGAAGATCTTTGATGGCGCCGGTGTCCCGCCCACGTCTCGTCCTATCGTTTCATGAGTATGCTGAAGTTGCACGAAGGTCGAGCATCAAAACTTACCGATCATATTTCTCCATAGCGAGGGCGAATTTCTCCATCCCATCAAACGCGACAATCAAACTTTCTAGGTCACGCATCACTTGCGACTGTTGTAGCAAAATGTTGGTGTCACCCACAGCTGGTTTGCCGTTTGTCTTGGAGCGACTCCGTTTGTGGGGAGAATTAAACAGTCTGCTCTTGATGGGGCTGGAAGGCTCCGAGCCAGTAGGCTCCTGTCCGTATGCGAGATCGAACGCATAGGCCGCCACATCAAATCCAAAGGATTCTCGCGAAATGGCAGAAAGATTCATGCGCTTGCTCAATTGCCTCGCAGCTGCCAAATTCCCGGATACTACAGCCTTGTTAGCATGACAATCAATGGTAGATGGAACCGTAGGAGACGGCAAACATACGATAGAATCGCCGGTATACCTGGGATCCGAGCTGACAGATCCTGCCCCATTGTCCGTCCACATGGCGGAGCCATTCAAGACTGCGAATCACTCGTTCATCTATGTCGGAGATCTCGGTTCCGATATAGTCATGCCTAGGCATAACCAATTCGCGATCGCCATCATGTCGTGTCACAACCTTAGAGGTTTGCTTCGTTGTCCGCGAATGGTCGATAGCGGACACTCTTTGGCTTACATACTCCCATTGGGTCTCCAAAATCTCTTCGACATTGATTCCATGTTTCTCCATGACTTCGACCAGACGCGTCCGTCTAGATCGGTCAATGATCTCAATCAGAACCCGTGCCAGAGCAATTCTCATGAGGTGAGCTGGAAGAAGCGAGGCATAAAGAGGGATAAGTTCCACAACGCCAGCGTCCTCAAGGTTGGAGATGTACCCAATGAGATTGACAGACGTGTCTTCGTGGTACCTGGTGTCCGATCGTACCAGTCCAAGGCGCCGAGTGATAATGAGCAGATGAGTTGCAATCCGTAAGGCATCGCGGTCATTGGCCGTAATCAGCAGGCTCTTCTCTACCTCCACAAACGACAATTCAGGAACCAGAGATGAGCCTTTCGCTGCGTCATTTGCGGCCTGTGAGACTGCATGGGCCAGTGTCCAGAAGAACTCGTCATACCCGCGGGACAAGATGGCTGCTTGAATAGTGCGGTATGGGTTACGAGCCTCGAGGCCAACGCGTTCATGTCCTCTGGTGTATTCAATGAACTTTTTCACTTCATCATAGCCTGCGGGTTCTGCAACAAAAGCCACTGGCGCAGTGGGCGAATGACTCAACTTCCGTTGCAACTGTTTGCAGAATCCTTGATAGCGGGAGATTACAACGCGGTTGAAATGAACGTAAAGGAAATCATCCCAATTTTGACAAACCTTGAAGGCGGCTTCTGTCTCGCCACAAAGCAACGAATAAACGGCTCGCTCAAAGTCTTCGATCTTTGGGTTCCGCGCAAGAGCACTGCAGGCGGCACCCCAAGACTCCTGAGACCGCCAATTCATGAAGCGTGTGTGCCCGTCGTCGACAGGAGTCCGTCCCCTGTGAGCCTTCATGTCAACACTAGAGCCGCAGATGCTGACGGCCCTCCAGGGCTCCAGCCTTTCTGCGGCCCAGTCCCGGATCTTCGACCAGTTCTCGCCCTCTCTAAGCATCTTCCAACATGTCATCCAGGTGGCACGTTCATAGTATTGGTCCTGTTTCTGGAGATTCTGCTTCTGTCGTGTGACCGCATCGGGATCCAACTGCGTGACCAAGGGTTCTGAGTCATCTGACTTCAACAGCGAAGCGGTGATTCCAGCGTCGTTAGGCTCCAGGGGCTGAGGCCAGGCTCGTAATCGCTTGTGTCCCTTGATCGTCTCCTTGGTGTAAAGCCAGCCGAAAGACCAAGATCCCTGGCCTCTCTCGGCTTGCGTTTCCAGCTTCGCGATCAGATTGTCGATATCCTTGGGGGAAGATGAATGCTTGGCGGTGTACTCGAGCCATTTCAGAATCACCACGCATTCTACCGCGTATGCGTCCGAGTCGAGGAACTGTTCCCAAACTTCACGGTCTGTTGAGTAGCGGTGCAGGTTCTGGAAGGCAGTTGCCTGTCTCTCTTTCGATTTGGCGACACGGATTGGGGTGGCAACAGTGATGAGGTTGCAGAATAGTTGCCAGGTGTTTTCCTCGAGTTTCATTCGCGCCAAGTCTTCTTCTGTCTTGGGATCCTTCTTTCCGTCGACCCGGTTGGCGCCAAACCCCAGCTTTGCGCGCTTCAAGGTGGCTTCTTTTTCAATCGCTTGGTGCTCTTCGTGCGCGAGCTGTTGGTAGCTTCTCACCAGCTGGTAGGCAGCCTTGTAGTCATCGAGTTCATCCGCCCGGCTTCCCCGCCGTTTGAAGCGATCCAGCCTCTCTGCGAAGTCCTCGATCTGACGCGTCACACGGTCCGCAGTATGGCGAAGAGAACCCATAGCTTTCTTTGCACCTGCTGAGGTGAATAGTTCCGGTGTAGCAGCATCAGCACTCCCGTTCAACGCGCGGCCATCCACTTGCCCATCGACAGGCATCATGTCTATCCCGGACTGCGCGGTGGGAGGGGGGCTGAGTTCCAAAGGCGATTCACTGCTATTCGAATCCTCGGCGGAGTTGTTCTCTGACCCGTCTTCTCCATCATCGTAATCTTCTTCCTCCTCCTCTTCTTCTTCTTCTTCTTCTTCTTCTTCTCCGTCGTCCTCTTCCTCTTCCTCTTCCTCTTCGGCTTGCTCCATATCCTCTTCATTGTCATTGGATTCGAGATCCTCGCCCTCATCCATAGGCTCGTCGTCGTCATCAATAATCTCGATGACGTCCGTATCATCGGGCGCATGTTGATGGGGCTGGACATCGCAAAGCTGTGTGTCAGCGCACCGCCTGGCCGGCTGTGTCAACAAAACCACAGGAACACTTACATTGACGGAGGTAAACCCGGTCGGGGCGCCCGAGCCCGACACCCTGGTCAGGGGAGCCATGAGCGCGACCAAGGAATTGACAAATTATTCTTGATGCGACTCTAGTTTGTGGTAGGAGTGATGGGGTGGATAGATGGGGGTGGTGGATTGTATGCGGGATAGGCGTGAAGCTCCCCAAGCACGGTTTGGGGAAGAACTGGAACTTCAAGTTCATTTCCACTTTCTTACAGGCCTTCTTTCTTGGCCGCCTTGTGTTTGGCGTGTTTGCTGTATTTGGTGAGACTGACCGCCCGAGCTATACTAACCCTAATCAGGTCTAGCGGAGACACACCCGCGCATTGAAATACCGTGATTTTTTTTCTCGCTTTCCTCTTCTTTTTTCTTTTCTCTCAACAAATGTCATATAGGCAGTCATTAGAGTCTCGGGGCGAGAGTTTTCAATATTCGTCCAGGTCAATCGGCCTCTTTGCGTGCTCACGATTGTCTTAGAGGAAGTTGGCAGTTCTTACAACTAGCCTAGCTCTTCACTTTTACATGAGAGCTCAGACTGCAAAGGAATTGTCACATTCAGCTTCGATGCTTCGACCGGATCTTCGCCTCTACAGTAGAACACATGAACTGGGCTCTGTACAGTATCTGCAGGGATGGTCTCTAGTAGTATGTACATGTACTCGAGGCACGAACAAGGGTCTAAGAAGATGCTCATGCAGCTAGGACTCCTGGCTTTTTTGCTTCATCCGCAGTCGCAGTAGACTGGGTTTGGGACAGCTAGGGGTCTTTGCGTCTTCACCTTGCTCCTTGTAGAATGAGTTGCAGCATTCGTAAAGAGCGTTAATCTGCGACTGGCACTTCTCTTCCTGGTATGAGTTCTTGGTCAGACAGGCTGACAGGTCTCGATCAGTGACATTTGCCCTAAACAAAGACTCGAGTGATTTACCTTGTATGGCACACTCCGGCTTGTCAACAGACGTTTCTCACATCTTTCTTGGAAGATAACTTACTGCGCGTGGATGACAAGGAGGGTCATATGCTAGGTCCTCTTTGAGTCCGCCCTGTCGACCGTCAATGAACTTGTTGAAGGCATATTCACTGTGACATTGTGATCCGCCTACCATGACGCAATGATATATAGCAATAACTTCACAGTGCAAGAACTGACGGAAAACAGCAAGCGGGCGGCAAATCAGGATTCAGAAACAATTGAAAGCAGAATCATGGAAGATAATAGAAAAAGATACAACAAAACTCGAGTTCCCGGTGTTGAAAAAATCAAGAAGGAAAGCAATGTCATTCACTGAGGTATCATCGCGTTGTCGAGTCCGCCTATCCAGTGTTGCTCCGGCCGATTGGACCTGCGCCGCAATAATAGATTCTCCGGCGGTCATCAGCGGTGGGGGAAGGTTGCTTCTGCCATCGCCTTCTATCCCATTAACTCCGATCTATTTCTCTTCAGCGCTTCCCTCTCTTTCGCCTCTCTATTTCTCCACAATCTCAACCTGAGCTCCTATATTTCATCATCAGCCCTTCTTCAACCCAAAATCTCCAGCAGTAAGATTTTATCTCCTCATCCTCCCATCACATCTCTCTCTCTTTTCAACCCCGAGCAAGCCCGCTCTACATGCGACAGGAACCGTTCCAGCGCTGACTTCTGCCTTGTCGCCTACAGAATCCAGCGCACCTCCAGGATAACCATACCTCTCAGCAAGATGGCCGATGCCAACGCCTCGCCTGCCGGTGGTGACGCCGCCGCGCCCCCGCCCGCCGAGCACCTGAACATCAAAGTCACCGACAACAACAACGAGGTCTTCTTCAAGATCAAGCGGTCAACCCAGTTGAAGAAGTTGATGGATGCGTTCTGCGATCGCCAGGGTAAACAGCCTTCAACGGTCCGTTTTCTGTTCGACGGTACCCGTGTGCGTCCTGAAGACACGCCAGACACTGTACGTGCCGCCTTCTTCCTTACTTTTGTCCATTATTCGCGCCCTTAGCGCCACCCACCGGCTGGGGGCCAGCGCTTTCAGGCTGTCGCCTCTGGCCAATAAACACCTACGCAAACTCGACTCTCTTTTGCCCCCATCTCACATAAAAGATACCAAGCTGACTTCTTCCCCGTTGATAGCTCGAGATGGCCGATGGAGACACCCTTGAGGTCCACCAGGAGCAGATCGGTGGTTAAATAGATCACTTGTTTTTTTCCATCCCGATGCATAATGATGAACGTGGCTCTTTTTCTCTTTCTCCCTTTTCATACATAATCTTCTACTTCAATATTAGCCAATTATTTCTTTCCGCTTCCCCTCTCTTCTCCGACTTCTCTCTCGGCCCCCTGTCTTTTTCCTAAATTCGTCGCATATGAAAAGAAGAAGAGGCGAGAAAACACGGCGCAAAATGGTGTTCAGTACGGAGGCGGCGCTTGCAAAAACCCGCTTCGACGGGCTTTGGCCACATGAATAGGGAGTCTTTTGGGACGTGGCATTTGCCAGCTACTAACATGAGTTTGGCCGAGAATAGAAACTATGTCCTGAACAGATGAGTTTTCTTCCTTCATTGCGGAGCCCGGGTGAGTCACTGCTTGCTTGGATGGTTGATACTTGTATAGCATGGGATGGAATCCAAGTGCTTTTTGCTCTTTCTGTCCGTCTTGGAAGTTCTGTAGCGAGGCGGTTCACCTTTTATGACTTCTAATTGATTGCGGTAAAGGATATCAGTTGGATTTTCCCAGCCTCTGTAGAAAGTATATTGTCGATGTACCTTATCTCTCCTCGGCTTTCATTACCCCGTCCCTCTGTCTAGCCTACAACGTCCCTGACTCTCCGACTGACGTGTTCAGGGTAGGCTTGTAACGAGTAAGCAGGGCTGCGCAGGGAATAATCAGACTTTTGCTAACAAAAGATGACCACTGCAAGCAAAAAAAATGATGTAGGTAAGCAAAAGCCGCGACACTAACTATAATGTATAGTTGTTAGTTAACTGGTTAACTAGTTAGTTAACTACGTAACTACTGCTTGTTATACTCTGATTACTAATAATATAATATTCTCTGCACTAGAACTAAAGACTCACGATGTACTTGGATTCCCAGCTGTACTAATGGCACATCATCTGAAGTTGTAATTACTTACTTAATTGAAGTGATTCTTCTTATCGCTTGTTATTTGTGCTCTATTGCGTTGCCTGAGTAACATAGTATATTATCTTCTTGACTAAGTTCATAGTATTTGTGGTGCTATTTTATGTCTTCTGAAACTTAGTAATGTGGGTGGGACTAATTAGGGCTCACTACTCAGTACTCTGGTCTACTGTTGAGTTAAGTATAATGCTGACTTAGATATAAGTAGCAGTTTTGAAGCTTTGAGGTGTAGTATAGATGATTCTTGCTGTAATACCGTGCTTATAATTTGTCGGCGTGGCGATAATCCGGCCACGTGATTCCGAGTATACTTATCCCATGCTCCTGTCAGTTTAAATTCTTCATTAAAACAACCATCTAAGAAATCAACAACGCATATTCAAACGCCACCTCTAAGCCATATCAAGGCGTCATATGAATATATTTCACTCTCAAAGTTAACTCTTGTACTCAGTGATAGTCACGCTGTAACTATAGGGTCTTCTAAGTCGTCTAATAGTAGTACCTGCCAGTGATTGTTAATCATTATTTACACAATGTATTTGAAGAAGCTTTACTTTATGTATGATGTATGGGGACTCAGAACAGTTGCTGACTGAAGTTAGTAGTCATGGATTGGATTACTCTAGTGATAGAATTGTCTGTGGCAACTTTGTGCTTGAATGTGTGCCTTCTAGCAATTTGTCAATCTAAGTGTATAATACTGGTTGGTATTTCTGGAAACGGCATTCTTGGTACAGTAGTAGTCTTGTTGTATCAAGACTTAGTATTTGGTAAGAAATTTGGTCTACCGAAAAGATCTAGTAATACTTATCGCTTATCACTGAATCAAGAAAGTCTGTTGAAAAAGAAAGATTCCAAACAGCAGTTTTGGTGTGGTGTGTTAGTGTTCTACCACTTTTGACTAGTATGGATTGTATGTTTCGATCTTATCTGGCGGCATGGCTTTCGGTCCGATTAATGAAGTGACTGCGAGTATAGTGACTATTCTCTTTACTATACTTTTACAACCCCCAACAACACGGCAGAACTACGCGTTCGGTGGCTTGGGTTGGCACAAGTGTAGGCTTTCTCCAAGTGTTCGTGGAAGAACTATCAAGCAGGCATAAAAGTTCAAAGTCCAAGTCAAACTACCAGGTCAGTAATCTTATGTAGTAACACCACCGTCTTCTTGGGGATGTAGAAAGAAAATGATAGCCAAGACTTAACTGGCATCATTTACCTCCTACGACTATCCTCACAGATATAAGATTGACACATCTATCGCCAAATCCAGCACTAGTGACCTCCTGCATCGAAAGGCACAAAGATATCTAGAATGTCCCAATTCGACGTGAAGAGAGAGCTATAACGATCCAAGAACCGACCTAAATGTTTCCATGACTGATGAGTTATTGATCTCAAGCGCCATTTCCCTCCATTTCAGAGCCCCCTTTCCTTCCATCGGGCGGCAATTTGAAAACAGGCCCAAAATTTGCTTTCACGCGAGAAAGAGACCATGTTCTACCGCTTTGAAAGGAGACCGTAGGATAAAGCTGCCCTGCAATACCATCCACCTCGGAACCTATATACATCATCATCTCAGAGATCAGAGAGTGCTCAAAGCAGATAGTATTGTAAAAACTCACCGACTTTAGTACCGTTCAAGGTATATTTCTATATAGCTGCTCTATATACAGTATCTTCTTTATAGGGGATAGAAACTGCACCATGATAGGTGAATCTAATAGAAGAAAGAGAAATACTATATCTATAAGTACTGTGAATCTACCCAGTATCAGAAAGATGATCTATCATCTAGTATACAGTGCTGTACTATTCCTAATCTATATTGTAATCTCGTACGCGATGTATCTGCCAAAAATCTGTGCGAACCCGTATATAGTAAACTATACTCCAACTTAGAATATCTACTTCTTCTTATAATATTACTGTGATGTAAAGACTATCTATATAGATATAATTACTGCCTTAGTCACCCCAGAAACTTATAGTGGATTATCAGCACCGCGAACAAGTGGTACACTGTTATACAGGTGAGAATTATACCCCAGAGGATTATATTAATAGTAATATAGTATACCAGAGGAAAGGACTGTAGTAATTGTACTATTAGAAAGCTGAATACCAGCTATCTGAAGAAGAAGTTACTTAAGACTCAGTTGTACTAGTTACTATATAGATAGGCTGATTCCCACAGCCCCTCCTACTCTTTCTCAAGCACACCGGCCCCCAAAAGACCAACCACCTCCAGTCCCTCTCCTCTTTCTTCCACCTTCTATCGCCATCACTCTCTTATAGCTCCAATGAAAACGTGGAGAACAAGAAAGAAGACTCCCTTAGAAGCTGTTCACGCCACCTGAGGCACAATTTTCGAAATGCAGGGTTGGACCACAATAAGCGGCGGAGTCAAAGACGCCTACCTTGCCGATCTTCAGGTAGCCGGCATAGCTGCCTCCGTGCTTTAGTGACAGACACTGTGTGCCGCAGACAGTGTTGCCCTCGATCGCGGTAAGATAGTGGTATATGGCACCCTGGATGGTTTTTTGCTGGGCGGTGGTGTCGCAATTCCGCCCAGTGGCATGGAACTCGTACTGCCAACCCTCAATCGTGCCAGAGTGGTAGGTGCAATCTTTCTGGTGGGACCAAGCCCAGATCGCTGCGGCAATACTCGCGGTCGTGGTGAAGGCAAACCCTGCAATGGTCGAGCATTGGGACATGCGGGAGAGGCTGCTTTCACAGACCTGGACGGGCTCACGGACGGCCAAATTGTTGGTGGTCAAGTTGGGGTTTTGCTCATATGCTGCCTCGAGGCTGGGAAGAGCCAAGGCACTGGCGTCGTCGAGATCGTAGGCATACCAGAAATCAGGCAGACGCTGCCCGTCGATCAACTGTAGGCCATCGCCATCCGAAGGTGGCGTAGAAGGCTGGGCCGACGAAAGTCCAGAGAATAAACTTAACGTCAGGATCGAAGCCTTTATAAGCAACATAGAGCCAGCAGAGGGAGGCGACCAGGATTGAAAAACAACAACAACGAGCAAGGCGTGCTTCAGAGACCAACATGGAGCAGAGTCCGGGAGATTGAACAGAGGGTAAGAGTGAGATGCGATGGAAGGATAGCACAGACGTACAGCAGAGAGGAAAATTGGAGCCTTTTCTACTGCTTTGTATAACGCTTCCTTTCGTTCTCGACGGGTAAGGTAAGTTGGAAGTGCCTCGAGAGTCTCCCTCACCAGTGAATGCAAGTTAATCCCTCGGCTGATACTTGCTGCTTGCTGTCTTAGATTTTGTCTCACTCAAGCTCTCTAAGTCTCCTCGAGAACCACCCCTCCCCAACGCTGGCTACACTAATTGGCTACTGGGTACACTATATGGGTAGTCAAATGTTCAGCTCCACGCAAGGACCCACCCAGACTGCGCGGTTCTTGAACCAGCAGGTTCCGATGTATATCGATCAGGCTCCTGGCCGGACCCATGAGGCCCCTAACTCCTGCCTGTCTGCCAAACGACTTGGCTGTCGGAAAATGCGACGCCTTATCCGGGCCCCGCTGGGCCCCGTCCGGAATGATCCCGCGGTCCACATACAATACCTATTTAGGAGCGTGCACAGCTGGGCCTATGTACAGGTAGGCTAACCACAGTACCCACAGTAGACTACATGTATTAGTCTAGCATTCATCACCAACGAAGTCCTCCATCCAGCTGCACTTGATCCCTGACCCCACTCCGACCCAGGACCCTAGGACCCTAGGACCCTTAGACCTAAAGGCAAAACTGTCGGCCCCTCGCACTTAGGGCAAGAAAAGAGTACTCGGTGTCGCTGCTGCAGTCAATACAACCTTGCATTGGTAATTATGGTCCTCGATGTATACTCCGTCACTGTCACTCAGACTATATCACTCTCTATATAGAAAATATCTGATGGAAGCGAAGGAGCTTGAAGTCAACTTGTGGGCACATCTATCTAGTGGTAGCCAAAGCGCGCCGTTTAAGGATTCCCCGCCGGAATGCCGTGGAGATGTCGGCCTGAAGGGGTTGTGCATCTTAGGGAAATTTAAACCAATAAGCTTCAAGGGTCAATGTTATATTCAGGCTAGAAGGGATGATAAGTTATATTCGGCTCTGTTCGGTACTTGAAGATTTTATCAGGTTAGCAATGATTATGTAATTGGCCCTGCGGTTAAGTTAGTTGCCCTAGTTGGATATGATGAGAAAGACAAAACACCCGGCGCTAGGCAACTGCAATAAATGGCTTGAATTGGCGGGAAGGCAGCAGAATCGTAACTGATATTTTGTGGTTGTTGCCTGGTATAGGGCCTTCCGCAGCTCAAGATACCACATAAGGGGAGGGGAGATTCAAGTCGTCCTATTTATTTGAATAGCAAGTGCAAGGAAAGTTAAAAAATTTGATTGTATTGATCGGCGTCGGCTAAGTAGTATATCCCGAATTTTGATATCGAGGCGGGTGTGTTCCTCGTCATGAATGCTCCTGGAGTTGTTCATTTCCCTGAGCATTGGGTTATCTGGTTGTGCTGAGGTTGGTAGCTTCTTCTATTCAGTATTCAAACCTCCTTGTTCTTTGGTAACACTCTTCAGGCTGTTATTACCAACACTTGCATGTTATAATTTCCGATGGTTCCGATCCATGGCTTCATAAGGGTATAGAGATATACCTCAACGACTCTTGGCTTCTGGGAGCGAAAACTAGCATAAATTGGCTCAAGTCATTGGACATTGATATTTATCTTTCTTTTGCTGCTTTTCTTTTCTAACGGCTTGAGGTAAAATTACCGATGGCCTACCTTTCTCTTAGGGACTTGGGGGTTTTTAACAGATCTAACACTGGAATTTTAAATGAGATATCATTATATAAAAAAGGTTGACACCATGTTCGAGACATATAAAGTGAAAGGAATAACAAGACTTTCTTATTTTAATTGAGGTACCTTAAATGACCTGTGAAGCTTAAGAGATGATTTTAGTGTTCTTGAAGATATGCTAGACCAGACTAAGGCGCTTTTCTTTAAGCAAATCCGAAGTGTAATTTCTTCTAAGTGGCAGGTGCTTTGATGTCGACCAAGGCTTTCATTAAGTGCTTTCGTCTTTGCATGTTCCCTGTGGGTAATGTCAAGGCAAAGGACTTTGCCAACTCGCAATAAATACACCTACTTATTCTACGAAAAGAAGGCAATAAGCTAGCACTTGAATTTCCCAGCTTTATATCCAGCTTGCAAATAATGATATGAAGCGCCGCAATTGTAATGTTCCAACACAGTGCACCGTCCCCCTCCCTCATAATTCTGAGATTTTCTGATTTTCTTTCTGCATCCCCAAGAACTACCCCTACCACCTTAGTTTTCCCAATCATAAGAAGTCCAGAAATTAATTAGTGGCACCGTATAAGAACCAATTAGAATGGGATAAGGTACTATGGAGAATTGTGTGCGCACAAAACACCGGTTCAGACTCGCTACTGTGGTTGGCGGGCTCTGTATGTAGATACCTCCTCCGCGATCAATTTCGCCCAGACCCACAATCCTGGTGGGTTTTCTGCATATACGCTCTGTGCGCAGTCGTCTTCCCCGTCCGTAACTCCAGGCCTGAGAACAAGATGAACGTCGACCCTTCGCTTGAACTGGATGCTTTATTTTTCGCTATGTTTCTTCAGCGCCATGATCGTCCTCCGGAACATCTACCAGTTGGACCCCTTTACTCACTCCTTCGTCATTTTCCTCCATACTTTGGATTATATATCATTTACACGATGTAAGAACTTTATACAATCGATTTCATATCGAGTCGATTTCTCAGAAGGGATTTAGCCAGCAAGAGCAGTAGCTCTTGAGCGGCTGTGGATAGCAGTAGCGCATTGATGGCCGACAATCTATCCCAGGAATTAGACAACTAAACAACCATCCATCGCTGAAGAACAATAACTTAATTCGTTCGTAATCAAGACCACATGCGCGCGGTAAGGGAGTGGCGGTAAACACCACACACAAGCTCACGTAAACTCGGCCGTCACCTATTCCTCGTCGCACGATACTTACTGCCAATCTCCTACGGTTGCCGTCATTCCCGAGAACCCGCACTACACCACCAGAAAACTTCCGAGAAACCCAATCAGAAAGCCTTCTTTCCCCTTCCCGGGGTCCCCACCCGCGACCTCGGAAACCTGTAACGAGGAAAGTCAGAGGTCAGAGGTCAGAGGTCAGAGATCGGCAGTGACATTCTTAAAGAGGGGCTTCAATCCTCCGAGGCGGCTGTTCTCCCTCTCTTCCTTTCCCCCTACGTATCAAAAGGGGAGTTGATCTACTCTATAACCCGCTACAGCATCCAGACTACGTTTTTCAACTCCAAAAGGTTCTAGGGGACGAGTCGAGCTCCATTTGACCAGCCAGTACCCACCCAACCTACTAAGTAAGTTCGCAACCGAATGATGACTCGCCTATGCTCCCTCCCCGCGCGGCGGGCAACGCTCCAACAACTCAAAGCACCACTTGTTCGGCCACATCAATTCTCAACCTCAGTGCGCACCGATAATTATGCGACACTGCCGAACCTCCGGATTGGAGCGCATACTCAGGTCTTGTTCCAGGGGTTTCCGGGTAGGTCACGTGTGCCGCTTTCGTATGCAGTTAATGGTCAGAGGGTGGTTGACTGACTGGTGCAATTGTAGGTAGACAGGTATGGTTCCTCTGCTAGGCTTTTTGGAGAGGTTGGCTAAGTGAGTGCTGATGATTTTGCGCAGTCGACGGCCAATGTACGAGAGTCTCTGGCTTGGGGGACCAAGGTTGTCGGTGGGGTGAAGCAGAATGCTAGGGGGGAGAATCTGGGGCTTCCGGTGTTTCGGTCCGTTAGAGAGGTATGTATTGGTGGCCTTTGTTGTATTGTGAGGTCGAGCTGAGCTTGCATTTATAACAAGCTGTAGGCACAACAGAATGTGAGGGTGGATGCGTCCGCTGTCTACGTGCCTGGCGGCTCGGCGGCGGCAGCCATTGAAGAGGCTATCGAAGCCGAGGTGCCACTGGTTGTGGCTGTTGCTGAGCATGTGCCGATTCATGATATGCTACGTGTAAGGGCTTCCTTATACTGTTCCTAGAGGTATCGCCGACTGATTGTCTGTAGGTGCACTCAATGCTCAAAACGCAATCAAAGACGAGGCTGGTCGGAGCAAACTGTCCAGGCATCATCTCGGTGACTGGGAAGTGTCGCATTGGCTTCCAGCCGTTGCCGTGCTTTACTCCAGGTAAGATTGGTATTGTGGCCAAGTCGGGTACCTTGAGTTATGAGGCTGCTGCGTCCACAACGCGGGCAGGCTTGGGCCAGACTCTTTGTATTAGTATGGGAGGAGATGTGCTGGCTGGGACAAACTTCGTTGATGCTCTGGAGACCTTCGAGAGTGACGCCGAGACTGAGGGGATTGTTCTGGTCGGAGAAATCGGCGGCACAGCGGAGATGGACGCCGCCGAGTGGATCCGTGATTATCACCGAAGAACTACCAACCCCAAGTATGTGTGCCATTCATCGGCGGGGTTGAGCTGAGCTTCTTGTACATGCTGACCATGATCATAGACCCATCATGGCTTTAGTTGGAGGCCAACATGCGCCCTCAGGACGTGTGATGGGCCATGCCGGTGCCTGGACCGCTCCCGGGGAGCCCGACGCCCGAGACAAGTATCAGGCGCTCGAGAGTGCCGGTGCAGTCATGGTGAACCACCCTGAGAAGTTCGGACCGGGCATGAAGACTCTCCTGGAGAGCCGAGGACGAGCCCAGAGTGCCAACGTAAGTTCGTGCGGTCGTCAGGTCATGATTGATATGCTCATGTGTTCAAGTTTACCAAAGGAGTAAGCCAACAAAGAGGCTTCCATACACTGAGAAGGGCTTCTCTTTCCACCAACCATAGCGCACGACAACAGCAACAAGCCCGAAATCTCTACGTGAAGCCGTTCCAAGCCCTTGACATGCTCCGAAAGAAGTCCATTGCGGTCAAGGAGGCTGCCTCAACGGACGCGGACTTCTTCCTGGCTCTGACTGTAGACAGAACCGCACTGTCTCCATGTATCCTGGCCTCTTCGACCGCTGCTTTTAACCCCGAACACACAGGCCGGTTTCCTTTCCCTTTCCAGAATGCAGACTTTAGCAGCACAAATCCTCTCACCCAGGCCGTCGCCTCTCACCTCCGACTTCCATCCACGCAGCAAGAGAGATTGACCGAGCTCCTGCGCGCGCTGTGGCAGATCTTCACAGAGAAGGAAGCGTACCTCCTCGAAGTCCGAGCCAATTCCACAGATGCTTTGGAGGTAAGAGAAGCACGCTTCGGATTTGACGATGCCGCATTCCGCAGTTCTGGACGACAAGAAGATATCCAAAGTCTGAGAAACCCAGCGGAGGAGGTACCTGAAGAGGTCCTGGCGGAGAAAGACGGTATCGTCTACGTCAAGTGAGTTATGCCTGCACCTTCCGGCTGAGCACATGATACTGAACGTTTTCACAGACTAGATGGAGAGGGAAGCATCGGAACCCTTGGTAGGAGAAGCTCTCTCTCCTTTTCACATCATAGAGACCGACTAATCACATATAGTGAACGGCGCCGGGCTGGCCATGAACACGGTAGACGCGTTAACGATGCACGGCGGCCATTGCGCCAACTTCCTGGACACCGGCGGCAAGGCGACGTCGGCGACAGTCAAGGCGTCGTTTCAGATCATCCTGTCCGACCCGCGCGTCAAGGCCATTTTTGTGAATATCTTTGGCGGATTGACGCGGTGCGACATGATTGCCGAGGGTATTCTGTTGGCGTTCCAGGACATGGATGTTCGCATTCCTATAGTCGTGCGACTACGGGGGACGAATGAGCAAGAGGGACAGCGCATGGTGAGTGAATGAATGCCTGCATCATGTGAAGTAGTTACTGCGGAGCATTCGCTGACTTGGTGGTCGCAGATCGCGGAGAGTGGACTGCCGCTAGAGGCATTTGACGAATTCGAGGCCGCGGCGAAGCGGGTGATAGAATTGGCGCAGCAGTGAAGGATCATGCCATCGTAGTATAGTAGATAGACCTATAGATCTCAGTCATTGCATAGAACATGCACAAGCATAATGCATACACAATATATCGAACAATCCCTTAAAGATGATCCCCTGAGTCGTGCTTCGTACACAGTGAACGCGGTGGGGGCCCAGAATGTTCCGTGGCAGGAGGGCATACGTAATCCCTTATAAACTCGAAGCCGTACCTGGAGCCCATCCCTGGAACCGGGTAGCCAATAACACCTCGCCAGCGGCTCACCGCTTAGCGATAACGCAATTTAGCAAAATCAATCCACCCCGCGATCGGCGGGGCCCGCTACAGTCGGAGAACAACAATAGCCCAGTTTCGCCCTTTTCTGACTCTTCCTCTTCCAACTTCCTCTCTCTTTCAAACCCCCTCCTCTAACCACATCCTCCATCCCAAATCCTCCTCCTCCCTCCCCCCACAAACCTCACAATGGCCACGTACGTACACAACCCCCCTTCCCCCCCCAAAAAGAGTCCCCCTCATACTAAACCAACTTACAGCAACATCACCTACCACGCCAGCGCCCTCACCCGCAGCGAGCGCAGCTCCCTCCGCCAACAACAAGGCCTCACCATCTGGCTAACGGGGCTCTCCGCCTCCGGCAAGTCCACCCTCGCCGTGGAGCTGGAGCACCAACTGCTGCGGGACCGCGGGGTGCACGCCTACCGCCTGGACGGCGACAACATCCGGTTCGGCCTGAACAAGGACCTGGGGTTCAGCGAGGCGGACCGGAACGAGAACATCCGACGCATCGCAGAGGTGGCGAAGCTGTTCGCCGACAGCGCCAGCATCGCCATCACCTCGTTCATCTCCCCCTACCGCAAGGACCGTGACACCGCGCGCCAGCTGCACGAGGTGCCCACGCCGGGTGAGGCGACCGGCCTGCCGTTCGTGGAGGTGTACGTCGATGTGCCGGTTGAGGTGGCCGAGCAGCGCGACCCCAAGGGGCTGTACAAGAAGGCGCGCGAAGGAGTGATTAAGGAGTTCACGGGAATCAGCGCCCCCTATGAGGCGCCCCTGAAGCCCGAGGTGCACATCAAGAACCATGAGGTGCCGGTGCAGGAGGCGGTGCGGCAGATTATTGAGTACCTGGATTCGAAGGGGTATTTGCCTCCTAAGTCTGCTTAGACTTTAGACTTTTGACTTTTTTTGTTGGAACGTGGGAGGGGGGCATTCGGCGAGGGGTTGAGTTGATGGATGAGGATTCCCGATCCCATGGGCGAAGTGTGCAATTATAGAATCTTTCACTTGTTTCTGTCGATTTTGTTGTCTTGCATTGATTGCAGATTGTGACACACCTCCACATAGAAAAGAACGAATTAGACCGTTGAAGTTCTGTATGATACTTATTTACTAGTGCGGGAAAATGAAAATGAATCCGTAACACGCTAACTTGGCTCGATAAGCATGCATTCGACTCTATGTACGCTATACATATTCACACGAAGACGCACAACCAGACAGAAAACGAGAACAATTGACAATGACCCCAATCACTGGAACTCAAAGTCATAATACACATATGCTGTGTAGTCCGCCGCTGCAGCACCCTCACCGTGCATCTCGCTCGGATCATCGCGCTTCACCCGTCCCTTCTTGTCGCGTCCGAATGCATTGCCCGCCAGGTACGAGTACTTGTCGTCCAGGTTGTGTTTCGCCTTGTCCGCTTGTTTTGAGCTCGTAGTCTGTAACTCCATTAGTGATCTGCTGGTGGTGACTACCGCCACAACACTTACCCGGATCAAAGTGCAGACGAAGTCCAACGGCAGCCCGTATCGGAGCACCGTCTCCACAAACACCCGCAGCACCAGCACGTGGATCCAGACCATGACCGCCTCGCTCCACGCCGTCCGGCCCAGCCGGAGCGTTTCCCCCCAGAGCTTGCGCTCGTCGCCGCCCACGCGCTCGACCTCCCTCCGTTCCTCCTCCTTGCCACCGGCCACGTACTTGAAGTCGCGCGGGATCCATTTGCTCTCACGGCACTTGTGTACAAATTCGACGCTGTGCTTCTTGAACGTCGTGACGGCGTACAGGGTAAAGTCGTTGTCCGAGGCGACCAGTGTGGCCGACCGCGGCACCACCATCGGAGCAACAGTCTCGTAGGTCTTGAGGAATTCCTTGATCTGCTGGGCGGGCACAGCGATGAGGTGCGTCTCGATGTATTCAGAATCCTGGACGAGGATGCGAGGGTCGACGACCGAGGCGAGTGACTTAGTGGACAGATTACCTCTACCGGCGAAGTTAGCCTGACCACTGAAGAAAAGACGTAGCAGGAAGAGGATAACTCACGTCTGCTTCCGTTGAAGCGTCGCCAGTGTATTCTTTACCTGGTTGTACTGGGTATATTTCGTGCGAATATCGTTATCAATACTGGCGGCCTCCTGCTCCAGGTCTCAGCGATTGCCCGACTCCATATTTCATGTTCACACCCTGACACAGAACCAGAAACACTACCGACCTTTTGTAGCAAATCAATCAACTCCCCGAGAGGCTTATCGGCTCGATACTTGACTTTGTTCCAGGAGAATGTGCGTAGATATTGGTCCACCGGCTCTGTAGGTTGCGTCATTGCGTTAGTCGGGCACGTTCCTCCAAGAAAGGTGTCATGACAAGGCCAGTAAGAAGGGTTCCCATACTATCGTTCACGGTCTTCATCTTGTCGATCTGCGCCTCGTCGCCCTCCAGAATGTTCTTCAGCGCATCGCCGACCTTGGCGACGACCCCCTGGCAGGCAGCCTCCAGCTTGGCCAACTCATCGGCCTGTTGCACTAAGGCATCCAGTGTACCGATCTTGAATTCAGGAATGGGGAACGGGGCGACGGAGCCATTTTCAGGAGCGACGGTGGTAGAGACGGCGTCGAGTGCGTCGTCGCGGTGGTGGGAAGGGGTGATGGAGGTGGGGAGAGAGACGAGGAGGTATTTGGTGGACTTGGACATGGTGGTGGTGGTGGTGGCAGCAGCACAGGATGAGGGGGATTGCGGAGGTTATCGGAGGCCTTTAAAAAGCTGCGAGAATACCAGGCATGCGGTATAATCGCCTGTATATAAGAACGGACGAAAGACGGGGAAGGAGACAGAGGCACGGAAAGTTGAGTTGGAAACCAGAGGGGAGGTGGAGCTGCAGCTGAAGGTGCGGAGCGGAGGCTCTCGATCGAGTTGCTTGTCGGGCAGAGGCGGTCGGCAGCGGGTGGTTGGCTTACTTCGGGGAATATCCAACTACTTGTGCAGTTTCACCAGAACAACCAACTCTACTCAATTACACTGGCGAAAATAAAGAAGAACTATGCTCTTCTTACTGCTATAACAGTCGCTGATAAACAGGAGAAAGCGACTAGACTACTGAGCCAGACTCATGCCTACAAATTCAATGCGCAAAGCGCCATCAGCTGACAACTTCCCTAACACCAAAGGCTACTGAACAATGTGGAGCTCGAGATCAGAAGTTCATTAACCATTATCATTATCATGCTCGTGATGCATAACGCAATGCATAACACCATTTTGAGAAACCCAGCCCTGAAAGATGAAAACCAGCCTCTTTGGCCCTGTTTGACATTCGAAGTGGCTTCAAGCTGCAGAAATTATTCGACTCGTCATCGGTCGTCGTGTACTGACCATCGTTCAATTTTTGACAGTCATCAAGCCTCCACCCTTTCGAATCGACTAGATTGGTGTCATGTTTCCACCCATGACAAGCAGACTGCAAGACCCATCCACTCAGCGCAATGAACAATAGACATATGCGATACTTCCAGACACCATGCGGCAGCAGCAAGCCAGGATCCTCGGGCGTCTGAGACTTATCATGCCATGCCGCTGTCATGCCCGGCCGGCCGCCATTTGGCTCTTCATACCGCGTTCTTCGCTCTCACTTGCCCATGCTCAACCAGCGACTGTCTACGCTGAGATTTGCGCTTCCGCTCGTTTTCCATGAGCATGTTCTGCACAGATCGACTACCGCGTGCATTCGACTTGACGCCGTCATCGTTCAGCAACTCCGTCAACGCGGACTTGACCATGTGGTCGCATCCGCGATTCGATTCGGTTCGCGAAGCCGTATGACCACCGTCCTGCGCCGGCGAATAGGACACCGAGCGTTTGACATTGTGAAGGGTGTGAAGGGTGGGCACTTTGTTCGCGGAGGCTGCGGGCTCTCGCGCCTTCAAGGTGGATTGGGCCATATTGTGTTGTTTGGTATGTATGGAGTGATAGGTTTGCGGTAGGAGACTGTGTTGTAGTAATTCAACTCAGGATGACTTGTGCCAGCTGTCGAGGGTATTTCAGAAAGAAGTTGGAGGTGAAGCCTAGCAATTATGGTGGACTAGAGAAATGATCGCTGGTGGCCGTGAAACCTTATATGCTTTGTTGGTTTATGATATGCAACCGTTTGAGATCAGAAGATGAAAGGGACTTTTGCGATTGGTGTCACTATGACGCGGTGGGGCTGCTGATCCTTTTGCGATAGTGAAGTTGAAAGGAAAGGAAGGAAGGATGTGAAGTATAAGATACGAGAATATACTTCTCAACCCACCTGTGGATGGCAAACAAAGGGTCATGCAATAAGTTGACTCAGCCGCTGCATGAAAGTATGTGTAGGCGAGAAAAGAATTTAAAAATAAAAAAGAAAACGAGAAAATTGGGACCGGGAATCTGCAGGGCTGGGCTGCATTGCCGCGGACTGGGTGCGACTTCTGATTCACTGGTTGGAGGGTGAATGTTACATCATGGATGATCTCCTTTCCGCCTCTTCTCCTCTTTTTCTCCTCCTTCACCTGCCACTCTCCGCTCAGGACCCTTTGCACATACGAATACTGACCTGGGTCAATTTCGTCCAGTTTGTTTCTCAACACGAAAATCATGAGGCCCCATTTCGACATCCTTATCTCAGATGGCGTCCGTTTCGTGGACGATGCTTTTTCTGCAAGTTAATTGGCGGGCTCGCATCTCCGACATCATCGGCCAAGGCTCACGGACCCCATCAGCGATGGCAAAAAAAAGGGTTTCATTGTCAACTGCTGCTAAACTAGACGGTACTTTATCCGGACCCCCCCTCCCTGGACCATTATTCACTACCTACCAGAGTAAGCTCCACTACCTTGCAGGGTAAACTGAACGACGACTAAGGAGGAGGAGGCAAGTTCAATCCGCCAATGACACCATTGCGTCCCTACTCCTACCAAAGTACACAATACAAGACAAACTCTTTCTCCTCCCCTCACCCACTCACGTGAAACCGATACTCATCCCCCCGGTCCAAGTAGACCACCTCCCCCTCAAAGCCCGCCTCTTTGACCAGGGCCTGGAAGTCTTCCAACGGACTGGCCATCACGTCATAATCATCGAAATGGATGGGGATCGTTATCTGCGGTCGAATCAGCCGCATCAGCTCCACCCCTTGTTTCGCGTCCATCGTCACCATCATCGCCAACGGGCCCAGGGCGGGCGACGGCACTGTGGTGCCTCCCAGGTGCACCAGCATCAGGTCGATCGTCTGGCCCTCATACCGTCGCGGGATGTCCTTCAACTCGTCGAACATCAGCGTGTCCCCGGAGATGTAGATCCGGTACCCCGGCTTGAAGTCCGCCGTCATGTGTCCTTGGCTCCCATACCCGAGTTCGAGCATCCAGCCGTTCGTCGGAGGGATCTGTGGCCGTTCCCCCATTTTAGTATATGACCAAAAACCAAACAAAGATGACAAGGGATGATGACGACATACCGCGCCAACGAGATCATTCAACTTCTCGAGCGGCTTCCCCATGGGAATATGCTTCCCCGGCATGCCAGTAATCCTCAACCGGGGCTGTTTGCTGGCATTGTCGCTGCGGATGTCGACCATCGCTTGCTCATATGCATCCACGGCCGCGACCCGGGTGAATGACTCGCCGTCACCCTTGGATGTTAGGATTTTGTGCGCGTGCGACGTGGTGATGATAGGGAGGTCCCGGCGGAGGGAGTCCTCGACATGCCGATCGAAGTGGTCTCTGCATATATCAGCAACCAGTTTGACTGACTCTTCCAGTAAAGCACCACATTAAGAACACTGCAGTCGGCAGAATGCCCGAATTAGAACACCAAATGTAAAGATTACGCTTTCGTCAGCGTACCAAGACCAAAAAACATACAACAGAAGGGATTCGCTGGTGGTCACCCACCCAACTACTAACCTCCCGGCGTGTGGCTTGTGTACGGCTGAGCGGACGGGAAGCCCTATTTTCCACACCCTGTGGTCGTATGTGCTAGAAGACCTAGCGCAGCGATCCTTGTAGAGCGTGCTCACCTACCACGAGGGGAAAAGCACAACCCTACATTCTTCCCCGTCCCTCCGATCTAAGATAGTCCATACATCCTCCATAAAGCGACGCAGATATCCAAAACCGCAAGAAAAATAATACGTACTCGTGATAATGCGAAAGCAGCACTAGATCCACCCGCGGTAGATCTTCCAAATCCACTGCCGGGTCTTTTCTTCGGGTCGAAGTTACGCCAGGACCGAGATGGACATGGTCGCCCGCGTGGAGGAAATTGGGCTTGATTCCAAGAAACCCCCCCCGTTAGTCAGGTATTTGTGCGTGATGGCATAGCTTAAGCTATGTTTCAAGGACATGTTAGACTCATGGTAAACGCACATCAGTCATGATCCGGATACCATGCCATTGTCTGCTTGATGTGTTAGCCAACCTTCTCTCTGTAACCTTACTATACATATACTCCTCTCCTAACGAGGGAAAAGTGAAGGAGATGCGCACATGATTGTCGTCGCATTCCCGACAAAATAGACCGAGGCATTCTCTGCTCCCGGGTTGCGGGGATGGGCTTTTGTAGCTTTCGCCTCGGGGAGTGTTTTTTCTGCGATGTCGTCGTGGTGACGATGTCTTGTCGGTGGTTGGGGGTTGCTAGGGTCGATGGTGAGGAGTTGAGGCGTTTGCGTTGCCATTATCTTGAGAAACTAGTGAGCTAGCTAGTAGCTAGCTATAATCTGAATATGTTCAGTGAAGGTAGCTGCAGGGGAATTGCTGAGGATGATGGTGTTGGTTTGGAGGTAGGTGAGTAGATGTGATTAGTTATGGTTGATGCGGGTGTGGCACGGGTGACGTCAAATTTACCTACTCGCTGGACTAGATGATCCAGGACTTCTGACTGGTTATATGATTGCATGGCTTTTTAACTACCAGTAAGTACGCTCTGGTAAGCTAGTAGGTCGGTAGTAGGTGGAAGTTTGGCTTAGAATTCTGAACGAGGAAAGGGAAGTTTTTGGGCTTGTTTATAGCCTAGCTGTACTGTACTAATCTGCACAAGATGTGATCCCATTGTCTCACAATCCAGGTCGTATTTGGGAAGGTCTACTACTTAGAAACATATTGACCACTAACTTTGGCTCGTTTTCTCCAATTGTCGCGTTTCATCATGATGGTGTTTAAGCTGCATTCTCTTTCACTTCAGCTGGTCGGTACTACGTATTTTCCGAGGGTAGCAAGCTAGAGATTACCAGTCAATCATTTGCACGATGCGAAGACACAGTATAACCTGTATAGAAGGCCTCGAAGAGGTCGCTAAACCAATAGTAACTTGATATAGTTAGCTGAAGACCCCGGACCAGTTGTCCTCTAGACTGGGTAGTTACTTCGTCGCGACTACGAGCTGATTTGTAGCGACATGATCGACCCAAGCATAGACAGGGCATTGAAAGCTTGACTTCGCACCGAGAGAGGGTCAAAAGACCACGGTGAGAACAAGATACAAAGCAACGCACATAATGCCCGGCAAACCGGAAATACATCCTGGGGAGACTTGCTCCCAGGACGAGTGCCCACATCAGTATACAGTCTTGATCAGCCTCGGACCAGCACTCGTCCGGTCAGCTGCCGCGGAGGTGAGGTGAGGCTCGGAAAGACGTCAGGGCACGTCCGAATCTCTCAGAAAATGAGCTCATCTCCATGCCTCACTTATGTGTTTCAAAATCAGCCAAAATCTCGTTCTTACCCCACGATCAGACAGTCGGTGATCATCCACGCGGTGATCAGCCCTCGATGAAAGCGCCAAACAGGTTTGTTCCATTTCGTGGTTCATCGTCTAGTGGCTCTTCCCCTTACATGCTTGGAGCATTCCTCTGGAATGTACAGCAGAGCTTAAAATGGTAATATCAGCAATGGTATGTGGTGTCTCCAGCCACATGACTACCCGTGCGAAAAAAGAAAATCACCACCCCAACGTATGGGAGAAGAAAGAACGAAGTGCATGAAATAGGCGAAAAGGGGCCCAAAGGATCGCCTCTCCGGTGTTTTTCCTTTTCCTATGTCCCAAAGGATACCTAACCCTTCCTCTCTATAAGCATAGAGCTGGGGTGAGCGGTGTAACGCAATTCCGGTCAGGGCAGGAGGGCGACGACAGGGCCCTAGCTCTAGTGTAAGGTTGTGGAATGCCGATAGAGAAAGTAGCGCGGGCGTGGTTGCACGACCAAGGACAAAGGGTGATGTCAGTCCAGTAACCTGCCTCGAAGAAGGTGAAGTTGCACCCGCCTGCTGTGCCTCCCGTTGATCCTGCTTCTGATCGCTGTTTTGTCTCCGAGAATCACATATATACTGGGGTTGGGCCTGGTTGTACTGGAGTTGCTATTGTGAAAAAGTGACGAGAAGGCAGCTAGCTGTGTGAGGACCGGCATCCCTTCGCACCAAGAGATCCCCCACGAGACCACCGATGGAACCTGAGATCGAAAAACAGGGAGGGTGTTCTTCTCTGCAAACGAGCGTGACGGTGACACATGAAGACTCCGGAGCTGAACGACCATTCCTGGGCGATAGCGAATCGAGATATCAACGATGGACGAGGAGCATCAAAGGGCTCGAGACCCGTGGTATTGAGCCGGTGCCGCTTGAGGAACGGATCAAGAACACCAAGTTCACATCATTCGAGATGTTTCTGACGTGGCTGAGCATGGGAATGGCAATAAACAACACAATCACCGGATCGCTGGGAACGCTGGTCATGAAGCTGAGCTTCGCCGATTCTGCGCTGTGCGTGGTTTTTAGCACCCTTCTCGGGGGGTTGGCGATTGGCTATATGAGTACCTGGGGCCCGCGAAGTGGGAATCGCACATTGGTATGGCTTATCGCACGAGTTCAGAACCTTTTGATCATTCCGATCTCGACAATTTACCGCATTAGCAATGCAGATTGACTAACGGCCCCTCGCCCCTTAGATTGTGTCCCGGTTCTTCATGGGTTATTATCCCACCAAAGTGTGCTGTGTGTTGAATGTGCTCTCATGTCTGGGCACTGGAATGATGAGCGCTACGGTTGGAGGCCAGTTGCTGTCCAAGATCTCAGGAGGGGGCCTGTCAGTAATAGTTGGCATCATCATCGTGGCATTCGCGAGTTGGACGATGGCCACATTCGGCATGCAAATGTTCCAGTACTATGAAAGGTACGGATCGACTGCCCTCGAAATTTCCCAGATTAGACTGACATTCATGATGGTGACTCAAGGTATGCCTGGTTTCCACAGTTGATAGTCTTCGCGCTCCTCACTGGGTCTGCTGGCCCGCAATTCGACTTCGATAGCCCGTCGGTTGGGACTACTTCACAGGTCAACGCAAAGCGGTTGGCATTCTTCTCGCTATGCCTATCGATTCCCCTGTCATGGATACCTGTTGCAGCCGACTACCACGTTTACTATTCTCCCGATATCAAGCGATGGAAAATTTGGACGGTGACCACCATCGGCGCCAGTCTTGCATTCACAATCACTCTGCTCCTTGGCGCCGGGTTGGGAAGTGGGGTGGCACACAGTGCCCGATGGAGTTCGATTTATGATGGCACTCCAGGGAGCCTATTGATGGCGGGATACGATCGATTGGGACCGCTGGGAAGACTATGTGCCGTCATCAACGTCTTGACGATTGTATCTAACAATGCACCAGCTTCATACTCGACTGGGATGAATTTTCAAATGCTAGGAAACGTATGGCGCAGGTTCCCGCGCCCGGTCTTCACGACCGTGAGCACCCTGGTTTACGCTTCGTGTGCTATTGGCGGTCGTGACTCCCTATACGACATCTTCAGGAGTGTCATGCCTTTGATCGGATATTGGGCGGTAATCTGGTTCACGATCGTGGTGGAAGAAGACCTCCTCTTTAATCGAGGTCAGGGCTATGACTGGGACGCATGGAACGATCGATTGAGGCTCCCCATTGGTATTGCAGCCAGCATTGCTTTCCTCGTCGGATGGATCGGAGCTATCATTGGCATGGTACCTCACCCCTAATGATCAATTGTGAGCATAAGAACATCAATTGCTGACAATGACTTAAGGATCAAACGTATTTTACGGGCCCGGTGGCGGCAGCGATTGCGGAGGGGTGCGATCTGGGAATCTGGCTTGGGCTGGGCTTTACCGCCCTGGCTTTCCCACCCTTGAGGTTGCTGGAGCTCAATTGCATTGGCCGCTAAGCACTAGTAGTAATCGGAGATGGTCTGATCACGGGGTGTTTGGAAGTGAGTCTGTATAACTGAGAAGTTGCGGCTGGCGGATGTACAAGCAAGTTCTGTTAGATTTTTCAGCGTCTATAAGTTGTTGTATTGAAGAAGCTTTGAATAGAAGAATCGGTGTTGAGTTGTTGTTCGATATTGAATCTCATGCAGTTAATGGGTTAGACGACACGTGACCTCAGGCGGATGAATAGAGCCACTCCCGCACCGGACAGTCAGCAGTCGGGGTCAGCAGGTCCAATAAGATGTGGCCAATCCATTCCCCGGACCCGTGACCCCGGATCCCCACTCAAGTATTAAGCTCGAACCAGGGGTTGCTCTCCCTCGGTACATTTCACCCGCTGCTGGGACCACCCCTAGTTCCATGATCCTCAGTACATCCGTTAGTGCCCCCCTTCAACAAGGAGCTTTGACAGTCAATGACTAACTTACTCCGTGATACGCCATATCCAGAATTATTATCAATGCCACTAGTCTCAGTCTTCCACAACTGAGCAAAGACATCAGACCAAAGGCCAAAGAAAGATGGCCAACGTCACGGATATTTCATCCGCCGCCAAGGGATCGCTATTCTCCACCCCAGGCACCCCATCTCACTCATACTTTACATACCTTGTTCTTGCTGTTACTTCGTATGCATTATTAGTAAACTTCCTTCGCTTTCGCCTGGTGAAATGGATGCACGCAAGATATAATTACCCTACTCGCGAGTCCTTCGCTCATATGACCGACGATGACGCCTGGGCAATTCAGAAGACCATGCTAGAGCAGGAGTTTCCTTTTTTCTACCTGAAGTCCCTTCAGTTCGCCCTCTTTCGGGTTGGTATCCGATCTGTACCTTGGACCAGCTGCAATAACTGACACTGGCACAGACCTACGGCATCCCATCCATCTCTAAAGTCCTCGTAGACACGGCACAGTTTTCGAAGCCGGATACATCGCTGAAGCGCTACGCTGACACAGTGGTCTTGATTCAAGAGTTCGTTGGCAATGCTCCATCTTCAACGCGTGCTCGAACCTCCATTGCGCGCACCCGCTGGATGCATAAAGGTTATCGTGCGTCTGGTAAGATCCTCGAAGACGATATGCTGTACACTCTTGCGCTCTTCGCTGTACAGCCCGTCCGCTTCCTGAAGAAGTATGAATGGCGAAGCGCGACCGATTTGGAACAGTGTGCCATCGGTACTTTCTGGAAGAGTATCGGTGATAACCTCAACATCAGCTACGATGCCTTGCCATCGGGAAAGAAGGGATTCAAAGATGGCCTCCATTGGTTGGAGGAGGTAATGGCTTGGAGCGACGAATACGAAGCGACGTGCATGGTACCGCACATCAAGAACCGCCAAACAGCCGACCAGACCACAGAAGTGCTGCTCTACATGGTCCCAGAAGCTTTCAAACATGTTGGCCTGAAATTCGTATCCTACATGATGGATGATCGTTTGCGGAAAGCCATGATGTAGGTCCGATGCTAGTATCCGTTGTGCTACCTCAGACTTCAGACTCGACAGCGTCTGAGTAACATCACTGACCGTGTGGAATTCTAGGTACGACCCACCACCAGCGGCTTACGCTCGGTTTTTCTCGATCTTATTGACAGTGCGCCAGTTTGCCATGCGCTACCTCGCCCTTCCCCGGCCTTATCTCCTACGGTATAAGACTTTTACCGACCCGGACGGGCATGGCCGCATTTTCTCCACCGATTGGGATGCGGCCCCATACTATGCGAAACCGAGTCTGCGGAATCGCTGGGGACCGGTTGCCTGGCTGACCTGGGCTTTCGGCCGACCTCTTCCGGGCGATGAGGGCTCTAAATATTACCCACAAGGATACTACATCCCTGATGTAGGACCGAAATACTTTGAGGGCCGTGGCCGAAAGGAGTTGGACCAGATCACGAAGGAGCTGGAATCGTCACGTAGGGGTCAATGTCCTTTCTTCTGAGCGACTGAGCCAACACTCTGCATGATCTCATCAAGATGGTGAGTTTTGCAGATCCTATTTTTTTTTTTTTTTTTGCATTTGGAGGCCTCGCGCTGGTATTGAAGCGGTTCGTACTTTGAAGGCCAGAATAGGTAGACAAAATTAGCAATGTGATAAAATTCTTGCAGTGAATTACAAGATGCTCGTCGGAAACTTTGCGAGGGAGTCTCTTCAAGGCCTTTATAGCAGTTACCTTTAGAGGAAGGCTAGCAGTCATTCGCTTGCAGGGTTGGAGAAAGCTAGCTTGAATGCGCGCGTACCAATGATTCTCTTGTGAGCTACAAGAGTGCGGATGCAATAACGACCGGGCACTCAAAAATGATCTTGCAACAAGTTTGTCTCTCTTAAAGAGGAGAATGTTCATTGAGAAGGCTAGACATGAATTACGTCTCTTTCAATTCAACAAGTATACTAGGCAGGCCTCCTCACTGAGTGCTGCTAGTAGTCCGTAGTAAAGGAAAAGTACAAAAGTATGGATTTTCAATACTTTACAAACTCTACTAGCTTACCCTACGGGTGAAAAGAACTATTACTCTAAGCACTTCTAAACTTATAAGTATTAGGAAGCGTGAACATGTCGAGGAGGCTGAGAGAGCGACCAAGTCAACTCTACAATATGATCCGTTTGGATCTGCTGCAAAAGTGGATGCGACGGAGATCAAACTCGTGCGGAAGATTGATGCCTACATGATGGTCAGTTCGTTTACTGTCGCCTCTCACGATACATTAGCGGGTGATGCGGACTGACAGAAGCCAATTTTTTTGGTTTGTACTTTCTCAGCTTCCTCGACCGCAACAGCCATGGTGAATGGGAAGCTTAACAGTCTATCCGAAGATCTCAGCTTGCACGGAAACGCAGTATAACATTTGCGTTAGCATTCTTTTTGTCAGGTATTGCCTGCCTCGACATCTTCGTTCTTTGACCTAAGCTAACTTTCGAATAGATACCTCCTCAGTCAAGTTCCATCTAACATGCTTCTCAATCGAGTGAAGCCTGCGCAATACATGTCGGGGTTCATGATGGCGTGGGCAATTGTGTCTACATTGACCTGTCTCGTGAAGGATCATCATCTTCTAGTTACACTTAGCTCGGCTGACTCTGAATTGCCCAATAGTGAATGGCCTTGGCAGTTTTGGCAGGTGATATGCTGTCAGGGCTCCGGATAACTACCTTAGTCTTCTTCTACTGTTTCTCACACACAACATCTCTCTCGGGCATCCGGAAACAGAGTTTTGACCTACTATGTATAGTTCATGCATACCATCAGAGCTCACTGCCACGTAGGTGATGGGAACTCGTTTCTATGGGGAATCTTTATTCGTATGTTATTAGTGAATACAGTACTCGGTTTTCTCATTTATGTACCCAAGTTATCCCGTTGGTCTGTTTATTCACATTCTACTGACCAATTAGCGATAGAACCAAAGGAAAGCCTATTACCTGCTTTGATTTGAATCAATCCATTATCTTAGTAGAATCAAAATACAGCCTAGATTTTGTTAAGTATCTTTACTCGGATCAATGTGATCACTCTATTCAATAATTTTCGACTGATTGCTAAGTGCTTTCTGCTTGATAAATGCTTAGATCTGCCTCCTGTATGCGCTGGCGTTTCTCTAAAAGATCAAGCTCCCGTTCATCATTTTTTAAGGCCAAAGCACGTGTCTCTTCTCTCTGCCTTTCAATTTCAGCTTGAAGCTTCTGAATCTCAAGTTCCTCACGTCTTAGCTTGAGAGTTAAGAGAGTAGAAGAGGCAGCCTGGGGAAGACCTGTTCGTGAAGATGTAGTTGATCTTATGCAGTTAGCAAGCGCTTGGAAACTGCTTAGATAATAAGGAATATTCTTACTGATTACCATCACCCAGGGATGGTGTCCGGGTAATAGATCTAGCTGTATCTCTCTCTAAAGCTGAAGCTGAAGCTATAGGAGAAACAGATCTAGCAGAATTCTGATTAGACTCTGTAGAACGGCGTCTTTTATACCCTCCTAAACTATAATTAGTACCGAAGCAGTTCCAAAGCGGTTTTAAAGTACTTACGAGAATCAGTAGTCGTCTGGTGTCGATAATTCGCTTCTACATTAGAGGTCCGGTAATTATGATGGATGTTGAATCCATTATAATTTTTAAACTGTTCAATGTCCTCCTTATCAGACTTGGCGGAACTAGAAATATGAATTCAAAAGTCAGCCTTTCTCTAAGTATTTCTAAGTACTTTTTAAGTAGTCGGGGAATACTTACTTTCTAACTGTTTCGAGAAGAATTCGATACTTGCCAGATGCATAGGGCTTATTATGAGACTGTTTAACTGCATTCATATGCCATCTCAATTCATCAAAAAAAAGTGAAGCAATACCAGAGTAGGATTTGACTAAGCCTGCTTTGATTACTGCACTTTTCTTCTGAGTAGCCCATTCTGCGACTTTCTTACTCTCATTCTCTGCCACGCAGTTAGTAAGTACTACCAAAGCAGGTGTGAAGCAGTTAAGAAAATACCTATCAAGCAGCTAAGGGTTTGGTCATATTTCTCCTCTGTCGGGCAATTCAAAAGACCTGCCATTTGATGCCAGAGCCGAGAACCTTTCTCTTTAGTGCCAATCACCTTCAAAATATTCCGTTGAAAATGAGCATGACAAAAAACAACAAAATGTTGAAGTTGCCATTTGTAATCCCGATGGTGAGGGTCCACTTCTGTAAGATATTTGCCGAGTCCTAAGCAGTTCCCACGCGGTTAGTAAGGACTTAAGAAGTAATTAGAATAAGACATACCACTAAACTGTTTTGTATCCATGTCAAGAATCATACCCTTAAAACCACTGCCATGTATCGAATTAAATTGAACTGGTGTACCAGTTATTTTTTCAATAAGTTCAAAAGCTCGTTTAAACAGGAGATAAAATCCCTCAGTAGTCTCCTCAGTTGTAAAAACACGGAGAAGAGTAATGACTAGTATAAGTACTTAGCAAGCAGCTTAGCAAGCAGATCAGAAGTATTTACCTTTATCATGGTCCGGAATATAAGTAGTAAAAAGCACCTCATTCATTTTATTTGATCTTAGTCGTTTATACGACATATCAACCTTGAATAGATCAAGCCGAACAAGAAGTTCAAGCTGCTCTTTGTAGGCGCAAAATACCATAGTTCCATCAGTACCATGATATTTCTCTTTAACATAGGACTAGAGTAGTTATTAGCTTATTTTAAACTACTTTGGACGCGGTTGGTAAGCAGTTGGCAAGTACTTACCCGCATACATGGGTCAATATTTAGCAAAAAAATTAGACCATCAATATCCTGTCCACTTGGATTCATCAATAACCGCTGTTTCTGAATAATTGTACTAATCCTGTCTCTATGAGATAAGCTGGTATGTAATTCAGCTAGTGTAGAGGTATTATGCTGACGACAAAATTCCTCAAGCTGCGGATTGCGAAGAAATTGAGCTTCAATAAACAGTTCATAAGCAGTTAGTAAGTACTCTAGAACATGTACTTAGATGCTACTTACCTGTAGTTATACTAGGATCACGGATCTGTTGAACTAGATTCGTAATACCTTCAAGAATCCTCTCTGGCGGCTTATGTGGAGGAGGTGGAGGATGTGTATGAATACCATGAGAAGTAAAAAGAAGATAAGGACATGAAACAAGATCTAAAGGAATCAAAGCAGTAAAAGCCACACTGCAAGAAGTATGAACTAAGCGCCCTGAACCTTGAGGATGTGGCATTTCTGGAAGTAGTTAGCAAACACTTCGTAAGTACTTATTAAGTACTTACCACAGTGTTTTCGGCGGGATGAGAGAGGTTCAAACACACTACACTCCTCACTTTCAGTAAGAGAGTTGTTGGCAAACAGCTCCTCAAGGAAAGCACAATCAAGAGTAGTATGATCAACTATATCAGCCTTAAAATGCTTATTCAGATAGTCCTCGGTGAAATTGATGCACCCAATATATGGAAGATGGTCCCCATTTAAGTCCTAAAGTAGTTAGAAAGCAGTTTGAGAATAGTTTGAGTAGTATAAATACCGGATGAAAATAGCGCTTTAGTACTGGTTTACAGTTCGGAAGTTTTTCATAGCAGGGTTGTACTTTTTTCCAAAAATTATTCATCCTTGCTCTGTAGTAACTTTGTAACTGGTTAGCAAGTGCATGTTAAATACTTAATAAGTACTGATTTAAAAGCTTTCCTTTTCGACTCTGGCATATCTGCTATCGGAACATCTTTCTGTAGTTTATTAAACGTCTTCCAAAAGCCCTCATCAACAGATGTATGATGATGATTTAGAAGAGATCGATTAAGATATTCGCAATGGAGGATACCAGAGCATGTCCAGGATACCCTCTTAACCCGGCACTGCAGAAAAGGAGAAAAAACTGCTCGCTTCATACCACTGCTCATACGTTTAGTATACGGAATCTATCAAGCAGTTAGCAAGCGATTTCGAAGTAGTTAGTAAGTAGTTAAGATTACTTACATCTTCAACGATCTGTTTGGCTTCAACTTCAGAATAGCTCCGTAAGGCAACCACATAGTATATCCATTAGTATGAGTAACTGGATATTCTGGAAGATCATCAATATACTCGACATTGATTAGTTAAGGGAAAAGATTTAGCATGTGTTAAAATAGTGAATGGTGACAGTTCCTAGAATCTAATTAGTTTCGAATCACTTAGCAAGTACGTAAAACCGAATACTAAGTACTATCACTAATACGTACTTAGTATATAGCTGTAAACTTACCTCTGAAGCATTTTGTTCGTCTGAAGAACTGATCTCAATAATATTATCAAAATCCATAGTACCTAGAGTACTTCAAAAGTGCTTAAGAATTGCTTGGACAATTAGGTATAGTGGAATATCAAAGGGAAATGAATTTCAATGTTACAAACAGTGATTTAAATGATCGCGTGAGACGTTTTTGTTTCTAATAGGCGCTAAGTTGATTGTGGTCGGCTCATCTCCAAAAAGTTCATGTGACATGTAGACACGCCTCATCAGCGCGGAAGCCTTCGAAGAAGATTACATAACCCCAGCAACCATTCTCCCCGCAAAGCCGACGGTCCTGTGATCTCATTGCAACGAATCAAAGTCTGGTATCTTCAACACACCTTATTCACACCCATCGGAATCGATAAGCTCCTGCATAGACACAATACGATCGTTCCTTCTGGCCTCAACACACAGCAAAATCGCAAGCAATGGCGTCACCCTCGTCGAACGAGGATGCCGCCGCCGCCTCCTCGAACCCGGCGCCATTCGCCAATTTTCCGCAAGACCCCTCCGAGTTCGACAGCGACCCGCGCATCTCGTTCTCCAAGTTGGACAACAAGTTCATCCTTGAAACCGACGACGGACAGGAATATGAGTACGACACCGCTCTCAAGCGGTGGATTCCGACGGTGTGTGCGCGCTCTTCTCTTCGGCTTGGAGGCCTGATCGCCGATGGTGGGACACAGGCTTAATTTTGTTTTGGAGAATTGGCTTTCTCTTTGTATTTGGCGACTCTGGTTGGTTCGTGAAAACTGATTTTCTAAACGCTTGGGTGGCGGCGGGTGTGTGATTTCCAGGTCGACGACGACTTGCTCCAGAAACAGCAAGAAGCCTACAAAGTCCAGGGGGTGGATGAAGATGAACAGGTCACGGCATCGCAACTAAAGAAGAAGCGCAAGCAGCAGGGCAATGGCGAAGAGGTCAGTTGTTAGACTCTAGTCCTTCGGGCACACCCCGTCAAATTTTTTGTCTGCTTGTTATTCCTAGTCTACGGGGATTACAGGGAAAAAGGCTGAACCAGTTGTGTTATCGTCTATGCAGGGAAGTGCACAGAAGCAGAAGAAACAGCGCGTCAATACGGCGGTGTTTGTGACGTCGATTCCCCTCGATGCCTCATTCGACGAGATCCGAGATCTTTTTTCCAAGTGCGGCGTCATCGCGGAGGAAATCGACAGCGGTCGGCCGCGCATCAAGATGTACAACGATGACGACGGCAAGTTCAAGGGAGAGGCACTGGTCGTGTATTTCCGGCCGGAATCGGTCAACCTTGCGATTCAAATGCTGGACGATTCGGACTTCCGGCTGGGCGTGACGGGCCCGCATGGGCCGATGCGCGTGCAGGCGGCGGATTTCTCCTTCAAAAGCCAGCAAGAGGCACCCACGAAGACCAGCATGAGGGACAAGAGAAAGATCATTCAACGGACGCAGAAACTCAACAAGTAAGGGCATCGGTGTACCGATGGAGGCGCTTGCTAATCTGTTCGCGGTAGCAAACTCGCGGATTGGGACGATGACGATCCGTCGGCTCTTCCCGATACAAGCTCTCGGTTTGAGAAGATCGTCATTCTGAAACATATGTTTACCCTGAAGGAACTTGACGTACGAAACCATTCTCGAGCTGTCATATCATGCATATCTAACATGTTGACAGGAGGATCCTGCCGCTATTCTCGACATCAAGGAAGACATTCGTGACGAATGCTCGAAGCTCGGGGAGATTACGAATGTTGTTCTTTACGACAAAGAGCCAGAGGGAGTTGTGAGCGTTCGCTTCCATGACCCGGAAGCTGCCCGCAACTGTGTCAAGGTGGGTGGCTTTGCCATGTGGGACAGGCACTCCGCCTTGTTAAATGCTAATGGTTTATATCGAGCAGATGATGGATGGGCGCTATTTCGGCGGCACGCGAGTGGAAGCGTACATCTCCGACGGGCGCGAGAAGTTTAGGAAGACGAATGAGAAGCGGGCGGCGCTGGAAGATCTGGCCGAGAAGGGATTGGATGCGGAGGATTCAGATGAGGAACAACGTTTGGATGAGTTTGGCACGTGGCTGGAGAGTTCTCACACGGTGGAAAATACCGCCAAGTGAGAGAACCCCGGCGTCATGGGTTACTAGGTAGCAGTAGATCTGGATCAGCCCATGGGGCAATGTGCTTCATAATGGGAAGCAGATGTGGTGTCTATAGGTCATCCATGCTTCATGAAATATATGTGTACTATAGTGAATACTAAACAAGCAGTAATGACCTCACGCGACGGGAAAGGACAAAGAACAACTATAGAATTGACATCTCCTGAAGGGAGGCGATGTCGATAAGGGTAGAATGGAAGTCTGGTTCGCGTCGACGGCAGTTTATGCCTGATTTGTGAGGCACCAATTCAGGCGCTCGGCGAATCCCCTGATGGCCAACAAACACGCCAAACTCGATCGGGCCGAGTCTTTCCCCCCTTGGAAGAAAAAACAATCAAGCCACGGGTGGTGTTGTTTACTGTGAGTGTGTACGTACCCGCATTAAACACACCACCACTAATTGTCCCAATTGTCCCACTGTTGACACTCACTAATTCTCCCTCCCTCCCCTCTATCCATTGTAGTTCCACCCTTCCCCTCTCCGCCTTCACCGCTCTCCTTCTCTACCCAAACCTCCCAGACTAACCCAATTCCTCGTTTTCTCCCCCCTTCCTCTTCCCCCCTCCCCAAGTCTATCCTCCACTTAAACCCCTACATTCCTCCAATTCTCTCCGACATCTGTCAACCCACTTTTTCTCCCACAACACCTTCAACTACCTTTCACAATGCGTGAGATTGTACGTGGTTCATTCCTAAACTTTGTTGTCCTTCACGGGAGACGCGTCCTCGTCTTGACTGCGCTCTTTTGATAGGCCCCCACCCGTTCCTCAATCGATAACATGTGGCTAACCTGACATCTCCATTTTTGCTTTGCAGGTTCACCTTCAGACCGGTCAGTGTGTAAGTGAAGCCGTGTTGAACTACAATTGTTTCGTGGTTGGGCATATTCATGCAGTGGACTAAACCATGGTCTTGGTGACAGGGTAACCAAATCGGTGCTGCTTTCTGGTACGTCTCGACTTTGCTGGGCAGAGACATGGCTTGCTCTTGATTCAGAGTCAAGGGTATTGTTGTCGAAGCTTCGTGGACAATCAAGCTGACAGTCCTCCAGGCAGACCATCTCTGGTGAGCACGGCCTTGATGGCGCTGGTGTGTAAGTGCAGACAACCCCCAGATTGCGGGCCAAGCGGGTGCGCGGCAAAGCGTGCAAGTGATTAATAAAAAGCCCAGTTACAATGGCTCCTCCGACCTTCAGCTGGAGCGCATGAACGTCTACTTCAACGAGGTTCGTCCTTCCCCGAGTCTTCCCCGCCAGTTTTCCCGCCAGCTCCTCATCCCTTCACCAGGCCAGCGGTAACAAGTATGTTCCTCGTGCCGTCCTCGTCGATCTCGAGCCCGGTACCATGGACGCGGTCCGTGCCGGTCCCTTCGGCCAGCTTTTCCGCCCCGACAACTTCGTTTTCGGTCAGTCCGGTGCTGGTAACAACTGGGCCAAGGGTCACTACACTGAGGGTGCCGAGCTTGTCGACCAGGTTGTCGATGTTGTCCGTCGCGAGGCCGAGGGCTGTGACTGCCTCCAGGGTTTCCAGATTACTCACTCTCTCGGTGGTGGTACCGGTGCTGGTATGGGTACTCTCCTGATCTCCAAGATCCGTGAGGAATTCCCCGACCGCATGATGGCCACCTTCTCCGTCGTTCCCTCTCCCAAGGTCTCCGACACCGTTGTTGAGCCTTACAACGCCACTCTCTCCGTTCACCAGCTTGTTGAGCACTCCGACGAGACCTTCTGTATCGATAACGAGGTAGGATCTATAGCAAACGAGAGTGTGACAGATAGAGACTGACTGGTTGGCTTGTATAGGCTCTGTACGACATCTGCATGCGTACCCTCAAGCTCTCCAACCCCTCCTACGGCGACCTGAACCACCTGGTCTCTGCCGTCATGTCCGGTGTGACCACCTGTCTGCGTTTCCCCGGTCAGCTCAACTCCGACCTCCGCAAGCTGGCTGTCAACATGGTTCCCTTCCCTCGTCTGCACTTCTTCATGGTCGGCTTTGCTCCTCTGACCAGCCGTGGCGCTCACTCTTTCCGTGCTGTCTCCGTTCCTGAGTTGACCCAGCAGATGTTCGACCCTAAGAACATGATGGCTGCTTCTGATTTCCGTAACGGACGTTATCTCACTTGCTCTGCTATCTTGTACGTTCCCTGTTATCCATTGTCTCATGGCTTTGGCGCTAATTGAATCCAGCCGTGGACGTGTCTCCATGAAGGAGGTTGAGGATCAGATGCGCAATATCCAGAGCAAGAACCAGAGCTACTTCGTCGAGTGGATCCCCAACAATATCCAGACTGCTCTGTGCTCCATTCCTCCCCGCGGCCTCAAGATGTCCTCTACCTTCATCGGTAACTCCACCTCTATCCAGGAGCTCTTCAAGCGTGTTGGTGATCAGTTCACTGCTATGTTCCGTCGCAAGGCTTTCTTGCATTGGTACACTGGCGAGGGTATGGATGAGATGGAGTTCACTGAGGCGGAGAGCAACATGAACGATCTCGTTTCCGAGTACCAGCAGTACCAGGATGCCTCCATTTCCGAGGGCGAGGAGGAGTAGTAAGTTTCCCGAGGAACAAGCATGCAGTCCAAGTACTAACCTTACCCTAGCCTTGAGGACGAGATGGGGGAGGAACAGGAGTAGATTTTTGGCCGTCAAGAATGACGCCGACCGGGACGCGCTCTTTAATACCCTTGATAAGCTAACATTCACCGCGGAGGTGGACTTGTTTTACCGGTCACAGTCGGTAAACTATTTTTGTTTGAGCGCTTTTATTTCCCCCTTCCTGTTTTTAATTACTTAGGCCAATAAAAGCCTGAAACTATCAAAATCATCAGCACATAGTTTATAGCAATTTATTCATATTTAATTGCTAAGTAAACCAACTTGGACAAAGGAAGGAGCGGAGATCAAGTACATAAAGGGTTGCCGGCGCTAAACGCTTATAGTCTTAGTTGCTGGTCCAATGCAGGTACGGGGAGAGCTGCACGCTCCAGTATTCCAACCACAGCCCATGCAAGTCTCACTTCTCGATTTTCTCGGTGGATCCTACTTCCAAGCTATTGCGTGCTCGATAAGTATTGATTCCCTTGACTCGAGGTCCTCATTTACCATATTCAGTGCAAGAGCGGATCAAACCACAGAAATCAAATCAAAAACCATTCTATCTTCAACGCGAGCGTTAATAAATATGTAATATAGTGCTTTGAAGGGGTATCAAACAGAACAAGCGCCATGTCCCCCGCAGATAGCCAAATTCATCAAGCAAAAACATCCCCTAGCGCTATACTAGTCAAGTACATTCTTCCCAGGCCGCATTGCCTGGTAAATCTCCTTCCGAGGTCTGTCTGTTTATCTGTCATGAAATTCATGCTTGGGGAAAGGGGGGGTAGGCATCTTCGGAGGCTGAAGCCTGAACCTAATAGAGACAGTATTCTACAGTATAGGTAGGTATAGATACTAAGTACTTTACTTCGGCAAGGAAAGGCTTGTTCGCGAGGGAATTGGAATTGATTTAGTAATGTGTTTTGGGCTGAGGTGGTTTCCTTCCTTTTGCATGCATAGTAGGTTCTTTTGCTGGGAAGTATATATCATAGGTCTCATTTGATTTCAGGGGAAGGGACGATGAAAGCTGCAAGTCTTCATGGAAACATTGAGTCTGTGCGTCTATTCTTAAGAAGAGGAAAAGGCGGAAGTGACGGGCGACGAATGATGGGTTGACCATGTCGTAATATGTGAGGTCATTTTAATTACTCCTTTTTGTCAAACACCGAACCAGAGGAGACACATCAGTAATAAAAAGGGAAGCATAATTAATCCTGATGGGGAATATAACAAAAGAAAAGTATACACATATGTACAGTGAAGAGGGGGATATCACAGTGGGGTGAACCAGAAGGAAAAGGAAATGGGATATAATCGAGAATAAAAAGGAATAAAGTCTAGTGGGGCTCTTAGCGCCCCCACAGAGTCTGAAACAGACTGCTCAAGTCCGGATTCAAGCCTTTAGCTCTATCGAGTCCTCGTTGCCAGCGGGTGTGATGCTGCGCTTGGAGGAGCTCTCGGCGTGCTCGGGGCTGGTGCCGGAAATGACATCGCGGGTGATTTCAACGTAGTCATACTGGTGGGATAATTAGCTTCGACTCAGGAGATAGTGGGGTTTCGGGGGAACATACAGCAAATTCACCAATCTCAGCATCGTCAGTACCCAGAATCTCATCCTCCTCGGAGATGCGAAGGTGGAGACCAGGGATTAAGTTGATCAGGAAAAGGATGATGCAGCTGCCGAAGAAGGAATATGCCATGCCAGAAACTGAGTCGGCGAGCTGGTATCCGAGCTGGATGTAGTTGTGGTTGATCCAGCCACCGTCAATGGAGGTGGAACCATCAAGGTGAGCAATGTAGTCACTAGCACAAGCAGGTTAGCAGAGCTCGTAAGCAAAGACACCGGAGAAGACATACGCCGCGAAAATGCCGGTCAAGAGGTTGCCGACAAGGCCACCGATACCGTGAACAGCGAAGATATCGAGACTGTCATCAATTTGAATGACATACTTCAGCTTCGTGGCGTAGTTGCAGGCAACAGCACCGACGACTCCGAAAATGAAGGCCGCCCAAGGAGTGACGAAACCGGAGCCCGGCGTGATGGCAACCAACCCGGCAATAGCACCCGAACAGAAGCCGACCATAGACCATTTCCTCTCAAGGCGGTAGTCCAAGATACACCAGGTAACGCCACCCACGGAAGCCGCAAGATTGGTGACAACGGCCGCCATCACAGCACGCAGGTTGGCAGCCAGGGCGGACCCTGCGTTGAACCCGAACCATCCAACCCAAAGAAAGACAGTGCCGATAACAACATGAGTGACGTTATGGGGGCGGTAGTTGAGCTCGTGGGTTCCGTGACCACGACGCTTTCCAAGCATGAGGGAGTAGGCCAGAGCGGCAGACCCGGAGGCGATGTGGACAGGAGTACCACCAGCGAAGTCGAGACCACCCAGCTTGTAGACCCAACCAGAGGAGTTCCATGTCCAGCAAGCGATCGGGTCGTAAATAATGGTGGACCAGATGAAGCTGAAGACCATGCAAGGAAGCATCCGACCGCGCTCAGCGACGGCACCGACTGCAAGGGCCACCCTAGCGTCATCATATCAGTCATTCAGCCCTAGGATAGATCGCGCAAGAAACCACTCACGTAATAGCTGCGAACATTCCCTGGAAGACGGCAAACAAAATATCCGGCACTTTACTGCTGCCAACAGAAGGAGCTCCCAAGACTCCCTTGAAACCAAAGTTCTGCAGATCTCCAATATAACTTCCAGCAGTGTGGGAGAAGGCCAAAGAATAACCCCAGAAAAACCATTGGAACGATACCACTCCGACCGACATTATCGAAAGCCATATCAGTGACAGAGCTGACTTGCGCCGAGCCAGACCGGAATAGAAGAAGCTGGGATGGTTAGCTCTCAAATCATGATGTCGAGATTTTCAACAGGTTTCTTACCCGACCCCCGGGATCATCAGCAGCACCAGGGCAGTAGAAGTAATTACCCAAGCGATATCACCAGACTGGGCACGATGAGTATTAGTATGAGACAATTGCAGACCAGTCCTTGAATAAGCTTACACTGTAGTAGATGTTGAGATCTTCCGTGAGGGAATCACCACCATTGGCACCCGTGCCATTGTAGGCCACCGGATACGCCGACATCACGAATCACACACAACGCACGGTAATTGGTATGAGACCAGAAAGAAAGAACTGTGGCCTGCAATATTTCTCCTCAGCTTGGCAGGAAGTTGAAGTAGTTCTCAGTTCGCAGTCGAAGCCCAAGCGTAGGGGGCTCGAAGGCAGTGGAGTGGAGTAAACAGGCACGTATTAGAGGAGCGCAAGGGAAGCCAGTGGAGGGAAAGTCCGAGCACCGATCAATGAATAATTTGATATGAGCTATAACCCAGTTAGGAGGTCTGGATTGCTGATCACTAATCAGTAGAAGTAGATATGTCAGATATAGTCCTGGTAAAAAGGAAACTCAAGTCAGGGGGAGATGCAGGAGTGATAAATAGTGTTGATGATAATCGGCGGCCGGAGATATTACCAGTCAGATGAAAAGCGCCATTGTCTCACTTGCTTCGAACCCTGGAACTGACTCCACCTCATCGGAACCATGCTTGAAGGGGGGGGGGGGGGAGTCATTATTTCTTGGCTGTAGAGCTAGCTTGGTTCTAATACGATGCGATATCTACAGATAGATAGCGGATGGCTGGCCATGGCGGCGGATTAAGGCCGGTGGAGTTGATGGAGGTTGCCACGGACCAACAGCCATTTCTCATATTGGTTGACTTGGCGGTCCTCGTCTGACCTGCAGTGGAACGGAGACCTCACTTCGTTTTGCGATCTGTCGAGAACGTGGACGAGCATGTTGAGCCCAAGCAGTCCATGGCATTGGTCTGTCCATTGTGCATGGACGCCTAATCCATCAGCCATGGCTGACGGCTGCATATCGCTCTCATGGCGGAGACGACAAACACACCGCAGCTTGCTAGCAGGGAATATTCTTTTCGTGACTCGCATCCCAAACGTGGAGGGAGATTAGGGATTTCATTGACAGATGGAGGTCAATAATGCAAACGCGCGGAAGTATGGATAAGGAGAGAAGTCTATTCAGCCCGAAGAGAATCCTTCGGTTCAGGCAGCATCGGGACTGGCTGGAGATAGTCATCCCGGAGTCTTATCAGTGGTGATTAAGGAACTAGTCAGTCAGACAATTGCATGCAGGAGTGATAGAGAGTGGTTTAGGGGAGACAAAAAGTTCCTTATCTCCCGCCAGATACAGTCAGTCAATGACAGGGCTGACTTTGGAGACCCCGAGAGCTTACCATCATCCACGGGCACTCTTCATGGAGCTCCATCGGAGGCGCATTTGCCTCCACGAGGTTGTCTGTCCCAAACCTTCGTCTTGCCCCACCGGAGTCCTGAGTCGTTAGTAGTCGTACAATTCCAGAAGTTGTTTGTACGAATGCTGCGTGTGGATGCGCAGAGATGCAGGTGTGGGAGGTTCCTAAACCTTCCGAGAATTGGTGGAAGCAGGCCTTATCTTCCTCCGCACGACAGCCAATCACAATCGGATCTGCGCCAGTCTTATCTACAAGGCTTCTGATTACGAACTGACAAGTTGACCCCCCTTCGAATCTATTATTATTATAGTATTACTCCTCCTGATCTCGTTCATGCTCTTGGAGCCAAAGATCATTAAGATGACGCCAAGACTCCAGTCACTTCATGATGGCTAATTCGATATCCGCTTACGCAGCTTCGCAGTGTGCTAACTACCACTGTTCCCGTTGTGGTCAGTTCATTCATGAAGCTTAACAGACTATTGCGCGGCTCTGGGAGTGTCACACAGTACGGAGTACATTCAGGCCGTTGAACAAGATTCTGTCACTAGTGTCATGATTCGATGATCAGAAAGAACCCAGTGCAATGTTTTCAGTCGCCTGGAGATTCTCCACATCCTCCACCCCAACGCTAACGCGCAAAAGATCTGCCGGCACGCCGAATCCCGCCGCCTACTCCAGTTCCCATTAGTTTGCGAGAAGGACATAGACGACGTGAAGGTGAAGCTAGTACCGAGACTCGAGTTCTTGGCCGTTTCAGCCCAGTTAAAAAATTCCACCGCATGCTCCTTCCTGTAAGGAGGAAAGGACAGCAAGTCAAATACTCGCCGGTCGGAATTCGGCATCATCATAGAATCAATTTGTCGGGATAAATGTGGGGTAGTAGACTCTCTCGAACAGTGGGTGATATTGCAGAGTCCGACAGATGGCCTCAGCGTTTACGTTGCATTCTCTGAATGCGCGCGACAAAGTCTCGACTTTGCGCTCTGTTGACAGAGTATGCTCGGCCCAGTAATTGTTGTCCGCAATACTGCGTCGATCTTTGTGAGGCCGTTGGCATCTACGGCATGGCGCAGAAGCTGGAAGTTGGTCGAGTTACCGATCGTCTCGTCTGCCACCACGACGAAGTTCTACTATCGGCCAATTGACGAATGTACTGGAGCTCAGGTTTCAGCACCGAATTTTCTGGGAATGCGTCGAAGGGGTTATGTACTGTTCGCCGGCCTGCAGGCGGACTTCCACTTCATCCGAGGAGTCATGCCCGTGAAAAAATATTCGAGACCGAAATCTGCAGTATGCTCAGGGCTTCGACGTAGGGAAAGCCGTATGCGATACTCTCTCGTTGACCACAAACAGCGAGCAGCATTCTATGGGTGTCAAAATTGGAATTCATGCCGCAAGGGTAGAGCTAAACGGCATGATCGGATCGGATGATTCAACCTCCCGCCGCGAGCTTGTCATAAACCTGGACTGTTCAACCGCTGCTGCATGTTTCATTTCTCCTGCTGGAGGATCCGCTACACGTCGAACAAATGGAATTCAAGACTCCCAAATCGCTTTTCCAAGATCTACTTGCCCTTCCGGTTTTTTTTGCGGCATCACTATTTTCGCCTCTGAGCCTTGACAGACTCTGACACAGCAGCAGCTCTATTCTCACCACTTTGGGTCCAAGTAACTCAATATAATTTTTCTTTAGCGAGCTTACATTGATCATGCGGCGTTCTATTCGGTCTAGAACGCTTCATTTGCTTGGCGGCCGTGTCTCATCATTAGTGCGTCGATCATGGATTTGATATCGATGATAGACGAGTGGCTAAGGCGCATCTCGCCCGCCTTCCAGTTCAAGGTTCATCGTCCTTCAACAGATTTCAAAGCAAGGAAAATGACAAAAGAAAACATGAAATTAAAGGGATTTACTGGTGGTTACCCACTCAACTACTAATCTTATTTCATGGGTGCACTCATCATGAGTCATGCCGACTGCGCTAACACCTAAATGGACCCCGCCTGGAATGGTTGAGAGCTTAAATGTTCTAGGGAGAGCCAGGGAAATTCGATGGTAACTACAGTATTTTCCTCACACTTGAAGACAAATACCAATGGCGACAGAATCTCATGCCATCGTCTTCGGAGCAGCTGGACTGCTCGGATGGGCGACCTTGAACCAGCTGCTCTCGGGTTACCCCTCGTCAAGCCCATTCTCTCGGGTCACTGCCGTCCTCAATCGGCCCGTCTCGGAGCCCGACCTCTGTTTACCTTCAGGGCCGAACCGGCCTTCTTTTGAGCTAGTTTCAGGGATCAATTTGCTAGAGGCAGACGGAGATGATCTTGCGAAGCAACTGAAAGAAAAAGTCCCCGACGTGGAAGGGATAACTCACGTCTTTTATTTCGGTAGGTACTGATTGAAAAGCAGGGTTTAGATAACGATATACTAATATGGACCAGTCTTTGCGCCGTTTAACGATGACCATATCCAAGAGTGTACCCAAAACTGCGGTATCATGCAGCGACTGGCCGACGCAATGAACATCGTCGCCCCAAAGCTGCGATCGTTCGTGTATCCCGGCGGATCAAGAGTAAGCAAGCATTTGGTTGCATAGCGGGAGTGGCGACTAAATATTAGCAGGGCTACGGTATTTACATTCCTGGTGGTGTCTTCCACCCACCACTCGAAGAATCCATGGCCGACAGCATACCAGCAGATTACGCCAAAACAGTCGCATATCCGTGGTTCAGAAAGATTTTGACTGAAGCAAGCAAAGATCGCAATTGGACCTGGAGTGAGGTCTGTCCGGATGCTGTGGTTGGGTTTTCTCCTAACGGCTCGGGGTACTCTCTTGCCCTTCACTGGGCGCAATACCTCTCTCTATATGCATATAATCACAGAGGCTCCACCAACGAGGAAATAGAAGTTCCGTTTCCTGGGAGCGAAGCCGGTTATCGATCGCTGTATACCCCTGTGTCGGGCGAAATTCTTGGTCGCATTGCAATCCATGCAGCACTACATCCAGAATCATGCGGTGGGAAGATTATCAACATGCTAGACAACGATACACCCGTCAGTGCTAGCGACCTATGGCCGCGCATCGCGGCCTGGTTCGGGCTGAAAGGAGTTGGACCAGCGGCAGACGACGACGCTCTCAAGCCAAGTGAATATATCGACAAAAACCGCCATCTGTTTGCTCAGGATGGGGCTCCAAAGGGAGTGACCTGCGGGGTGGGCATCGGAAATAAGCAATTAGATTCTGTTGGCTGGTGGCTGACTTTTGACCGACATTTCAGTCCCAAGAGGTTGAGAACGGTGGGATTTACTGAGCAGCGAGATCCGGTTAATGGCTGGCTGGACGCATTCGAGAGATTTAGGGAGGCGGGGATTATCTTTTGAATTTCTGTTTCGAGTAGGACTGTTGCATGTACTGTACAGCTGCTCACGAACTTTTGTTTGGTGTCTCGAGCTGCTGAACTCCTTGTCTAAGAAAGATACCCGATTCTTTGGCCTTGAGGCCCTGAAGAGACTTCAATCATCAATATCAGTATTACGAATGACTTTACAACAAGATTTGACATTTACTGCAGCCATTAGCTCCTATAGTCGGCCAGTGCGGGACAAGGTGAATAAATAAGTTGTTTGACTGATCTTTCCATAGAACATCCCTCATTCCATATAATTACCTACCGAGAGAGTATGGGGTACTTGCTGTAGCAGCCAATTTGACTACCGCAGGACTGTACTATCCCTGTCACTGTGGGGACAAAAAGCGTTTCGCTCTCTCTCGCGTGCGCTGCCCAATCCGCAACTCCTCTTCTGCACTAACTCTAACACCCAGGGTGGGCGCTTTCTGGCAAGGGATCCAAGAAGCCGATTACTCGCGGTGCTTCTTGACTGTCCCTGGAAGCCCAATCCATAACAACAGAATAGCCACCAACAGAGCCAGAATGAACGGCTCCAGAACTTTGATTCCAGCCGACTGAGCGACCACACCGAGAACAAAAGAGAGCACCGCTGCGCCTCCGCTCCGTAGTAGCCCCGGTGCAAGTGGACTGAGCAAAAGACCAGTCTACTAGGTAAGTATATAAGAACAAGGTAGAGTCTCTTAGTAACAATAACAGAAAACACTAGTTGCAGAAGTCAATACCTCCTCTTGGACTGATTTCAGGAAACAAGACACCTACAAAGCTCAATCACAGATTTTTACTACTCCGTACCTAATGTTCGTTTTCTTGAAATCTAGAAGTGATTGTATATGGCGAACACTCTACTCGTCAAGCAGATTCAACCATGTAGCGAACTCTTGCACGACCCAGATAAACCTGCTAGATGGTCAACTAGTAAATTCGGGGTTCATCTTCTGCAGAAGAGATTCTGCTTTCGACAGAAGAGCTGTCTAGAACCTTGCATCAATATTCATAGAAATCTTTCCTCGCTGAGCAATATCAGACAATGCCATCGTGGGGTGTCCGATGGGTATCTAGTTGGTCAGTTAATGCCGACTTTGTCAAGGTATGACCGAGGAAATCGTCCTCGGTATTTGTTAATGATGCCAGAGGATGGGCTGCTTCATAAGATAGACAGTGACCAGTTGACCGAAACATCGGACTATAATGCAGTCAGGTTACTTTAGATCAATGGAGTAATGATCAGCCATTGCAATAATTGAGATCCTGAAGGAGAAAAAGGGAGTATATGAGAAGGATCGATTTTTCGCAAGGACAAGAAGAACTTAGCTGGACACTCGCTCAAACCCAGAAAAATCACATGCTGCATCTCACGATAAGCTGGGGCGAGGTACTCCGTACTGGTAACTTAATGTACATAAAAGTCGCGCACAAACTCCGCGGAGCTGATGTGGCGGTGATGTGCTTATTCACGGATGGCGGGCGACCTTCGGGTCCGCCTCGGAAGCTCTTGATCTCGAACAGCATCTCCGACGAGACCGTTCCATTCACCTTCAGTGTCATTTCACACTGCTCGTTTCTGGAATCTTTATCATCCGTTAGACTCCATTATATCCTTAAAAAACTTCCTGGTTTTCAGCTGAAATCTGCAAGCTCAAGACGCAGACGTGTCTGGCAGAGACATCCGGACAGGTTTCGCAGCAAAAGCATGCACCGCCACAGCCCCTATCTATCCCCTTGAGGCTTTCCCTTCCAACCCACTCTTTAGCACTGGCCATGCGAGATGGAGTCCCAACAAGACCGTGGGTTTCCGATCATGGAGCATCCTGATATGAACAATCATGATTCGGATGGCTCCGGCTCCTCTGATGAGCTGCTGCAACAGCCCTACAGCATCCGATCGGACTCCAGCTTCACGGAGAATTTCGACAGCCAGATCCCAACCCCCGCGTCGACCATCACCAACTCCCCTACCCCATCCCTTCCCACCGGTATCCCTCCTTGGGTCACGGGTACACCTTCACGCCCGCGGGGAGCGAGCGTCGGCGCCTCTGCTCTCGACAAAGCCCAGCCCGTGGATGGTCTGCCAGGTGACTTGAGGTCGCAACGTCCCTCCGGCCCCGCTCGGACACCTTCGAACACCTACGCCCCTCAGCGCCGCCCGCCCCAGTACATCAGCTTCCAGAATGACCGGCAGAGATCCTCCTCCACGAAGCGTACCCCTCGACGGGACCCCAACGCCCAGTACCGAGCCCAGGAAAAAGCCTACGTCCAGCGCATCCGGGCCGATCCACAGGCATGGTACAACCACTTCGATGAAGCTCAGAATATGAGCCCGGGAATCGGAGACTCAGACCTAGAGGAACCCTCGCCCTCATCGGAAGTTCCCTTTGAAGACGATGCTTATGACCCGGATATTCAACTCTTTCTCAATGATGACAATCTGCCGACACTCGACGAACTAAAGAACCCGCGCAACCAGGAAAGACTTGAGTGGCATTCCATGTTGTCGTCCGTCCTGAAGGGAGACGTCGTTAAGCAAGAAAAACAACGTCTTTTGGGGTCCACGGACACCAAACGGTCCTCCGCCCAGAACAATGCGATTTGGCTTGGTGTTAGAGCAAGGACGTGCGGACGCAGTGTGGCTCTGCAACGGAAGCTCATCGAAGAGGCTCGAACTGGACTGGGACCTATTATCGAAGAGATTATCAAGTTCGAGATCAAAGGTGAGACTGAGATCGGCAAGCCTCCCATTCAACAGGTCGAAGACATCGTGGGACAGATCGAGAGATGTGAAAGCTTGTATTCCACTCACAAAGAGCTTGAAAGTGCACACCCTCGCATTGCTTCGGAGGAGTTTCGCTCGAGCCGTGACGCTGTTCTCGCCTGGCATAATACAACCATCTTGATCAACACGGAACTTGCCATTCTACAAAAGTGGGTCGGCAATGACGAGCTCGATTTCAGCAAACCCAGAACCAAGTCAATCAACAGCGACCTCACGGATGAATCCTCTTTCTTGGATCGGATCATGAAAGAAGATGGGTTGAGAACATTGCAGGGGAGACACAATATGCTTAATGGTGTCGGTGAGGTGATTCAAAAGGCGAAGAACACCTTGATCGAGAATGCCAGCTCGTTTGCCAAGCGCCATCTACCTCCCTACATTGAAGAATTGCTTACCTTGATCAACTTTCCTTCGCGCCTCATTCAAGAGATCATTCGCATGCGACTCTCCTACGCCAAGAACATGAAAGACCCTGCCCAGCAGTCTCCTATTCTGGTAGATCAGATGCTGTCGCAGTTCCAGATTTTGATGAAGGTAGCAGTGGATATCAAGCAACGATACATGGATATTGCCAGGCCTGAGCCGGGTTGGGATCTGCCTCCTTGTATTGACGAGAGCTTCGACTCGGTCGTTCTGGATGCTATGAAGTATTACTTCCGACTTCTCAATTGGAAGCTGAATGCAAACAAAAACACATTCAAAGAAGCCGAGATTCTGGAACAGGATTGGGAGTTCTCTAACGAGGTTGGGCGTCAACTTGATGGGGGTGACATCGAGGTTGCTGAGCAATATAGGTACGGGTATCACAGACTACGACATTCATGTGCATGCTTGCTAATGTTAAACCAGCGCGTTGACTGCAAAGTCTCTTCAACGCTTGATGATCCACTTCGAGCGAGAATTGACGATACGTCCAAATGAAGATCCTATCGACATGGACAAGCGTTACAAGAGTGTTCTTGACTCTACCCGAATTCGTCAACGAAAGCTCTACCGCTTCTCCCGGTTTTTGCGCCAATTGTTCGAAAATGCAACAGAGTATAACTTGCCCGCTGACATTGCCTATGACTTTCTGGAAGCGCTTCTCGTATCGGATCACTTCATCATCAAGTCGACTATCCCGATGGGACAGAAGAATGTCTACCTCTTTGCGCATCCGGCATTGTGGGGCCGCCCCGCAGATCTACAAGCGATCATGGGCACGTCCTTCCGTGAGGAGGATGGCTCGAAAGACTCCCCTCACGCGCCCTATATACTGGTAGTACGTCCGGAGAAGCCATTAGCCTGGGCTGGCAAAGAAATGCAGGTTGAAACCATGGAGCACCCTACAGACTTACGGCTGGGGAAACTGCGCCTTGTCGTTGAGGGCACCCAACAGCGCTTGGCTAACGCTCGGGCTGAGTTGGCGCAATTGACCGGAATGCATCTGGATATGGCCATTGAGCAACGGGCCAATCTCGGTCGCGTCAATGTGGAACTCAACAAGATCAAGAAGATTTCATTCAAGTTATCCATGACTATCATGGATAGTGTTGCAATTATTCGCAATCAGCTGAAGGAGAAAGGGGTGGAAAACCACGACCTGATTCAAGCATGTTATGCTTTCGCTACGGAATTCGGGAAGCGCTCTTCTAACGTCGACCCCAACAGGCGCGCTATGAATAGTGCAAGACTTGTGGATTTGTCTCTTGATTGGGTGTCTTTCGTGTGTGATGACTGTGATGCCGCTGATCGGAAAACCTTCAAGTGGGCTGTTTCTGCTCTTGAATTCGCCATGGCCATTACTTCTAGCAGACACTTGATTTCCATGGATGATGCCCAATTTGCTCGTTTACGACAGAAAGTGGCCGGGTGTATGTCACTCCTGATATCTCATTTCGATATCATGGGCGCTCGGTCTTCACGTGCGGCTCAGGCGGAGAAGCAACGCTTGGAAGAGCGTGCTGGCTCTAGAAGGATGGGCGTAGGTCGAGTCTTGACAGATGAGGAAGCGACCAAGCTTGTGCGGGAACAGCGCCTGGCTCACTTGATTGAAATTGAGGAGAGACGAGTCGACGAAGACGCCAAGCGCCAGGCACTGGGAAGAGTCTTGGAGGGATCCAACGAGGCCGACAGATCTCTTACCGTGCTCTCGTCCTCGGCCACTAATGTCACTCTCCGCTGGCAGCAGGGTCAGTTCATTGGAGGCGGAACGTTCGGATCTGTCTATGCTGCAATCAACCTCGACAGCAATTACCTCATGGCTGTCAAGGAGATTCGCTTACAGGATCCTCAACTCATTCCCAAGATCGCTCAGCAGATTCGCGATGAAATGGGCGTGCTGGAGGTTCTGGATCATCCTAACATCGTTTCATACCACGGAATCGAAGTTCATCGTGACAAGGTGTATATCTTCATGGAGTACTGCTCAGGCGGCTCCCTCGCGAGCTTGCTCGAGCACGGCCGTGTTGAAGATGAGATGGTCATTATGGTCTACGCTCTCCAGCTCCTGGAAGGATTGGCCTATCTGCACCAGGCTGGCATCATTCACCGCGATATCAAGCCCGAGAACATCCTGCTCGACCACAATGGAATCATTAAGTACGTCGATTTCGGTGCCGCCAAGATCATTGCCCGCCAAGGCAGAACTGTCGTCCCCATGGATGCCTTGACCAGCACTGGCCACAAGGACGCCATACCCAAGGACTCCCAGGTGCCTCACAATAACTGGGGCAAGAACCAGAAGACCATGACCGGAACACCGATGTACATGTCCCCCGAAGTAATCCGCGGTGACACCTCCAAGCTCATCCACCGTCAAGGCGCAGTCGACATCTGGTCTTTGGGATGTGTGATCCTCGAAATGGCCACTGGCCGACGACCGTGGTCGACCCTAGACAACGAGTGGGCCATCATGTACAACATCGCCCAAGGCAACCAACCACAGCTGCCAACTCGCGACCAGCTCAGCGACCTAGGTATCGACTTTCTCCGCCGTTGCTTCGAGTGTGATCCTCTCAAGCGCTCCACCGCCGCCGAACTTCTTCAACACGAGTGGATCGTCTCTATCCGCCAGCAGGTCGTCCTTGACACCCCTACGCCAGGTAGCGAGAACAGCGCCAGCAGTTCTACTTCGGGCAGCCGCCAAAATTCTACCTACGGCTAGATCTGAGCTCGATATCATCCCACCTCAAGATGTTTGCTTTTCGCAATCAAGCATCCATTCTTTACTTGACTGGTAACCTTTTGCGAAAGGGAGGCCGAGGATCCACCACTACCATTACGGCACTTGCTCGCAAATTCTTGTTCCCCCACCTCCAAGACTGCTACCCCAAACCACCGCCACCATTGCTCCTTCCCCTTCCATAACGCTTCTCCTCCTTCTTACCTCGTTTTTATCTGCATCTGATACCCTGCATACTTCCATTCCCAAACTATCTATATCTATCACTACTGGTCTTGTGAGATGGTATTTCTTCCTTTGATTCCGTTCCCCCTTTGTTACCTGTTCTTCTGGTTCCTCCCTGCCGTGCCTGAAATGTCAGCATATAATACATATATGCCACTGTGACCAAACTAAACCTACTTATTGGACCGCCGCTCCTATTGAGTATAAACTGTCATATAAAGGGAGAAGAGGGGATTGGCCATACTCTTCTTTTTTTTCTCGTTTTTGGAAGGGGCTACGCTGTGCTGCAGTGAAATTTTAGGCTAATTTTTTTTTGGTCTGTGTTATGTTGGTTTTTTGTTTTGTTATCACGCTCAAGCATACGAAGGAGCGGCGTTTTGTTTTTGACCACTGTATGTGATTACTAGCATCAGCGTTGAGAGAGAGAATACATTTACCATCTCTTTCTTTTTGTTCAGTTTATGCTCCTGTCGATTCTGGAAGTGGGTTGCGGATGTGTAGGAGTGAATGAACCCCCTTAACCCTTGGATACACGGGTTTGAGCCCTGAGAGAAGGGTAAATCAAACGAGGCTCGACTAAGAAGCTACTACTCTACGTAAAGCCGAAGATGAAATCTCTGGAAAGAGGTGAATCAACCGGGGATTCACCGTGTCATCACGGGTTCCATGACCGCGGACACTAATTGTTGACTAATGCTCTCCAAGACAAAACGAGAAACGCAACGCATGTCCGTGACCGAGGGGCGTAAGAGCCAGGAGCACAAAAAAGGAAAACCCTCAGCAAATGGTAATGGAAACGTAACCATGGAGACTGAATCGGAATACATGCCCGACATTCGCTCTGCTCGTTCTAACACTGTTCACGATAACCCGATGAAAGAGAAAGAAAAAGAGGGAAAAGAAAAAAGAAAAAGAAAAAGAAAACCAGACGAGCAGGCCGCGACGTGGGGAACGCGAAAGAAGCTTAAGGCATGAATGAGCCTCAATGTGGTGTTGGTGGATAACAAAAACAGATCGGCCAGCTGTACGCCGAGTGGAGAGGGCATCGAAAATGCAGAAGAGAAGAACCGGGGAAACTCAAAAGCGTGATCTCATCAAGGTGACATGAAATGTGGCCCATTGGGCTAGGGTCGATCTGACCGCCGGACAGTAAGACGGCTGGCCCCCGCAGACGACTCGAGAAGAGTGAAACGCTCCGCATTTCCGTAACTCGAGACATCATAGCAAACAAGCAAGTCATTGCCGCCAACAGGCGGGGTATGCGTGGTAAAAGAGTAAAATTAACAACAATTAGAATGGGATAGAGCCGGGGGGAAGTTGGTAGGTTGAATATGAGATCTTGACCCCGGGCCAATGTCGAACGAAGGCGAAATTAACGGAATTCCATAGCGGGAGTACACCCGTGGTCTTCCACATGCTTGAGATCCAGTTGTTGATATCTGCAAGAGAACGTAGGTCAGCATACAAGAAAACCGTAAATTCCTCCACGAAACACTTACTTCTCGCTCTTCGCATGAAAGTATATGCCGTCCACGGTCCCCTCTACTTGATTAAAACAAATATAGTAGAACCCCTCAAAGCTTGCACCAGATATAGACCTAACGCGGTGGTCGGGAACAAGAAAGTATTCTTTCCAACGCATGAAAATATGTTCACGTTGGGCATAATTGCGATACGTGAAATCGGGTTTCCTTGCTTGTTTCGACAGTGGTCGCCACGCTTGAAACCTGTTCCAATGCTGCATATCAGTCTTCTCTGTAGCGCCCCATGCTTCGTTCTTAGTCTTGAAAGTATGTTTGGTGCCGATTATTTCGCCCTCGAAAAATGTCGTGAGAGTGGGATGATCTTCCGTTAGACCTGCATCGCAGATTAGATGAGTCACAGTCATGTATAGTACAGGTATTGCAGCTCACGAACCTTGTATACGTAGGTATCCACAAAGATAGGATTCTTGCATGTCAACATGCTTAATCTCGACATCAACATTGTAGACCTGGCGATCGGATTGCTGCGTGCCAGTGAATTTACTTCCTGGGCGCAAGAAAGAGGAGGTATAGTTCGGGAGAAGCTACCACAGTCAGATGGATCCCGCGACCGTGACAGCTTTGATTCAAAGACATACCCGGATATTGGAGAATTCGTAGCTTAACAGCGACGTGGTCGATGGTGAAGCGACGGGTGAGGAAGGGTTGGTCAAGCATGCTGGCTCTGCAGTCGGACTCAGCCTCCCCGCGGCAGGCTCATCATCGGGTTTTGCCACATCTTTCATAGGGCTACCACCAGACGAAGGCTCAGCGGCTGATGCGACGGTCGCATCTATCGCTGGACTCAGGGCATTCTGCACCGTGTGCGCGGCTGAAATGAGCTGCGACAAGGAGTTCTCGGAATCATCCCGGTCAGAAAGAGTGGTGGGTACTCGAGACTCTCTCCAGGAAGACAGCCTCTCGACCTCGGGTGGGCAGGTGGAACGAGTGGAGAGTTCTTCTAGGACGGACGAAGCATTCACACTGGATGTAATGTCACTCGGAGTCGGCATTGGAGGCGAATCAAGAAAAGAATGACATCGGATATTGGCAGGTTGATCTGGTGGTGAAGCGTGAGGGAGGGAGTGGGTGGGTGAGTGAGTGCAAGAAGACGGAGGCAGTTTCACTAGGCAGGGAAAGCAAGCATGCAGTTTCGCAACCAGGGCCGAAACTCCCGCAGGAAAGAAAAAGGGACTAGGATCAAAAGGGGAATGATGTGAGGGAATCGGAGAGCGAACCGGAAAAAAAGGTTGCAGAAGTGAGATTTAGGTGAATAAGGAGCAGAAGGAGGAGGAGGGGGCGGTGGTGTTAGCGAGAAAAGAGGAGATGAATAGAATGAATGGGGAAGTGTAGTTAAGGTTAGTTGGACCTTTGATTCTTGAGTACTGCTTAAGTCCCGGGGGGGAGGGGGGGGCATTACCCAAAAAGAAGATCATGCGAGCGCGGGGGAGGCGACCGGGGCAATCGGCGGCGCCTCGGGCGGTTAATCGGCGAGGAGATAAAAAGGAGGGACAGGTGGACGATGTGATATGGAATGAGATGCGAGGATATGATATGATATGATATGATCTGATTTTCCGGACTACGTACGCAGACTAAACAATTATCTCGACTCGTACTCCACTCCCCAATTCTCCTATTCTCTTTTCCCTTCTTTAAGATGATACACCATGGTTTGGACATTTACTGGCTACGTTGGCTCTACTCACAATCCGACATTGCGTCATCTCCGCCTGCAGTTATTTCACCAGTTGCGACAACAATACTTCGATGGTTAAAACCAGGTATATCCGCTGTCATTTTGGAAAGTCACAAAACCAATTATCAAGTAACGCCTAATCCGATGTGTATCCTTCTTCGTTCCATCGTCGCGTGCCAATTTAGATAGGCTTGATCTGAACGAGAAAACTGCTATCAGCCAAAAGTGCTTGCTGGGTGCGCAGTTGGGAATTCTAACATACCTTGAAATGAAGTGAGATGAGCGAGAAGATGAGGGCCTTCAAATCTTGCACCAGATAGTAGAAGACGCGGAGACCTTCGGGGTCAGCCGATTCGGTCACGTCCACCAGGGAGCCGATTTTCGCGGTCTAAGCCCACCAGTCAGTATCTCTACACCCGCAATCAACCACTGTAATTTCTGAAACGCACCTCGAAGGAAATGTGTTCATTGCCCAACCTGATCTCCAATTCTTGACGTCCATCTTTGTTCTTTTGCGGCCACTTGGAGTCGTCCTCCCTAAATCGCGTAAGTATACACATTTCATCGGATCCTCCGAGTGCCAAGGTAGGGCGTACTTCATGATCTCGCTCTCCTTGATAATGCGCTTGACCTCCTGGATCATTGCCGCACTGACGCACACTGCAAGACTGATATCAGCTTCTGTAACCTACAACCATCGAACATTCGGGCACACACTTTCTTTGCGGATGAGGGAGTCGTTGCGGTAGTTGGAGTTGTTGGCATAACGCACGGCGGCACTACGGCCATCGCCCAATGTGCGGAAGTCAAATTCTGGTCGCCATTAGTTCATGAACCTCCAGCTGCAATGCTCGAGGATACCGACCTAGAAACTCATGTCCAAACCGCCCAGAGTGACCTGAGCTGCGGACCTGTCAGCAGCTGAGGAAACCTGGGCTTCATACAGGCCGTCCTTACTAGTAGCGGAGGTAGAAGGTTTCGCCTTGGCCCGACATGTTGGTTATGTGCTCGGCCTGTCTGCTAGATGGGTGGCCGATCAACGAGTACGTCGAGATTACTCCGAAGCCAGCTGGAGGAAAATAGCGGGCGCGTTCCTGGGTGGAATTGGCTGGTTTGTCGGGTTGGTCCAGGCGGGGCTTAGTCATCCACACACTCCGGACAGCTTGCTCCGCCCGCGCAAATGGCCAGGTTGAGCCTCGATTGTCCGCACCCCCTCCGACTGTCAACATCTTGCACTGATGAACGCTAGGCAGGTGAGGGGAGCCCAGCTATACTAGTTACTTTCTTCGAGTCAATCCTGAGTTACCATTGGGGAGAGTTGACCTGGTGCGCAATACTGCCATCCCCTGAATCGCCAACCCCAAGCAACCACCTGTACTGACCACATCTAAGCTCTCCTCCATCCTGACCTTCCCCCTGTTACGGCCATTCGCTTACAACACTTGATCACAATGGCTTCGTTCCTGGAAAATGCATACAGTCTGGTCCACTTGGACAACACTGCAGATCAGCCCTCGTTGCAGGACCTGAAGTTGCAGTTGGAGAAGGGTACCGATGAGACCAAGATGGACACTATGAGGCGGATCATCACGATCATGCTCAATGGAGACCCGATGCCACAGTTGCTCATGCACATTATTCGCTTCGTCATGCCGTCCCGAAGCAAGTCTCTCAAGAAACTGCTTTACTTCTATTACGAAATTTGCCCGAAACTCGATGCCAATGGCAAACTCAAGCAAGAGATGATCTTGGTCTGGTAAGGGGACGATCACATCCCCCGCTGTGGTCTAATCTTTCGGCTCTTTGGTCTAACACTTGCTTTCTTGGTCTATAGTAACGGCATTCGCAATGACCTTCAGCATCCCAACGAGTATATCCGAGGCAATACACTTCGTTTCCTATGCAAACTCCGTGAGCCGGAACTCATCGAACCCCTACTCTCGTCCGCACGCTCGTGCTTGGAGCACCGCCACGCATACGTGAGAAAGAACGCCGTTTGGGCGGTCGCTTCTATCTTCCAGCACTCCGAGTCCCTGATTCCAGATGCTCCCGAACTCATCCAGACCTTCCTCGAAACCGAAACCGACGGCACCTGCAAGCGCAATGCCTTCGCGGCCCTCATGTCCATCAGCCATCAGAAGGCTTTGGAGTACCTCGCTTCCACTTTTGACGGCATTCCCAATACTGATGAACTGCTTCAATTGGCCGAGCTTGAGTTTATCCGCAAAGATGCCGTGCAGAACGCTCAGAACAAGGTTAGTTGGAGAGGTCAATCGGCCGCGCCATTCACTAACCATCAGCAAACAGGCGAAATATCTGCGTTTGATCTTCGACCTTCTGGACGCCTCCACGAGTACAGTTATTTATGAGGCTGCGACATCGCTCACAGCGCTCACCAGCAACCCGGTGGCCGTGAAAGCTGCGGCAGGCAAGTTGATTGAACTTTGCATCAAAGAGGCCGACAACAATGTCAAGCTTATTGTTCTCGACCGCGTCGATCAGCTGCGCATTCGTAACGAGGGTGTTCTAGATGATCTGACTATGGAAATTCTACGTGTTCTGTCCAGCCCAGACATTGACGTTCGCCGGAAGGCACTTAGCATTGCTTTGGAGATGGTGTCAAGCAAGAATGTTGAGGAGATTGTCATGCTGCTGAAGAAGGAGCTCGCAAAGACCGTCGATGAACAATACGAAAAGGTAAGCTGGTTCCTATAGTTTATAATGCAGAAGCTAATAACCTGTACAGAACAGCGAATACCGCCAGCTGCTGATTCAGTCGATACACAACTGCGCCATTCGTTTCTCAGAGATCGCTGCAAGCGTTGTCGACCTTCTGATGGACTTCATTGCAGACTTCAACAACAACTCCGCTGTCGACGTGATCTCGTTCGTGAAGGAAGTCGTGGAGAAGTTCCCCGCCCTCAGACACTCCATCGTCGACCGGTTGGTCTCGACCTTGAGCGAAGTCCGTGCCGGCAAGGTCTACCGAGGCGTTCTGTGGGTAGTTGGTGAATATTCCCTGGAGGAGAGGGACATTCGTGAAGCATGGAAGCGGATTAGAGCAAGCCTGGGCGAAATCCCCATTCTCGCCTCGGAACAACGTCTCCTTGACGAGGTACCGGAAGATGCTACTTTCAAGGATCAACCGAATGGTCATAGCAAGCCCTCTGCTCCGACCGGATCGCGCAAGGTGCTGGCTGATGGCACGTATGCCACTGAGAGTGCGCTCACGAGCCAATCGGCCGCTGCTGCCCGTCTCGAGGCCGTCAAGGCTGCGCAGAAGCCTCCTCTTCGTCAGTTGATTCTGGACGGTGACTACTACCTCGCGACTGTTCTCTCTTCCACCCTCACCAAATTGGTCATGCGCCACTCGGAAGTCTCCCAGGATACCGCGCGTACGAACGCTTTACGGGCCGAGGCTATGCTCATCATGATCTCTATCATCCGTGTTGGCCAGTCTCACTTCGTGAAAGCACCCATTGATGAGGACTCGGTAGATCGCATTATGTGCTGCGTGCGCTCGCTTGCTGAGTTCTCCGAGAAGAAGGAGCTGGAGACCACCTTCCTGGAAGATACTCGGAAAGCTTTCCGCGCCATGGTCCAGGTTGAGGATAGGAAGAGGGCTGCTAAGGAGGCTGTTGAGAAGGCCAAGACTGCTGTGCAAGTTGACGATGCTATTCCAATCCGACAATTCACAAAGAAGGCGGCTCTCCAGGGTGCGGAGGAGATTGAACTGGATCTCGCCAAGGCCACTGGTGGTGACTCGACAGTGGAGACTGTCTCATCGAAGCTGAGCCGGGTTGTCCAGCTGACCGGGTTCTCGGATGCCGTCTACGCCGAAGCCTACGTTACAGTCCACCAGTTTGATATTGTTCTGGATGTACTGTTGGTCAACCAGACTCTGGAGACGCTACAGAATCTCAGCGTTGAATTCGCAACTCTTGGAGATCTCAAGGTTGTCGAGCGACCTACTACACACAACCTGGGACCCCGCGACTTCTTGAACGTGCAGGCTACAGTCAAGGTGTCGTCGACGGATACGGGTGTGATCTTTGGCAACATTGTCTACGATGGAGCGAGCTCAACGGAGACGCACGTTGTGATCTTGAATGACATCCATGCCGACATCATGGACTACATTCAACCTGCGCACTGCACTGAGACCCAGTTCCGTACCATGTGGACAGAATTTGAGTGGGAGAACAAGGTAAACATTAACTCCAAGGCGAAGAGCCTTCGAGAGTTCCTCAAGCAGCTCATGGAAAGCACCAACATGGCCTGCTTGACTCCCGAGGCGTCCCTCAAGGGCGACTGTCGGTTCCTGAGCGCCAATCTATATGCCCGGAGCGTATTTGGTAAGTTGTCGGCCTTGACCAACTAGACGGAGTATGACTGCGTTACTGACTTTGGAATGTCTACAGGCGAGGACGCTCTGGCGAACCTGAGTATTGAGAAGGAGGGCGAAGATGGACCGATCACCGGTTTTGTGCGGATAAGAAGTCGTTCCCAGGGACTGGCCCTGAGCCTGGGGTCCCTGAAGGGCCTCAAGGCATCCGCTGCATGAATCAAGTGTTGCCTTTGAAACGTAATTGAATAGCCATTACCCTGTTGTTGCCGGACCACGGATTTATTTGAACCAATGCACCTATTCTCTCTTCTGTGTTCTTCTCATGGTACGGATTTTGTTGATTATAATGCCCTCTTCCTGTGTTGTATTGGACGAGAAAAGACTTGATTCCTCAATGCAAGATTTCTAGAATTCCGCGCTGGTGCTTCGGTTCAATTGTTCTCGTAGGCTGTTCGTTCCAGTCCTGGACCAAAGTATGTGGGATGAGGACCTGAAACCAATTGGTTCGATGATGAAGCAGTGGAGTGTTTCCAGTGGACCGGTAGATTGGTTCCGCGAATGACATCCTGATGGATCTGCATTGCACAAAATTAGGGAAGATTGTGGAAATGGATCTGGGGTGCCCGAAGGGGAGAGACTAAAAGAGAGACTGAAGTTTGAACAGTAGAGACTAGAGAAAGACGATGGAGCGGCGAAAGCGACCAAGTGGAGATGGAGAGAATACAGTACGATCCATTCCTGGTGGAGAAACAGTTGTTGCTCGATAAAGACCGGCATAATCTCCGTTCCGCTTTCATTCTCGCTCTCTCAGTCACTTTGCTTTATTCCACCTGAGTATTATTTCTTATTGACTAGTATTATTTATTATCTATCGTTATTAGCCTAAAACTTGCTCTTCCCTCCTCGTCTTCTTCCCCCCTCCTCCTCCTCTTCATGTCACTTTCCTCTTCTAAGAACTACCTACTGCCCGCTCTCCTCTTATTGTTAGACTATTCTTATCCGGTTTTTGGGTATTGCTTATTTCCCTGTCCCTACTTTGCCTTTTGTTCATTGGCAGTCCTTCCGAATCTCCTGCGTCTGTGTCGCCCTCTTTCGGTTTTGTTGCCGGGCTTTATCATGGCTTCCACCGCCGATAGTTCGCGCCCATCCTTCAGTCCCGCGGATGCCTCGGATCAGCTCTTACAGCACGATGCCACCTTAGCAGTCGGTGACTCGGTCACTCTGACGCTCGGGGGTGACTCTCTACTTGTTGTCGGTATGTCTCAGTGTTCAATGTCTGATTGGAAGAGTATGATTATGATTCCATGTGCTTGCGACTGACCCAGCCTCGGCTGCGCGCAGATGAACGCTCCGGCCGCAAATCCGAGCGCGGATGCTGCAGCGTTCGGAAGAAGGATGCAGGTATAGTCCAACAATCCACGCTTGAGCAGATTTTTTTTCGAAATAAGACTATTCCTAACAATTATTACCGGTTTCCAGCTACCAGAATTTCTCGCACGATATCCTTGTACAATGTATTGGACGCCGATCTTTCGCCGACCGGGCTTACCATCACCTATGCAGAACCCACGCAACAAGACGAGGTCGCGGTGGCCGCCCTCCAATACTCAATCGGCGAGGAGGAGAAGGGCGCCGCCGAGAGCTGGATGAAGAAATTGCTGGATGTCGCTTACGGGTCCGCGCAGCGCAACAAGAGACTCAAGGTCCTGGTCAATCCGTTCGGCGGTCAAGGCCACGCGGCCAAGCTGTATTCGACGCATGCAGCGCCCATCCTTGCCTCGGCGCGCTGTCAGATCGACGTACAGGAAACGACGCACCGCGGCCACGCTACCGAAATTGTGCAACAGCTCGACATCGACGCCTACGACGCGATCGTCTGCTGCTCCGGTGATGGATTGCCGTATGAGGTGTTCAACGGATTGGCGCGCAAGCCCAATGCACGCGAAGCGCTCGCCAAGGTGGCCGTGGCCTTGCTCCCTGGTGGGTCGGGCAACGCCATGAGTTGGAATTTGTACGGAACGGGCAGCGTCTCGGTGGCGGCGTTGGCGATCGTCAAGGGTCTGCGGACCCCGCTGGATCTGGTGTCCATCACGCAGGGAGATACCCGCACCTTGTCGTTTCTGTCCCAGTCTTTCGGGATTATTGCGGAGTCGGATCTGGGGACGGATGATATCCGCTGGATGGGAGCTCATCGATTCACGTATGGGTTCCTCAAGCGGCTCATGCACATGACGGTCTACCCATGCGATCTTGCGATCAAGGTTGTGATGGACGATAAGCAGGCGATCAAGAACCACTACAGCTCGTATGCGCAAAGCCAGCCCCCCGGCCGGCCCGCCAAGCTCACTGCAGACCAGACCGGCGGATTGCCGGATCTCGTCTACGGCACCGTACAGGACGAGTTGCCGAAGGATTGGGAGGTGATCCCGGCCGAGACGCTGGGGAATTTCTACGCGGGCAATATGGCCATCATGTCGAAGGATACCAACTTCTTCCCCGCATCGGTGCCCAACGACGGGTTGATGGACATTGTCACCATTGATGGAACCATCGGTCGATTGAGGTCTCTCAAGATGATGACGGAGATTCCCGAAGGAGGGTTCTTCGATATGCCGGAGGTCAATATCCGCAAGGCGTTGGCATACCGACTTGTGCCCCGGGAGAAAGAGGGTTTCATCAGCGTGGACGGAGAAAGTGTGCCTTTTGAGGCTTTCCAGGGGGAGATCCACAAGGGACTCGGCACTGTGCTGTCCAAGTCTGGACACTTGTATGAGGCCGCGGGGCCGCGGCCTTGATGACTGGCCGGCGTTTGCTACGTTTCTGTTCCCAGTCTTTGCGCTCTGATGATACCCTGAGTTTTGAGGAAAGCACTGGCTTGCTTTTGTGTTTGGTTTGTGATAAGATGCATAGACAGTTGTACACTACAAGAGAAAGATGAGGAAGTTAGTAGAGTTGATATAGATATTGTTATATAAGAATTATCAAACAGGAAGTTCAAACTCCGCATCTCAAGATCGGAGAATTGAAATAACAAGATATGCAAGTCTACGTAGAACAAGTGTAAAAAACCAGACTCCGATCCTAACCCATAGTGATCAAGCAAGAACTTTTGGGCATAGTGTATGTGTTCGAGTCGTATCATCTAGTCGTCTCCAAAACCACCCCACTCCGCATCCTCGTCATCATCATCGTCGTCCTCCTCATCATCATCACTATCACTGTCAACCTTACGACGCTCTTTCCACCCCCATTCAACCAGCCGCTCATCCTCCAGCGCCTCCGCCGCCCGCATGCGCACCGGTTTATAGGGACTCTCCTTCCTCAACCGCTCAAGCGGCCGCAACAGCAACTCCTTCGGCACATCCCCGACTGGTTTGCGGACTGTCGTGCCCGTTTCCTCATCGGTGATCTCCTCAAACTCCAGCACCTTCTCCAACTCATCCACCCAGATATCCAGGACATGGTAGCGCAGTCCATCCGGCCCGTGCGGCATGGGGATGTAGTCCTCCGCCTCGTTGGCGGCCGGTTGATCAGGATCGAAGTTGAGGGGGCAGAGCGGGCCATCCTCGAGAATCGCGAGGTAGGATTCCAGCGGCCCCCATTTTTCCTTATCGACCCCCTGCTCCTTCTCCTCCTCCTCTTGCGTAAGTTCCTGTGGTTTTGAGTCTGTTTGTTGTTGTTGCTGTTGCTGCTGCTGACCCTTCCCCTTGCGCTTCTTCCCGCCCTTTTTGCTACTGTTCAGGTCTTCCTCGCGCTTGCGCTTGCCCCCGGCTCCTCCAGCCGCAACTCCCTCCTCAGCACCATTTCGGCTCTTGCTCTGCTGGTTCTGTTTGAGGAAGACTTCGAAACCGACACCAACATAACACCGAATCAAGAACAAGTACTTGTCCAATCGGAGGCGGTCGATCGAGTGGAAATCCCGGCCGATGGTCGTCCAGAACGCGCGCAGGAACTTGTGGACCGTCGTGGATGGTAGGGTTGGGACGAGGTTGTAGGAGAGGGTGCGCGCTAGGGCTTGTTGGGTTAGGGGGCGGTCGGAGTGGTAGAAGCCTTTTTTCCCCCGGGAGGAGGGGGGGTTTGGTTAGCTAGGTGGTTCTTGGAGGGTAATGAGGTTCGGGATGGTTCTTGCAGGGTTGGGTTTGAGGGAAGGGTCTGGGGAGAAGGATGCTTACAGAAAAACAGTCCCTTCCAGAGTTTCAAGAGCTCGAGGTTGGTGAGGTCGGTCTTCGCGCGGAGGAAGAGCGTTAGGCTGTTGGTGGCTTTGTCGCGGAGTTTTTTGTCTGTTCATTGTAAGAATATTAGGACGGGAGTGATAATCAAAGAAAATTTTGAGGGGTAATAGGCATACCGCTGGATGCGAGCTCCTTGATGAAAGGAGTTTTGCCGACGTCTGCCATGGTGGGCAGGTTGCACGCAGTACTGAAAGTGTTGAGAGCGCCGTTGTCCGACGTGTGGAGATCAATTGGTTTTTTGGGTATTGCTGGAGGGCACTGCGATGATGCTGACCACTCAAGAAGAATTATGCTGGTCCTGGGTGAGACGGTTGGTCGCGCGATACGGACGGACTTGAAGCCATCGATATGTTGGACACTACACTTTTTTTTCCTTGCGGATGGAGTCGATGTTTGCACTGTTTGGTTGCGAGGAGTGGCTGATTGGTGGGTGTCAGGCATGCCGGGGCGGTGGGGCAGCTGGTGGGTGTGGGGCATTTTTAGTTCTGTCTGTGTTGGAATGGAATAGACTTGCAGGGTGTAAGTATAGTATACTGCCAGTGTATCAGTCATCACCCGTACAGTACTTCGTGACTCATGATCTTAATATATATCTAATCTATTCAAGAAATGCTAACCTTCACACTCATCACACTCATCATCAAACCTCTTCAGTAGGCGTACTCCCTCCCGACTCGGGCTTGATGTCCCGGATCTCGAATCCACCTTCATCCTTGTCCTCGCCCTTCTGCGGCCACAGAATCTGGCGCGTCACAATTGCCCGCACCATCATGTAGAGAACGAAAAGCCACATCAGGATCAACGGCGGCACCATGACGCATCCAATGATGTTGATCGCCTTGCACGAAAACGCCTTCCCGATCGCAAACGTCGCCGTGATCAAGGCGGTATTCGGGAAGACGAACGAAAACCACGCCATCGAGAAGACCATCTTCCCTGGTCCGATCACCGACCAGTGCGCGAAGCTGGCGATGAAGAAGAAAAACAGCGCTAGTCTGGAGAGGAAGGCTGCGTAAGCTTGGTGTTTTCTGCCCGCAAATCATGGTCCCGAGGGGACAGCACTTACCCCCAGAGCCATAAGCACGCAAAATCAGCGACTACCTTCACAATGTCCGCGGCGAGGGGCCCGTTGCCCAAGAAGTCGCTGGGGAAGCTTCGTTTGGCATGCGCCGCCATATTGACGATCCCAGACACGGTGAACCCGCTGGGACCCACGGACACAAACATTCCCGGACGCACATTTTCTCGCGGCAGCTTCTGCGACATCAGTCGGTAGATGAAGGCGGAGTAGACCATCAATGAGACGAGGAAGCCCACCCCTTGGATGGTGGTGCCTCCGATGATGATGCGCAGGGCGCGCGAGGGTTCGAGGGTCGAGCTTAGGACGCCCGCATGAGGGCCGATGATCAGCATGGGATATGCGGGGAAGATCCAGATGGGGGTCATCTGTGCGATTGTGAATGTCTGCGTTGACCACCTGCGCCCAGGAAAGTCAGCTTTGACAAGGGGGCCGGGGGAAAGCTCCGCTGGTCCACTTACAGAATCAGATATATGCCGGCGGAGGAGATAACGGCTAGAGCAGCATCGATCCAGAACAGTATGCCCACCGCATGTGTCAGCCATGCGCCGGTGTGGCCGGGTCCATATTGGGAGATGTTGATCAGAATCGTGCCAAAGGATACCAATGATGCAGGGACAAACAAGGATTCCGTCGGATGCAAAAATGACGCTTTGAACGTGTAGGGGTATAAGTAGAAGCGAGTAAGCAGAAGGCACCAGATAATCACATAGAAGGCCAAATTGAGCAGAAAAAAAATGATGCCAATCGTCTCCAACCCGCGAAATCTATAGGGTACTAGGATCCAGTCAGTCAATTGGCAGGAGTTTCAAACAGCATGCGTGATGGGCTCATGCTTACTAAAATACAGAACATTTGCAATTCCTCCAGTCGCCATTGTCAACGTGAAATAAGCCCACGTGAAGTGACGAAGCCTCCCCTTCCATCCAATCTTAGCAGTAGACCAGTCCACTTCCCGCCGCCGCCGGCGACGTTCTTTGTTGCTGTGCCCCTCCGACTGTTGATACGAAGACTGGTTCAGCGCTTCCAGAGCCGACGTATGCGCCGCGCGCACTCTACTCCCTCTCGACGGGAATGGAAAGGCCTCTAGGTCATTCTGTGTATCCTCAATCGTGGGAGTGCGAAACCCCTCATCCCCGGGGTTGCGCGTGTGTCGAGGAGACAAAAGTTCGCTTGCCATTGCCGAGATCCCAAACCGTGCATTACTTGTCTTTCGATTATGAACATTCCAGCATGAACCAAAAGAGTTTTCAATCTCTTTTTCTTTTTGAAAAGCAAGAGTCAGAGTTTCAAGAGCAATGAAGTCAGAATGGCCAGGTGGAGACTCTTCCTGCCTTGGCCCTTGGGGTATACCTACAGGTACCAGTCGAGGCTGAAGTCTGTTCAGCACAAAAGCTGAGATCTTGAGAAAACACACCACAACAGTTGCAAGTAACGATAGCCAGTCGCTTATTATAGGTGCACTGTTTGGCCTGGTCGGTTTTTCCTTTAATTCGCTGGTTCGGTGTTGGCACCAATCATACAAGATAATGATCTGCGCCGGTCTAGAAGTGGAGTGTGCGAGCGTGTAAATGCGCAGCAGGACACACAAATTCAAGCCTGTCTGCTATGGAGGGAGTGATAGTCAGGGATGATGAGCATCCAGTGTTCTTTTTCTCCTTCGCAATGTTTTTTTTACCGGAGGCCAGATCAAGATCACTACGCAGTTCAGATTGGAGTTTTTGCCTCTCGGTTACCGGCACACGCAGACCTCATGGCGGGGAAAACCAGGCAAAGCCCGGTCACTTCAACTCCACATCAAGGAACACTAGGCTTCGCGGATCGTAATGGGGGCGCTGCGTCATCGCCAAGATCGAATCCTTCGCATGTCCATCTTTAATCTATCTCGCAGTAAGTTATCGATGATGTGATTACCAAAACAACGGGCGGTTGGATAAGTACACTTTCAAACCCAGTGCATGCTCTTTCGTCGGCCCTATGGGTGGGGTCGCCAAACTATGGGATAACGGGCTTGTAGTCGTCAAGCTTTTATAGTACTAGTGACAGTGCTTTTGAATTTTTGTACATTCATCAGGTCTTTCAGGGTACTGGAGCAGATAGTGCTGTGAGTATTGTCGACTCGGAACATCCGATGTAAAGCATCTAGATGCCCCCGGGGAGAATGCAGTGACAGCAAGCAAGGACAGACAAAGGTATGTGCATGATTACTGCGTGGGATGCATAAGCACTACCAATCTTTATGTGCATTATTAGGTAAGCGGATGTCTTGTAAGTTAACTAGATCTTCCGCTTACTCGGCACTTCAGTTCGTTCCGGAGCCGGAAATCAACTTCATACTTACTTGCTACCCCTCGCCTCATCGCTGATATGATCATCTACTGATGGTGGACATATGTGCCGTGTAGAGTATCAGTATTTTAGTACAAGCTCTTTGACTGCGCATTGCGCTTCAGACTTTCATCAGCTGCTCATACACAACCGACTTGTATACAAGCCAATTTCTTCGGAATGAGGAGATTCATACTTCGTCCCCTGTAGAAGTACACTTGGAAATGTACTTTAAGCTTCTTCGCTCTAGCTTCCCTGGGGTCCAATCGGACGATTTGGTCTCGCAGCGACAAAAGGGTGGCTTCAGAACTAAACGCAAGCTTGAACGGATCTTCCGCATCCGGCTTCCTCTTGACGCACCGTCCAGGTACACCACACTGCGCGGCCCCGGTTCACACACTGAGTTCCGATGGTAGTCTTACCTTTGGACACATCAAAGGATGCTTCTAAACGTTTTCTTATTCGCTCCCAACACACAAATTGGCCCATCGTTGCACAGGGGTTTGTCATGACATCACCACTCGAACTTCCGAGGCGAGAAAGTTTACCTGATTCTCAGCAAGCAGCACAAATGGCACCCAGTACACCTGGTGCAGCAGCACGTGCATCGGCTGTTTGTGGTCAAGTCCTGTCGGCTTGGTGTGTACTTCGGACTGCCCTGGTGATTGCGGGAGAAGCAGTTCTCATTCATTTTACCCCTGCCTACTCTATATTCAAGACTTCTCTTTCCATGCAGAATATCATTGTTTCTATTTCTTTGTTTCAGCATCAGTATCAGCATCAGCATCAGCTCGTCAGTGTCTGATCAGAGACGAAGCTTTTCACAATGGCAAGCAGTAAAGAGACCAGTGACATCTCACCCACCTCTTCCGCGGAGAACGGTCAGGATGACGAGATCACTCCCCTCAGATCCCCGAAGTTGGAGCGCGAAGATAGCAGCTCTTTCGAGCAGATGGACCCCGAGCGCAAGGCTGAATTGACCCGCATAGCCTCGAACTTTCCACCTGCCTTTTCCCGGCGTCAGACTGTCGATTCGGGCGTTGGCGCGTCGAGCATCGAACGGAAAGATACTGTTGAAAACTTGGAGATGAGCGACCCCATTCTAGATCCAACCAGTGATCAGTTCGATCACAATAAGTGGGTTCGAAAGGTGCTCAGGCTTCTGGACAAAGAGGGCATTCCCCGGCCACCTTCGACGGGTATCGTTTTCCAGAATCTGAATGTATCTGGCTCAGGGTCTGCCCTACAATATCAGAGCACCGTGGCTTCGCTGCTGCTGGCTCCTCTTAGGCCACAAGATCATTTGGGCTTCCTGCGCCACTCTCCAGAGAAACACATCTTGCGTGATTTCGACGGACTGCTGAAAAGTGGCGAGCTCCTGATAGTCCTGGGTCGGCCTGGGAGCGGATGTTCAACCCTCCTGAAGTCATTGTGCGGCGAACTGCATGGACTGAAGCTGCGCAAGAGCTCCGAGATTCAGTACAATGGTATCTCAATGGAAAAGATGCACAAGGAGTTTAAAGGAGAGGTGCTTTACAATCAAGAGGTCGACAAGCACTTTCCTCATCTCACTGTCGGGCAAACACTGGAGTTTGCGGCAGCAGCAAGAGCTCCTGAAGTACGCTTGCGTGAGATCAGTCGACAGCGATATGCCAAGTACGTTACGCAGGTTGCAATGTCTATATTTGGTCTAACGCACACCTACAACACAAAAGGTATGCCTTCACGCCGAAAGAGCTTCCCAGCCTTTTGTTCATGTGCTAACGTAGGTTCTAGTTGGCGATGACTATATCCGAGGAGTCTCGGGAGGAGAGAGGAAACGCGTCAGGTTGGTTGATCTCTATTCATTTTTCTTCTTTCTTCTGGTGGCTCAGACTGACTTGTTCTTTAAGCATCGCTGAAATGGGATGTAAGTGTCAACATTGGTTAGCTTTTGTATATGTATTGACCTGTGTTAGTGTCGGGAGCACCTTTCGGGGCCTGGGACAACAGCACTCGAGGGTTAGATTCGGCGAGCGCGCTCGAATTTGTGAAGGCGCTACGGGTCAGCTCCGATCTAGTAGGTACCTGTCATGCGGTTGCAATCTATCAGGCATCTCAAGCGATCTACGATGTCTTTGATAAAGCCATTGTCCTCTATGAAGGCCGGGAGATCTACTTTGGGCCGTGTAGCAAAGCAAAAGACTACTTTGTCAACATGGGCTGGAATTGCCCTCCACGCCAAACGACGGGCGATTTCTTAACGTCCGTGACCAACCCACAGGAGCGTCAAGCACGAGAGGGGATGGAAGGCAAGGTGCCTCGGACTCCAGATGAATTTGAATCGTATTGGAAGAAAAGCCCTCAGTATGCCAGGCTACAGGAAGAAATCGAGCAACATTTGAAAGAATTCCCGTTGGGTGGACAAGCAGAACAGAAGTTTCAGGAGATGAAGCATGTGAGACAGGCAAAACATGTCCGACCAAAGAGCCCTTATGTCATCTCGATTCCTACGCAGGTTAAGCTCTGCACGATTAGAGCCTACCAAAGGTATGTCCTGATGATAGCCAGGGACGATTCCCGCTGCTGACTTTTGTAGAATCTGGAATGACAAGCCCTCGACCTTAACAAATGTCCTTGGCCGAATTGCAATGTCCCTCATCATTGGCTCAATGTACTTCGGGTATGTCCATTGACCCCAATATCTCTGGCGCTTACTGATTGCTCAGAACACCAAATGCCACGGCGGGCTTTCAGAGCAAGGGAGCGGCCCTTTTCTTCGCAGTTCTGTAAGTTTGCCTCAACCAGAACGATGCAGAGCACAACCTCAAGATTGATCAACTGACCCTCCATAGAATGAATGCTCTTATCAGTATTACAGAGATCAACTCGCTTTATGATCAACGTCCTATTATCGAGAAACAAGCCTCTTACGCATTTGTGCATCCCTTTGCCGAAGCATTCGGTGGTATTGTGTCCGATATTCCCGTCAAGTTCGTCTCCGCTGTCGTTTTCAATATCATCTTCTATTTCCTCGCTGGCCTCGTAAGTCAAAAAAACCGCACCCGTTTTCTCCACTTGTAGCGATGTGTAGCTAACCAGCGACACAGCGATATGAACCATCGCAGTTCTTCATATTTTTCCTGTTCACCTTTTTAAGCACGCTTGCAATGTCCGGCATTTTTCGCACTCTCGCAGCAGCAACAAAGACTCTAGCACAGGCCATGGCTATGGCTGGTGTCATGGTTTTGGCCATTGTCATCTATACTGGATTCGTCATCCCCACCCCTCAGATGTCAGACATTCCGTGGTTTAGCTGGATCCGATGGATAAACCCAGTTTACTACACCTTTGAAGCTTTGATAGCCAACGAGTTTCACGGGAGGCGGTTCACGTGCTCGGGGTTTGTGCCGGCTTACCCTACTCTGAGTGGAGATTCATTCATCTGTGCTGTCCGGGGCGCTGTCGCAGGAGAGCGGACTGTCTCTGGAGATGCTTACATTGAAACCCAGTACAGTTATACATATGCACACGAATGGAGGAACCTAGGGATTCTGATTGGCTTTTATATCTTCTTTACTGGTTTGTATCTGGTGGCAACTGAGATCAACTCTTCTACCTCTTCCAAGGCCGAATTTCTGGTTTTCCGGCGAGGTCACGTACCTCCGCATATGCGCGGTCTCGACAAAAAGTCACAAGCCGAGGAAGGCACCGCAGATGGGGCTCTGGCTCATAGATCGGCCGAAACCGAGAAAGATACCTCTGCACTTCCAGAGCAACATAGCATATTCACGTGGCGAAATGTTTGTTATGACATTCCCGTTAAGGGGGGCGAGCGGCGCCTCCTCGACCACGTCTCCGGATGGGTCAAGCCTGGAACCCTCACGGCTTTGATGGGTGTCTCAGGAGCTGGCAAAACCACCCTACTAGACGTACTAGCAAAACGTGTCTCTATCGGAGTTGTCACCGGTGAGACTTTGGTGGATGGCAAAACGCTTGACAGCAGTTTCCCCAGAAAAACGGGATATGTGCAACAACAGGATCTGCACCTGCCTACAACAACTGTGCGAGAGGCGCTACGCTTCAGTGCGCTCTTGCGCCAGCCCAAGTCGGTATCGAAGGCGGAGAAGTATAAGTACGTTGAGGAGGTTATCGAAATGCTCAATATGCAGGATTTTGCCAGTGCTATTGTTGGAACGCCAGGTGAAGGATTGAATGTCGAACAACGCAAGCTGTTGACTATCGGTGTCGAACTTGCTGCGAAGCCTGCCCTTCTCATCTTCCTTGACGAGCCGACAAGTGGTCTCGACTCCCAGAGTTCATGGGCCATCTGCGCTTTCTTACGGAAGCTTGCAGATCACGGCCAGGCAGTGCTTTCGACTATTCATCAGCCCAGCGCGCTCTTGTTTCAGGAATTCGACCGTCTTCTGTTCCTGGCCAAAGGAGGGCGAACGGTCTACTTTGGGGATATCGGAGATCAATCCCGCGCCCTATTGGACTACTTCGAAGCCAACGGTGCTAGGCCTTGTGGCTCCTCCGAAAATGTAAGTATACTAATCGCTAAATGCTACAGCATTGCTGATATGACATAGCCCGCAGAGTACATGCTTGAAATCATTGGAGCTGGAGCATCTGGAAAGGCTACTCAAGACTGGGCCACGGTGTGGAACGACAGCCAGGAGGCGAGGAATATCCAAAAGGAGATCGACAGGATTTGTCAGGAGAGGTCCTCTGCTCCTGAGTCTCAAGACAACACCTCCCAGAAGAGCGAATACGCCATGCCTTTTGTCAACCAGGTTTGGCACGTAACGCATCGAGTATTCCAGCAATATTGGCGCGAGCCTGCTTATGTTTGGGCCAAGCTCATCCTTGCCACGGCTGCGTCTCTTTTCATCGGCTTCACGTTCTTCAAACCAAACAGCACCCAACAGGGTTTCCAAGACGTTTTGTTCAGCGCCTTCATGATGACCTCGATCTTCTCCACATTGGTGCAACAGTAGGTTTCACATTTACCTCGATGTGCCATGTCACTAACATTTAATAGGATCATGCCCAAATTCGTCGTGCAGCGATCTTTGTACGAGGTTCGAGAAAGACCGTCAAAGGCCTATTCGTGGGCAGCCTTTCTGATCGCCAATGTCCTTGTTGAGATACCCTATCAAGTACTTGCAGGGATTATCGCATGGGCATCGTACTATTATCCAGTCTACGGAGCCAACCAGGCATCCGCGCGCCAAGGACTCATGCTGCTCCTCATCACCCAGTTCTACGTCTTCACCTCGACGTTCGCATCCCTGGTCATCTGCGCCTTACCTGACGCGGAGACCGGAGGTTCCATCGCCACGCTACTGTTCATCATGGCTTTGACTTTCAACGGTGTGATGCAGGCTCCCTCGGCTCTCCCAGGGTTCTGGATCTTCATGTACAGGGTCTCTCCCCTGACGTACCTCATTGCCGGCATCACGGCGACGGGGTTACATGGACGAGCGATCCGGTGTTCCAGCGAGGAGATGAGCATTTTCAATCCTCCTTCCGGCCAGACGTGCGGGCAGTACATGGCTCAGTACCTCCAGGTTGCTCCGGGGCAACTGTACAACCCCACCGCGACACAGGCATGTCAGTACTGCCAGTTGCGAAACGCCGATCAATACCTTGCCTCCAGTAACATCTGTACATCTCCCGCTTCCCTCATTGTTCCCCTTATGCTTACTAACAGCTCTGATTAGACTACAGCGAGCGCTGGCGAAACTATGGTATTGGCTGGGCGTACATTGGCTTTAACGTCCTCGGCACCGTCGCCTTGTACTACATGTTCCGGGTCAAGCACTACAATCCGACGAGCCTGGTCCGGGGCATCGTGGACGGCGCAAGGGTGGTCTGTCGGGTGTTCAAGCGTCGGTCCGGGCGTACACCCAAGGGCAGGGAGGCTGAGAATGGAAGATTGCTGTAAAAGTTCCAGTGTTTGTGTTTCCTGCTGTTTTGAGTCTCCGCGGTTGTCGCGGGTATGCTCAGGCGTGTAAGTGCTCTGATATATGTTTTGCTGAGATCTCACCGCTCCGTCTTTCAATTCAACAGAGGTTTGATTAGGTTCCCTTCTTCATGCTCTCTACTTGATCCATGTAGTCGACTGAAAGTATCTGCAAGGCGCGATCATACAAACAAGACCTTGAGGATCGGAGGCCACCGCATCTTCCCTTGCTAATCCCTCCCATTCGTCTTCTTGACTAGAACCCAATCCCTTCCTCCCAGGACATAGAACGACGTTTAAGCCGGCATCACTTTGAAGTACGGTATATATAACTAACCCCCAGTCTTAAGTTCTCACAACAATGACAAGTATTCACTGAGCAACTCAATCCAACCAGGCAAACAGCAATGAACCCCACCACAGAAAGAAATAATAAACAATGACCCAAGGATCATAGTCGCAACGCGCAATCAACCACGTCAAAACAATTAAAAGAAAAAAAGAATGGGTAAGGTAACTTGAACCAAAAGCATCTCGCCCGGTACAGGGCATTGATACGAACCCTGGACCAATGGAATCACATTACCCTAAGTTAAACCGATCGATGGCCTTTTGTTGCTGTCCACGGTAATTAGAGCGCGCTCTGACTAGATCATGTATTTTTAGTGTCATAAACGTAATTACTGAAGGTACAAATCATATTAGCATCATTGGTCTAGTGGTAGAATTCATCGTTGCCATCGATGAGGCCCGTGTTCGATTCACGGATGATGCACTCGACAAATACCTTTTTTGTGCGCATGGTTCTTCCACGCAGCTACAAATTCAGTTGGATATGAGGGTTGCTATTTTATTGTTCTTCCTTTTCTTGGAGAGAGTTTCATTCAGCTTGTAGAAGGCGGTGGGTTGGCCGGTTTTTGCACAACGTGTGGACTATTCCCCCGGGAAGGAAGGAGGTTGGCTGGTGGGCGGGTCGGGTTGATGGATACATATTGGATATCATGGTGGGGTTTGCCTTGATGAGTGGAATGCATCCAATATGCGACGCGCTTCACCGTATGTTTACATGACGGTAGCATGGGTGCTGTGAAGTACTTAGCTGGGGGGACAAACGACTGTCTTATAATGGGATGCATGTGTGTATGCAGCCGAATGGAAGAAGGACAGTGCTACGATTATCCTACTGCACGTGGAATATAGAAGCCGAAAGTCGTAACCCATTATATCTTTACGCGTGGAAACATAACATTGAACATTTCAACAATTAACCTAACCACCAGTAGCAGGAAGGCTATGGAAAAATTAAGACTAAGAGCACACAGAGGTTCCTCCAAACATGCGACCAATAAGTCAGGTGCCTACCACGTACCTCAAAACCGAGAGCACAGAGGCAATGGATGAAAAGGAGTAGTGAGAACATGTGACATGAATGAATCGTGGTTATGTAGCAAGCTGAAACCCTTCGAATCATTCAGATTGGAAAAGAAGAAGATTTGAAATACGAGAATCAAAGACACAAGAGGTCAACCGAACATAGGTAAGGGGGTATTATGCAAATCGCAAAACAGATGGATATTAGGCATTGAAACAAATGTGAGAGGAGATGAGCGTACTTTGCATCGCTGGCATTAGTTGCAGGGTAAAATTGGTTGTGGTGAGGAGGTTGATAATGTGGTTGACGCCCTCGCACGGTGCGGTCAGATGCAGCAAGGGTTAAAATCGCTCAGGGTTGGGAGGCATAATCTGACCGAAAAGAGATTTTGAAATAGAGTTGCGGGCGCTGCTAGACTATGCATAAGCATAGGAGATGTCAGATGAGTCAGGCACGTTCTCAACGCTTCGTGAGCTGTCATGAGAGGTCATGCCGCGGGACAACTAATGCGTTGACTACATGGCCTGGGTTCCAACCCTGATCGACCAGGGGCTCGTGCTCTCTCAAAATCCTGCCCAGGTAGGCGATCCTCACGCGGTGACTGCGAGGGATCTTAAGACAGGGTTAGCGACACGGTCAGCGCTGATGCATACTACTGAAGTACACAATGCATGATGACGTACCAATGCCTCCTGCTGCACTCTGCGGGCAATCGAGCCAACGTTCTGGGTCTTTCCCACCGACAAATCGATATCCGGACCCCCGCGGTCACTCAACCGTGCTCGCACGCGGATCAAATCTCGTTCGCTAGTCTTTCCCTTCTCATCCCGGCGACGTTCCAGGTCTGTGTCGGTTGCGATTAGATCATCTCCTGAAGCCTCATCCGAGGACAACCTGCCATCATCGGTGTCGAAGTCATCTTCCCGATCGTGGATGGATCGAATCATGTTCTCCGGGTCGCTCACGATACATTGTGGTAGTCTGTAAAGAGCCCCCTGTTCGTCGTAGCAACCTTGGCAGAGGTCGCCAGTTGGGACTGTGATACCGGCTGCGTCAATAATGGTCTGTGCCGTCGACATGTCACCGGCTCGCATCAGGGACACGGCTGCAGACAAAGCAGCCCAGATCTCTGGACGACCCGTCACTCTGGTCTCAAAGAATGCCGTTCGCTCCTGGTCGAGTTGCGCCCGACTCCACAGTTTTCGTTTGCTGTACCAGACATGGCGACGAATAGGCGCATTGTAATGCTGACTGAGCGACTGGCGATCAGACCGGGTAGTCCGGGCGCCGCGTGTGCTCGTAGAAGCGCTGGTGTCAGAGAGCGCATTGCTGGTTGCAATCGCCCCGCGAGAAGACTGTTCGTGACGCCGCTCTTCCGTGGCTACCTGCGCTGCATAGGCAGGGTGATCGCTATCGCGCGGCGAGGAGAAGCAGCAACCCTGGTTGTTGAGAAAGGATTAGAATCAGCATCTCAAGTCTGATCTACAAGTGATGCGAAGAGTTGCGGCATGGGCGAGTATGCGAATGCTATAAGCATGTACATCGCAGACATGATAAACGAGCCCAGGAGAAGGGGAGATCAGACATACCATCTTGAAGAAACAAGCTCCATCAGCCGGAATCAAACGCGACGATTGACCAAGGCCAGCAACGTCCAGACCCGCAGCGCAGATGGAAGATTGATCCGATGAGGGCGGAGCGGTGTGGGGAGAGAGGATGATCGGAGGGAAAGATGTGGGCGAGAAACGAGAAAGAAAAGAAAGACAAGCTTATTGGGGCTAAACCGCCGGTGGTTGGCGACCAGGAAATCGATTCGTTCAGTCCGTCTAATTGGGGAAGCCAGTCGTATGACCCAAGAAGTGGTGAGAATGGCTGGACCGATGGATTGCTAGTGGTGGCAACGGAGCGGCGGGTTGCAGGGCATTCGCATGACGACAACGGTGGGGGAGCAACACACGTTAGAGAAGTATCAGAAATTTGACTATGAGGAAGACCTAGTTGGGTTTGGGGAGAGATTGAGCGGGCAAAGGAAGAAGAAGTAATAGCGGAAGAGTAGAGGAGGAGAAACAAAGGATAGACAGATGGGTATGAAAGAGGAGAATGGAGTGAAGTGGTGAAGTAGAGTAGAGTAAGTTAAGAGTAGAAGGTGAAGAAGAAGGGAAGGAGGGGAAGGAAATTGACGTGAGGGGAAAAAGGGAGTGAGAGCCAACAATCGCGAACTCCCGACTATTCTTCCCTCACTTCCATCCATCTTTCCATCCATCCATTCACCCAGCCAATCCGTTCATACTGTTCCCTGCTGTGTGACAGACTTACCAGCCAGACCGTTAGGCTTAACTGCAGACGAGATGAGATGGTGGCGCAGCCAAGCATGAGGTTCGCGCAAATCTTCCGGCATCAGAAAACACCGAAACACTGCACAGGGTCAACCCAATTCATACACCAGCGGTCAGCAATTGAGGAAGTTGAATCATTCACTCATACGGCAGAGGTCAAATTAACTTTCTATAAACAATAGTGGTATACAACACATAGATTCAGCTCAATTCCTCATCCTCGTCCTCATCCTCATCATCACTTCCGAAGATAGCCTTGAACACCGCCTCTCCTGGCCGCTCCGCCTCCAGAGCTTCGTTGCGCTCCGGTTCGATAACTACGGGCTCCCGAAGAAGCACGGGCGCTTCCTGTCCCGAAGAAGCATTTCCTGCCCCAGGCAGGAGAGTGCCACCTCGACCGGCGTCGATCAAAAGCTGATTCATGACATCCCGCGATACCAATTCCTTGGGTCCCGAAGCATTCTGGTATCCAGCTGACTGGAAGCGCCCGGCAGATGACGGGGCATCCGTGCGTCCAGTGGGTTCTCCGGGATCGATCTGAACGTGATCCGGGGGCTTGACATTAAACCGCTTACATAGCAGGCGCGTGGGATAGAACGAGATGGTGCTTCGAGTCATCGGCCCGAACATCCCGATCCGGGCAGCCTCAACTGCAGGGTCTTCAGGTTTCGCCGTAGGCTTGTTGAGAAGCGGATCGGCCGATGATGGCTCTAGCTTATCAGACGACTCTTTCGGGCCCGATGAGGCTGAGGTGAAACGTGATGCCATCAATCCAGACATAGGCTTGAAGACCTCCGCAGCGCGGGCGAATTCGTCCAGTTCCAGGGCCCATTCATCCGTAGTAGACCCAGGAGCCCGATCAGGCAGACTGTCTCGAAGCCCAGCTCGGACCTCGAGAAATGTTCGATAGCGTTTTCGCTTCTCCAGGTCTTCCGAATATGGCATCCAGCCACTTGCCGCTCGTGTTAAAGCCTGGACAGCTACCTGCTTATCTAGTTTCGGCACCAGGTCCCACAAGTCCTTCCGCTTCTGCGCTTCGGAAAGCTCGTAACCCTTGGGCGCCTTTTCACTTAAAGCCGGCGGTAAGTCCGTCTTCCCTGTCAATTTGGCAATCCTCTCCCGACCTTCTGGGGTCAACCAGTCAAATATAGACTTTCCTGGCAGCTGCGCCTCGCCCAGCAGTGCAGCTCGGGCAGTTGGGTCCAGTGATGAGGCTTTGGCTGCCTCTGATGTAGACACATAGTTCGGTACGTCTTGTTTTTGAGTCGGTGCTTTCTGAGATTTCCAGCCAGTAGGTATTTCAGGGGCCGCATACTTCTTTTCTTGGGCAGATATAGTCATGCTGGAGATGCCGTCGATAAGCAGGAACCCTTCAAGCGGTAGACGGCCATCGTGGCATTTCTTGAAACCACTCGAGCTTTTGGCGGCGAGGACCTTCTTGGGAATGTAAATGGGTTTGTTGGTAACCAGAGGGTTCGACGATACTGGGAGCGGTTTTGTGTCTTCGATGGACTTTGCCCGTTTCTTTTTCTTCTTGTCGCCTCCAATAACGCGGTTGTAAGAGATTTGAGGCCCGATGGAATATGGATCTTCGTCATCTGACCCGGTATCATTAAGTACTCCCACGCCAAAGCCTCCGCGACGGGGTTCTTTGGCTTTAGACTGCTTGGACTTTACTGGTGCTGTGAGTCGTTTACCGAAAAAGGAGTCATCGTCTTCCGCGTCAGATCCACCGCGTGTCAACGCGCGAGCGTCAAGGCGGGCTTCCCCTTGAAACCCAAGTCCTTTGTGATCGGTCTTGTGGATGAAGGCCACCATTGGCGGATTTTCCGGGGCGAACAAATACGTCTTGTTAGCATCTGCACCAGCCGGGGCAGTGCCTTCGCCTAGATTGGCTCGTCGTCGCACTTTGGGACCGACGCCTTGACCCTCCCTCCATCCCATCTTCTTCAGAAGTTTGACCCCCATGGTTTCCCCGGTGGTCTTTAGGAGGTCCATCAACCCCCCGCGGCGCGCGAGTTCCGCATCGGTTGTACCGAATCCCGCGAACTCATTGCTTGTATGGACAGTCTTTGCTTCCTCGGCTTCACGGATGTCTTCCTCATCCATGAAATCCTCAATCCGTTGTTTCGGGTTATCTTTGGCACGGTTCTGGCGTGATGAGACAAACGTTGCAGGGGTCCATCCCTCCTTCGACCCGACAGTGTTGAAGTACCTGCAGAGGGATGACCTTTAGTGTGCTGTCCACAGCGATCCATAAATCGTGAGCTCACCCGGCACTGAATCCACCGGTGAAGGCGCCATGTAGGCGCTTTCTTCCCCGGTCATCTGTCACTTCTTGCTTCCAGATAGGTGCGTAGGAGCCATCATCACGGACACTAGCATCCAGAGGAGGAAGAGGGGTCCCGTAAAGAGCGTAGGGTGATTGTTGCGCCTGTAGATCGGCCTCAAAAGCGGCTCGAGTTCTTTTACCAGCCATGTGAAGCGTGGGTTCAAACAAGCATTACTGTGACTGAGAGAGGATTGCGGTCAATTCGAGGCGTTTTGCAAGGGTGATTGTGATTATAGAGTTGTAAGCATACCTTGAGCTGACAAAAAGGCGATGGTGGTTAAGGGACTCGAGCTTCTGATCGCGGAAGCAGTTTCGATGTTGCGACTGCCAAGGATAAAGACATGTGACGGGCCGAGCGGCTGCTGTCTGGCACCGCCACTAATTAACTGTGGCTGGTGTATGGGGGCGGGTCTCCTTCTCTCCCACCAAAACTTTATGCTGCCACCCCAGATGTCTATCAAACAATGTCATTTTCCACCTTGTCCACCTTGACGATGAATACTGTTTCCAGATGAGCAGGCTCCTTGAAGTCTGCGTACCACAAGGGAGCACACCGCAGAGTTTCAGAAGCGCTTCATATATCTCCGCACTAGTACAGGGAGTAGTCCGCACTTTTTTACGCTGAACTCAGCTAGTCAACAACATTAAGGTATCTCTATCTATGAGAGAGCGCAAGGGGAAGTCCCTGTCTAGTCTCAGCTGCTCCAGAGTCCCTTTCGATTAGCGAGGGGTGCGTGGAATGTGAATAACTAAGCTCATTGGATCAATCGACTTTGTATGGACCGATTAACTGGGAACCCCCCAGTGATCAGCATCTGCCTCCCTCGTCATTTTGCCCATCCATGCCCAAAATAATTCCGAGTGCCCTCGTGGAAAGTTAACGGGCACAAGGCAACTCTGCGTGACAGGCCCGTGAGCGAGGAGCTTACAAATGACGAGCGCCCGTGTTGAGGGACCGACCGACCGGTGGTGGAAATGAAGTTTGCTGTAGTAGTTATCTCGGGGTTTTTTTCCCCCCTGCGTAGGATGAATGAATATGAATCCATGATCCATGTATTGTGTGATTTGTGGGGGCACACACTATTAATATATTGGAACCCATCTCCAAAGGGTTCATAAATAGAACCAGCAAGCGGAGCACAACCCGAATGTCAGACCCGTCTGTTCATCTCTGGTTGCGGTGCAATTTGGCTGGGCCCCCCCTGGGTTGTTGAAAGCCTTTCCTTTCTCCGCAGCCGCATCCATCATCCATGACTGAACTGTTATGTATTATTATTCCCTCGTGCATTCTTGCTTGCTTGCTTGCTTTTGCTTTTGCTGTTGCTTTTGCTTATGCCTGCCTTGCCTGCCCTCTTCCCTCTTCTTTTTCCCCTTCTCTCTTCTTCCTCCTTCTCCTGATCTCATCGACATCTCTCCTCTCATCTCCATCCCGTCCCACATTCCCTAGATCTCTCTCTCTCTCTCTCTCTCTCGCTCTCTCTCTCTTTTCACGCTCTTACACTCCTTCCCCCTGCCATCCTCCCCACCCTGTTTCTTAGTCCTTCCTTTCCCTCATCGTTTCCCCCTCTCCCCTCCCCTTCCCCCTCTTCCCCCCCTCCTCGCTCCTCCGTCTTAGGGATCCTTTGTACATATTGTACTCACATGGGTGGAACTATCAACCCTCCTCAGCAATCCTTCTGAAGTCATTTTTGGCTGTTGTTATCCTTTTTTCAGCGCCTGCTACGTCAGCCAAAAAGAAAGAAAAAAAAGAGAGAACCCCAACAGAAAACGGTCATATCTACGCCCGTCTTCTCCCCCCCCCCCCCCCCACTTACTCCTCTCCCCTTCTTCCGCCCGACCGGTCGCTATTATTGAATCTACCCCCCCTCCCTCCTCTCCCAAATTCCCATCCACTTAATACTAAGGCGGGCTTGGGCTGAAAAAAGCACACGCTTGGCCTGTGGTTGGCTCGGGATTTCTCCAGTCCAGTGCCCACCGTGATGTCCACTACTGCCCCATCCACTGCGTCGCCTTCGGTCGTCCGCAGTCACTCGACTTCCTCCCGAACTCCCTCCTATCGTCCTCCTTCATCCGAGCTTCCTCACCGTACTCGAAGTGTCGCTGTTCGACCCGCGACAGCCTCCCAACCACAACATCAACCGCCACCTTCCCCGTCGCAATACCACTATCAACCCCATTCTCGTCACGCTCATACCCACTCCAAATCTCAGTCATATGATCGTCGTCCTCCCCCAAATCAGGCTGTTTTCGACACCATAGCCCGTCGAGATTTCGAGGCTTCTCGCGGAGCTCACCCCATTACTCCCCGAAGGGAATCCTCGCGGGACCGTTCTCAAGAGCGCCCATCCACCTCTTACCGCCCCGAATCCTCCTCCAACAGACACCAAAGAAATTTATCCGTGCAGGGCCAGCAACGGGACAGTATTGATATGGCGACCGCGGGCCCCGTCATGCCAGAGGGTGTCGCAGGACAGCCTCAGGCTGCCGCCGCTCATTTACATCCGGCTAATCCCGTCCCGTCAAGGCGTCGCACAATGATCACCACGCCGACGGGTCAGTGGGCGCTGGGTAAGACGTTAGGCGCCGGCAGCATGGGTAAAGTCAAGGTTGGGAAAAATATGGACACTGGGGAACAGGTAAGTTCTGTAGAGTGCTTTGCTTTGTGTGGCCAGAAACTCATCGCAGTCCAGGTTGCCGTCAAGATCGTACCTCGGCAATCGACCGAAGAGCACCGTAGCTCGCGCGAGGCCGAACGAGCAGATCGCTCGAAGGAGATTCGAACGGCGCGTGAAGCAGCGATCGTCAGCCTCGTCAACCATCCATACATTTGCGGGATGCGCGATGTAGTACGGACCAACTACCACTGGTACATGCTCTTTGAGCTCGTCAACGGTGGTCAGATGCTAGATTATATCATTTCTCATGGGAAACTCAAAGAGAAGCAGGCCCGCAAGTTCGCCCGTCAGATCGCAAGTGCTTTGGACTATTGTCATCGCAACAGCATCGTGCATCGCGATCTGAAAATCGAGAACATCCTTATCAGCAAGACTGGAGACATCAAGATCATCGATTTTGGCCTCAGTAATCTCTTCTCTCCTCGAAGTCAACTCAAGACCTTCTGTGGTAGTCTTTACTTTGCTGCCCCCGAGCTGCTGCAGGCAAGGCAATACACGGGTCCCGAAGTGGATGTTTGGAGCTTTGGAATTGTCCTCTATGTCCTCGTCTGCGGCAAAGTGCCGTTTGACGACCAGAGCATGCCCAAGCTGCATGCTAAGATCAAGCAGGGCGTCTTCGAGTACCCTCCAGGGCTCACTGCAGGTTAGTATTTACAGTCTATAGTACATCATTGATGCTAATGGCGACTGAACAGAGTGCCGTCACATAATCTCGCGCATGCTGGTCACCGATCCGAAACAGCGTGCAAGCCTGGCCGAGATCATGAACCATCCTTGGATGAACAAAGGCTTCAGTGGCGCCCCGGAAAATTACTTGCCGTACCGCGAACCTATAAGCCTACCTCTAGACCCTGAAGTCATTGAGAAGATGACGGGCTTCGATTTTGGGCCCCCCGAATACATTACAGCACAGCTCACCAAGGTCATCGAGTCTGAAGACTACCAACATGCTGTGAAGGTGAGCGCCCGTGAACAGCCCGCTCCAAGCTATACAGAAAAGAAGCGAGGAGTCTTCGACTTCTACAAGCGACGGAACTCCGCCAGCAGGGATACGCTGTCCGCGCCGTCAGCGGAGGCCGTTCAATTAGGCAACGATCCAATTAATGCCTACAGCCCGCTAATCTCGGTCTACTATCTGGTCAAGGAGAAACTGGACCGAGAAAGAGCCGAATCAAACCCGGGAGCACTAGGCGTCCCACACGCGGCAGGGGACTCAATGCTCCAGATGCCAGATCTTCCAGCACCGGAGGCTGCCCATACCAACCAATATCACGTTCCGGGTGAGAAAGATAGCGGGAGAAGGTCGCGCCCCCGGGCGCGAACGCATGGTGATGATGACTTGGCAGATGGTATCAAGAATCTTCACCTTGGCCCGCAAACGGGACATTCGCCGGGTCCTGCGTTGTCGCAGCCAGAAACCCCAGCGAAGAAAGAAAGCACGGCAGCAGGTATTTTGAGACGGTTCAGTACGCGCAGGACAAAGGAGCGCAGCCGCGATTCGGAACGTGGAAGACTTGGTAGTCCCCACACCCCGGCACTTAACGTTCAGCCACCCGCCGACTTGGCTTCGCCCCTATCCAGAGGATTCAGTGTCAAGAGAACCCGACGCGCAGATCCATCTCCAACAGCTGTTCCATCCGGACTGAGTCCATCTCAGCAAAACGAACTCCTCAAGGCCCCTGGATCAGCGGAGCCGGCTGCGCGGTCTAACAAGTTTTTGGAGAGATCTGCTAGCGTTAACTCGGCCGACTATCGTCCTCGTCGTTCGCGGCGGAATGAAGCTGACGTGACAGGCCAACCCCCGCCGAGCAGTGGATCGGATTATGCCAACGTACAGAAGGAGCCGACGGCTGCGCGAGACACGAAGTTGGGTCGCGGTCATACTGCGCGGACGATGTCGCTAGGCCATGCTCGTCGAGAAAGTATCCAAGCTCGCCGAGCAAGACGTGATGCTACGCGAGAAGCCAATGTGCCTGAAGAGACTGACGCGGACATTTCCGGTGCAGGCACTGCCTTGGAGAGTGCCAATGAAGGAGAGGATTTGTCCAAGCCTGTGTACCTTAAGGGTCTTTTCAGTGTCTCGACCACGAGCAGCAAACCTTTGCCAGTAATTCGCGCCGACATCATTCGTGCTCTGAAACAACTAGGTGTCGACTACACGGAGATCAAGGGAGGCTTTAGCTGTCGTCATGCCCCGAGCATTGACCTGGACACAGTGATGGATGTTGGGCCGCCCAGCCCGGACCGGCAGGGTCCTGTATCAGGCCATCGCCGGCGCATCAGTTTTGGCGGGTTATTGAGCCACGATGAAGGCAGAGAGGAACTGCGCCAGACGCCCCGAGCTCAGCGTCGGGCTCGAGCGCCGCCGGATCACAGCTTCGTGACCACACCCGAGGGATCCGACGAGGAAGTGGCCCCACGGCCGAGTCGCGACATCGGGATGGTTGGAGAGCGTGTGATGGGTGAGACAACAACCCGAGTCCAAAGTGACACAGGAGAAAACTTGGTGCTTCGATTTGAGATTCTTATCGTCAAGGTTCCTCTGTTCTCGCTGCACGGAATCCAGTTCAAGAAAGTGGCAGGTGGCATGTGGCAGTATCGCGAGATGGCGAAGAAGATCTTGGACGCCCTGCGACTTTGAGTGGATTGATTCAGATGATGCGTTAGTGACTATTTGCGTGCTGATTAACCTCGAATGGATCCACGAAGCATTTGCATGAGCATGACGGTTTTCTTATGTGGAGCATTTCCTATGTCAACTTTCGGTTCGCATTACATTTGAGCTGGCTCATTTATTTTAGGAGATGTTGATCATGGTGTATATTAGACATGCGCAAGGAGCATCATGGATTCAGTGAAACATGTCCTTGTGTTGTTATTGACCAGTATTGTGTATTTCACCTCTTCTGCTTCGCTTAATGCTCGATGAGGGTACCTTTGTCTGGGACCGTTGATTGTACATAGGTCATACAGGTAGGGTTGACATTCCGACATGAGTGGACATGTCACATAAGCCCAACTTATGCTTAGTAGTTGGCATGCTTTAGACTTTTGTTCATGTCATAAGCCTTGAATAGCTTGGATGTACTCGGTACTGGATCCAGTACTAGGTAGCAAGGTGCTCGCTTGGGGAACTGCAGGCTGGAGGTCGGTGTCATATGATATATATCTTAGCATTCAGCTCGACTCCGATTTCATGAATTTGGTACTAGTAGCCCATACTCCACAAGGGCTTCCAAGTGCTACTTTACATCATGTCAATAGCCTGATTACATCTTCAGTTATACCTACCAGCCTGCTTCAAAGTCGAGGCGCTCATCGCAAGACAATGCGGCCGACCAGAGACGAGGGTCCGCGATTGACCAGTTGGTGGCTGCGTGCATCCGCTGCTACAGTGGGATTAATTTGCACCCCTCTTTTGGTTTCGGTGTTTGCGCTACAGCAATACCGCCTACTACATCGGGCTAGCCATATATTGGTAAGAAAAGCGTTGGCTCAAAGAAGAATTCTGCTGGCGGAGCTGATCAAGACTATCCCTAATTAGGAGAGCGGACAAACGAGCTGAGCCCAGCCCGGGGCGCAAACTACTGTACTTTCCAGCCACTGGCTTACCTTAGATACTGGCGATTACCAATAGAATAAAATGTTTAAATCCTATTGCTAGTTTCTAGTTATCTTACTGGTGATCTGAAACATCCCCCCTAAATACTAATGCTTTGTTCAGGGCTTGAGGATATCTTTTAAGTACAGAGTCCTGACAGGGCCGAGCGGCTTAGTCATGACCTGATATGCCCGCATCGCCCAACAACCAGATTTATAGAGCAGATTCAGGCCATGATCCTGCGCCCTTCCGGAGAGTTAAATAGACCAAAATAATTTACACAGATATAATGGCACTAAGAGAGTGTGTGGAGTCTCTTGAAACTGTAGATTTGACTTTCAAATGGTCGTTGTGCGAAGCTGCTGCTACCTGGTTCTTTGAGATGCAAACAAACTCGGCGGAGCGGGTCAAAGCAGGCCATTCGGCTTTCAGCTCTCTGAAGGCCACCGATTGGTCCGTTCAGAATTGTTTCTGACATGATAGTATCAGCATAACGACCATGTCCCAGAGGCCTGGCGTTCTGCTCCATGGTAATGTCAAGGTCCACTTTTGGAGATTATTAGTGAAATTAATCTGTAAAAGAATGTTGAAATATCAGTGAGATGGGACTCATTTATTTCCTTTGTATTTCGGCTCTATACAGTTTATCATTCACATATAGCTGATTCAGCGATATATTTCCTAAACAAGCTAGACTAGTTTTTTCCCTGAGTCCCTCCTGAGTTTCCCGTTTCTAAGACCGCCTCAACAGTGCTTTCCTTTGGGCTCTTTTCAACTATCATGTCTGCTGTTTCAGAGATACTACAAACTCGGTGGTTATTTGGCCTGGATTTTGAAGTATCATGTCGGCTATGTTTATCGACCTGACCTTAGACTCGGATTCGGACGAGTTGAGCAAGGTAAGCCAGCGATATCCAGTTTATGAGTTTTGATTAAATCGGTTACTGGGAAATCCCCCGCGTGTCGAGTGTACCCGCTGCTACATCTCGGGCTAGACTGGTGTTCTATGGATGACTATTCCATCCTAGACTTTTGAATGCTTATTTCTTTCAGTTCTCTTTCGTTGTCTCTTTATATACGATGTATACCTCTCAGTCAATGCTGCCAGCCCCAAAATAAAGTCTATAACCCCCAACCCAACGCATGGGGGCTTGGTTCTCTGATAGAATGAGCTGACTCTGGTCCCAGACAGCATCAACAACATCAACCAAGACACCCTCACTTCCACACAGCCTGGCTCACCGCGCACTCAATGTCCCCCATTCAGTGCCACAGAAGCGCAAAAAGTCTGACACAGAAGATGCATTTCCCGCCCTTGTTGTATCTAGCTTTGTCAATGGATCCAAGCATCGTGAGCATGACCGTCGCGTCGCCTCCCAGCCCGAGCCGAGTCGACCGAGCTCGAGGCGCAGCAACGCAAGTCAAGAGGCCCAGAGCCAGAATCGCCGACACACGCCGCACGCCCTCGTGCCTGCTTTGCGTGCCACTCGGTCCAATACCCCAACCTCATCTTCAGCGTCTACCCCAGAGGTCATCATTCCTTCCAACCCCCCAGATGTTCTAATTTACACGCCATCCCATCGATTGAAGCGTGAAGCTTCGAGCTTCAATAGTGGCCATGCAGCAGCAGCAGCAGCAACATCATCAAGATCATCAAGATCATCGTCCCTCGCATCATCTAACCCAACAACAACTCAACCGCCCACCGCGCTCTCGCAGAGGTACTACCCCACCGACGCCTACGAGAAACGGGCCGTCAAGGGCGCCTACCCCAAGGCCAAGCGGGTGCAGCGGTCCGCCACGCCGCTGGTCATCGGCACGCCGGGCCCGCTGCTCATCCGACCCCCGAACATCCGGCAGCAGACGCGCAAAACGATGAAGCGCAAGCTACGGGGCATCAAGGGGCCCGCCGTCACCTACGACGCGGCCGCGGAGCGCCGCCTTGCGGATTTTATTTTGAATTTCGAGTTCGTCAACACCAACCCGCTGCGCAAGGGGGTGGTGCCCGTCGCCGAGGAGTTTAACGCGGGCTGCACGTGCGAGGGCGTCTGCGACGAGACGACGTGTTTGTGTCTGTCCAAGGAGGAGGACGAGAGTAACACGAACATCGTGCCGTATCGGGCCGCGGCGGATGTGGCCGGTCTGATGGTGCTGAAGCCGGAGTTCCTGACGCGCAAGGCGATGATCTACGAGTGCAGTGACCGGTGCAGCTGTGATCAGACGTGCTGGAACCGCGTGGTGCAGAACGGGCGTACCGTGCGGCTGCAGATCTTTCATACCGGGGATCGTGGGTTCGGTAAGATGTTGCCCCCTTCTTGGTGTTGGTAAGCTTTTTCGCTTGTTTTAGTCTCTAAGTGTTGACCCATCCCACTCCTTCCCACAGGCCTCCGTTCACCAGATCGCATCCGCCCCGGCCAATTCATCGACTGCTACCAGGGTGAAGTCATTACCGCGGCAGCCGCCACTCTCCGCGAAGCCGACCACACAGCCCGCGGTACCTCGTATTTGTTCAGCCTGGACTTCCTGAACGGCCAGTACGAGGAATTTGAGGACGAGTCTAACGACGACGACGACGACGGTTACCACGACGAGGACAACGACGACGAGGACGACGAAGCCGAGTCCGGGTGCAAGTACGTGATCGACGGCCGCAACTTCGGCGGCGTGACGCGCTTCATCAACCACTCGTGCAACCCCAACTGCCGCATGATCCCGGTCTCCCGCAACCACGCGGACCGCGATCTCTACGACCTGGCCTTCTTTGCGCTGCGCGAGATCCCTCCCTTCACCGAGTTGACCTTTGACTACAACCCTGGTTCCGAGGGGGTCCGCGACTCGAAGATCGAACCCACCGCGGTGCGGTGTTTGTGCGGAGAGGCGAATTGTCGAGGGCAGCTGTGGCCAAATCAGCGGAAGAAGGGGACGAGATGAACACATTGCTTCTGTGTGTGAAGCGGTGGTCATAGTTGATGTCTGGTTCTCCAAGAGTTCTCTTATGGTTGGTACTGACTACATTGTATCTTCCCCAGGCATTGGGCTTACCTTTTCATCCATCCATCATACATACATACATACATACATACAGTTGGTATGACATGGCGTGGCGTGTTTAAGTTTTTGACTGTTTTTTTTTTTGCTTTCATGCTGCGAAACAAGCGTACTTACGTTATGTTTTCTGTCCCCTTTCACATCATCCCTTTCTTTCATTGTGTTCTATCCTGGTTACCCACCACCCACTCTGTCCATGGATCTGGCGATCTGCTTGCACTTGTGAATAATTCCCGCTCGTGGTGCTGATGCGCGACTTCCTCAATTCGGCGCTGTCCTGCACATGTTTTGACTTACGATACCCTTATCTACTTACCTTCTTACCTATCCTGTACTTTTTTTTTTTGTTTCTGCTTTGATTTGTTAATAAGATACAACAAGTCTTGATCCTTCAGGGCTATTTTACATTCTTGAAGATGTGATGAACCTTGAAGATAATAACCATGGTTATCGCAGCATAAGACTAGTGAAACCCCGACCCCTGCGTCCAGATTACGTATCCTGAAGTAGGAAATCTAAGCTTGACCTCAATATCTTCCTCTGTTGATTCAAAAGGATAATCTTCAGGACTCGTTGGTGAGAAGTAGGTGTATAAGTTACGCATTTCTTCTCAGACCCCTCGACTAGACGAGTCCCTCGACTAGTCAAATCCACCCCAAGGCAGATCAAGAGCAAGTAAAGCCCGAAAACCCACCAACCCTATGTCCACAATACGTCATATAGAAACATAGCCCTAACACATCCACGTAGCGAGTAGTAGTAGATTGATTGATTGATTAGGTAGGTAAGTAGGTAGCCATCCCAGCAACAACCAAAAATCCGACAAGATGACACCAACAAACAAACAAACATGATACCATAAGCCCCCCCCCCGCAAACTCCTCCGCCCTTCATCAACCCAACCCATTATGAACACATTGAGGGTAAGAAGGATTACCTCGCTAGATACTCAGCAGCAAGTAGCAGGGTTGGAAACTCAACTCTCGAGCGCCTTCCCCGTAACGCCTGATTATCCAGATGCCAACATGACTGTAAATCGTGATCGAGAAAAAGGGTAACTAGTAAGCTTCCATCCATCTAGTATTAACAACCGTCCGTCCACCCGCGCAGTAGCACGACAAATCCTTCCGATCTCGCTCGTTGCTTGTCTGTCTGTCTGTCTGTCTGTCCTGATGGACTGATGAGATCTCATTCAGCAAGAAGCCTGTGATTTTTCTTGGTTCTTGTTGAACGATCAGATGCAAGCCCCATCATCAAGGAAACCCAAGGGGAATCCCACCGACACCGCAGCCCTTATCGAACAATCCTCCCCCAAGCATCATCCTCCTCCTACTCGTCCTCCCTCCCAGAGAATACCGAGAAACCAAAGATTACCACCAGCTGAAGGCTGCAACACCGACTATCCCGCCAAAACCTCCTCTATTCCCTCCAAGAAAACCCCTCCCCTGCCGATCATCCGATCGTCGCCGCCGCCGTCAACCCTCGCACACCACAGAAATGGCCTCGGTTCCAACAACCCCAGCCCCACCCGCTCCACTGCACCGGCGGCCGCGCGGCCTTGCTCCTCGAGGACTTCCTTTTCGATTTTGGATAGGAGTCTTGGCTGGTGGTGGTGGTGGTGGTGGCGGTGGTAGCGCTGTTCCGACGCAACGAACCCGAGTCCCGTTGGAGTAAAGTCCAAGCTTGAACCTCGCTCTGGGTCTGGCTGCTGCTCCGGCTGCTGCTCCGGCTCTGGCGACAATTCCGGCGACAGCGGAAGCAAAGACGACAGCGACAACTCCAGCAGAGGGGACTCCCCAAATTCCAGCGGCGGAAGGAAACTCAGCGCCTGCGCTTGGCCTTGCTGTTCCTTCTCGGTCTGCTTCAGTACCGCCGGCGAGGAGAACGATCGAGCGGGGTGATTGTTGTTGTTGTTGTTGTTGTTGTTGTTGTTCACAGGCACCAAATGCGGACTCAAGGGCGGGGTGGTGAGATCTGCTTGCGGCGGACGCTGGTATTTGTCTTGTGGTTGCAAATGCTGGTATTTCGGTGGTTGATGCTGCCCCTGCTGCACTGGCGGTTTCTGGGTTGGGTTGTGATGGCCGTTCCCCCCACCTGAATAATGATAATGGACCCGATGCGGAAGCGCGAAGAACGGCGGCGGCGGCGGCGGGGAGTGGCCGCGGGTGTCAGAGGCGGAGGAGATGGAATCCGGATTGGAGATTGGGGAGGAGGTGGGACTGGTGGTTGTGGAGCTAAGGGGGGAGATGGTTGGGGAGGTGGATGGGGTGAAGAGGGTGCCTGGTCCTGGTGTTGTTGTTGTTGTTGTTGTTCGTCGTGGTTTTGTGGTGGTGTTGTACTGAGTATGGGATGACGGGGGCGGGAGGGCGAAGGTGGTGTGAAGATGCGGAAGGGTTTGAGGGTGGTTATTGTGGGCGGGCATGATGGATGGGGTATATACTAATATGTATGTGGTTATGCAGTAGTAGAATCCTCGGTAGAGTAGAGGAGAGGAGAGGAGAGGGTCGAGGATCAGAGGGAGAGTCAGAGAGAGAGAGAGAGTAAAGATAGTAGTTAAAAAGTAAAGAAAAGAAGAGTGGGAAGTCACACAAGTAGACTCAGATTCATAGACTTAGATTCACAGTAACTACTGATAGGCAGTCAGTGTGTGATGAATCAATCAATCCCTGTGACCGTGTGATAGATCAACTGGCGTAACAAGTGAAGTGTAGTGAGTTATAAGTTAAGTCCCAAGCGAGAGGTAATCAAGGCCGATTAACTTAGTTATAAGTAACTAACCAACTTCATCAAAAGTAACTAAAGTAACTGACTCCGTAAATGATGATGACATCCAAGACCAGCCAAAGTTGCAGCCAGGGGGGGGGCCCTGCCTGACCCATGCATTGCATCTCCTGCAAACAGAAGAATTACCGCCCCGTTTCCGCTCCAGCCGATTCTCAAACTTCTTTCCGACTGCAGTCACACACACACATACACACACACACACATTCTTTAGTCTTTGTATCTGTACTCGTACTCGGGCACACCCTGCGAGTGAAATTGAAATTGGATAATTACACAGTAATTATTATCATCAAATCCTGCTTGCCCCCTTTTCTTTCAAGAAGTATGTACCCAAGGAATAGTGGAGATGAGTCTTGCCCCCCTCCATCCGGGCACTGGATCTTCCCCCATCCACAATCCACGGAACTCGCCCTGTCATCACGGCTCTTAGTCATCCAATCTCGCCCTGTTTTCCAACGGCCCCAAAATACATACACACACAGGAACTTATTGCACGGCTCCCCTACGTTGCTCGCAGATCCAACGGACCTAAACGAAGGGAAAAGGCAGAACAAGGCATCTCCAGCGATCACACACCCCCAGTTTGGTCTGATGCTAGACCTGTTAGGTGGCATGGATGTATCCACGTGATGGATCAACATCGCGGCACATCGATCACTCCACTACCTTCTCTCCTGTGCTTTGCTGTTCTTCCTGGAACCCACCGGGGTCTAATTACTCACTCACGCCAGTGACTATGACTATACAATCCGTTCATTCCCACTCCAGTCTCTATCTGTATATCGACTCGCCTATGTTCAATCAATCATCATCAACAACATCATCATCAACAACATCATCATCACTGTCATATAAACCCCCCCGCCATCTATTGTACAGCCATGCACGCGGCATGCCCCCCAAGCAAGATGTCTAGATGCAGAGCTATAAGCCACAAAAAAAAAAAAAAAATAGAAAACGCTGCAAGAATTATTCCATCTCTAACATAAATCAAGGCTCAACAAACATCAAGATACGGCAAACGCATTACTCGCCCGACCGTCGTCGCTGCGTAAAACTACGTCGGATACTCTCGCCCCACGCCGAGTCGCCCAGCGACTGCATCACGTCGTTCACATTAGGCGGCCGCTCCGTCGTCGCGCTCTGGATCTCCTCCAGCACGTCCGGCCCGCTGCCATACGACGAGGTCGTGTTGGCGCGTTCCCGCCGCGGCGACAGCGACGGACTGATACTCGACCACTCCGTGGGCGAGTTCGCCCCGGAGATGCGTCCGCCCATGCTCGTGTCAATCGGGGGAAGTCCGCCCAGTCGGGACGGTCCGCCACCTTCGCGTCGCGTGGGTGAGGTCGGGGACAGCATCGGCTGGAGGGGCTCCGCGCCCACAAACCCATCGGAAGGAGGCGCGTGGACCGGCGCCGGTTCGTCCTGCGATCCGTCATCCACGAAGATCTCCGGCACCGAGAATTGTGGCACCCCGCTCATCCGGGCCGACTTCTTGTGCTCCACCTTGCGTCGGAACTGCCGCAGCCAATACAGCGTATCGAAGAACCCAATCACCGTCTGCCGTCGGATCGTCTCCTGCACACGTTGCAGGCGGGCCCGCCGGCGCAGGAACTCCTCCAGTCGGAGACTCTTGCTGTCACTGATCACGTTGTAGTGCGCAAGGATCATGAGACACGAGTGGAACGAGATGCCGCGCACCGGGTCCGCCGACACCAGCACCTCCTCATAGAACGAATTGAGCTGCTGCCGTCGCTTGCGAATATTCTCGACCGGGATGCGCCGCAGGATGCGAGACATCTTGTCCAGATCGAGCCCGTCCACTACTCTCCTATGAGCCAGAAGCGAGTCGCGCTTGTCCACCCGACATTCCTCGAGAATCTGGGGTATCGTGAACTCGCCGTCGTAGATCCGCATCGAGAAGATACCAGACAGCTCCCCCAACAGGCGCGGGAACTGTTCCTTGGTGATGTAGCCCGTCCCATCGGGATCATACGTAGCCCATGCGTGCTTGAAGCGACGGATTTCCTCGCGGCTGATGACGTAGAGCCCACTGCTCTTTTGATACACGTAGGAGAAACTCTCAAAAATCAGAGAGGTAAACAGTGATACGAAGAGATACATGCTGATAATGTTCCACGCAATGAAGAGCGACCGGGCCCACGGTGCGCTGCCACAGTCGTCGTCGAAGTAGTTGCTGGCATAGGTGCAGAGGGGTGGTACCATGGTCGCAAAGTCTTCCATGATTTCGTTCCACCCCTCACCGGCACTCATCCGGAAGAGCAGAATCAGCGTGCGTGGGATGTCACGGAAGTTAATGTTGTCGCTCTCTTGAGACCCGAATTTGGTCAGGCCGAAAGCCTGGTTCATTCCGATGGCAAACACCAGGAACAAGACGAACCAGGTCGCGAGAAGGTTTCCGATGGCCGTCAAACTGGCTGCGGCCGTCTTGAAAAGTTGGTCGAGCTGATTGTTACGCGGAATGATGAGCAGCGTAATCGACACCAGAAAAAGCTTGTTCAGCTCCGAGACTACATGGCCCGAGTTCGCGAAGCTGAGTATCGTAGTAATCAGCGTTCCAGGCACCGAGATCAGGGAGTAGAGATCCCAGGAACTTCGGCTGAATCGGTGCCAGCCGAGGCCAACTATCCTGATCACCACATTGGCAATGTACACAAAGTTGAATGCGAAGAACAAACCCTCGCGGATCGTGTTCCAGAGACTGGCTTCGGGGTAGAACTCTAGCACTAATAGCAGAAGATGAAAGGTGAGAACGAAAGTAACAAACCTCGCCCAGCGGCCGTGCTTTTTGACAGCCACGCGGTAGCACCACATCTTCCACTGCTTGCTCTTGTTGTCGATGGACCGCTTGGAAGGGGAGATCTGCCTCAGCAGCTTCCTCAGCTCCAGCCACGATCGCTGTTCCGCAGTGAGGTAGGCAACCCCAGTCTGTTCCGTGTAATTGCGCATGAACACAGACACAAACAGATTCAAGACAAAGACGGCGCCGAGCAAGTTGAACACGATGAAGAACAGCCCGTTCTCTGGTGCTATGTAGTCCTGCGGCTGCTGGCCGACCCCTACGATGCTCATGGCACTCTGTTGAACATCGATCCACCCTTCCTGGGAGACAATCTGGAACAGAATGAAGAGAGAGTCACCGAAATTGTCGAAGTCGTAGTATGGATTGGCCGCGGCCCGGGGCGCAAGCACATCCCAGTTCGAAGGGGAACTCAGGTACTCGCCAATGCATGTGTCCAGGCTGCCAGACACATCGCCATCATTGCACTGTACCATCCGCCCAGCGAAAAGCGTGACGCCGTAGATGGCGAAGGGGATTAGAAAACTCATCGAAACCGCAGCGGCCTAATCTCATCAGCATTTGCAACGATCCTCGGTAGGCGCGAACGTACAGCAATAACTTTCCATCCTCCCACGATGATGACCGAGTGAAACGTATCCTTGGCACTGTCACTAACGTTCAACAACCGCAGTGCTCGGAGTGCCTTGAAAGCCCCAATCGCCCGAGTCAAACCCCAGTCCTTGTACAGTGAACCGCCCACACTGATCCAAAGAGTAGCCAAGACGATACCGTCCAGGAACCCCCACGAGCTTCGGAAATACGCATTGGGCGTCCAGAAGAATCCATCAGCGACCACCTTGATAAGAGCTTCAATCGTGAACAAGATCGCAAAGCCCATATCCGTATAAGTGAACCAGTCTCGGTTGTTCTGAAAGTGCTGTTTCTGGTAAATCGGAGTTGTGATACAGGCCAGGAGGACCATTGCGACAATGGCGGCATAAATGAAAGCAGAGAAAGTGAACCAGACCGGCTTGTAGGGGTCGACGCCCTCCACTCGCTGAGTACCGCGACCGGGTCCAACCATACGCTGGCACAACTTCCGGATTGCGTTGTCCGGCGCGAATATAAACAATGACTTATTATAATTAGGGTGGCGCATCAGGTATTCGCGCTGAGCTCGCTTTCTCTGCTCAGCTGCCGAGACGACCTCCCGAGCCATTGTCCTCGGGTCTAACTCGTCGTATGCTCGTGAGAATTTCAGCTTGGAGTAAAAAGGATTTGGTTCTCGACGCATAACCGATGTCGCAAACTTGTTCCAGAAACGCGAGAAGATGCCAGGCTGCGATATCTCCGCCGTGGTCGTCGTTTCCAGTGGCACGCTTTCCCTGTTTTGCGATTCCGCCGGCTCCTGCTCGTCAAGGAACTCCTGCACCACAGCATCCTTCAGAAGCATTTCCAGCGCCGCTGGTCCGTGATCAAGAGGATCTTTGTAGCGCTCCGACTTGCGGCCCATCATCAGAATCTTCGAGAGCGACAAGTTTCCTTGCGAAGACATGCTGACTTGCTTCTGCTCTAGGAACGACTTGACTTGCTGCAGCCGTTTCTCATCTTCCGACACATCGAAGCTTTCCTGGATGACAGCAATGAACATGTTCAGGACAATAAAGCAGGATACGATGAACCAGATAATCAAAAAAGTCGCAGAGATCCAGGCGGTCTTGTAAGCCACCGTGTATGTCGTGGCATTGTACAAGATGTCTGTCCAATTTTCGCTAGACAGAATCTGGTACATTCCCAGGAAAGAGTTGTAAATATCGGAGAACGAGATGAAGATAAAGTCGCCACTGTCATCTTCCTCCGGGATTTGGCCGCGGAAGAGCTGTGTCGCAAAGATGGATGCAAGGAATGTGATCAAGAACACGAAGACAATGAGGTTCAGCAAACCAGTAGCATTCCGGAAGACTACCATGATGAGGTTCCTGGTCACCGTGAACGCGAGCACCACTCGATAGACTCGAAAAATTTGGAACATTGTGAGAACATCGTACGCACGAGTATGCTTGATGGCTGGGATTTGAATCACAGAGGTGATGATTGCCAAACCCAGATCAACCCAGTTTCGCGCCTTGCGATGAAAATTACGCCAGTCCGAGGCAAACCGCAAGACAATCTCCACGAGAAGAATGAGGGTAACGATGATCTCGGTGTTGTCAATAAGAGACTTCCGGTCATCGCCCATTGAAGCGCTTCTTTGAGCTTGTGTAGCGAGGTCAATGATAATGACACAAACCCAAAACCACTCTGTCTTGTCATAGATACGCTTGATGGTACTTATCTTGCGGGCGGATGGATCCTCTTTGTGGGTCAAGTCTATCTTTTGAACGGCGAAAGCACTGCGCTTGCTCTCTTCGCGAATGACTTGGAAGGAATGTGTGATGACAGCAACCAACAGATTGACCATCCACAAGCTCAGAATGATCAATCCACAGACGAAAAAGAGAGAGGCTGCCAGGTAATCACTGTCGGTGGTATAGTAGAGGATATCCGTGAACGTGTTCGAGGTCATAATTACAAACACGAGCTCCAGCGAGTTGAGGATATTGTCAAAGCTCATGGTCCCACTGTAAGGGTTGTCACCTTCAACGCACAAAGACCCCTGTGGGCAAATGTAACCCTTTGGGCTGGAAGTTGTCGGGGTGCCGTCAGCACGTAGCCATGGGAAATGCTGGCCGTCATTGAGGTAACCACCGCAGAATTGTTCATCCTGCGTATAGTTACCTTGACCATCCACCCCAATCCAAACACAAGTCCTTCGCAAGCTAGATTTGAAGCTCTGAATGCCCACAATGGCAAATAGAAGCCAGAAGAAACCGATGAGGAATGCAACGTGCGCGAGCAGCGGCGCAGCCTTTTTCAAACTGCGAAGGATTACCTGATTGAATTAGTCGGATGTCTACTCTGCAGAGGCGGATATCATGCTTACAGAGGTACCATTCGTCAAAGCCAGAAGACGAAGGATCCGGAGACAGCTGAGCATGCTGAAGACATACAGCTGCTGGCTAGTCTCCACTCCATACACTGAGAGGAAGAACGAAACCCAGTAGGCGACCAATGCGACGAAGTCCAGACGATTAAAGGAATGACGGAGAAACGCTCGATGCGCCAGTCGTACGCGACTTTTCTGCAAGGGATCATCCGCCAACTGGTGTTCCAGCTGGTTTTCCAATTGGTTTAACCCTCCCGTGAACGTTCGTATAATAGAAGCCTGCGGCTGCTCTGGAGCGACCGTTGACTTTCTCACTGAAAATTGACGCTGTGGGATGATGAGATTCTTCCCCTTCTCGACCACCGCTTTCCTGAAGCCTAATGATCGGTCGATTGTACTGTATTCAGCAGGGTTGATAATTAAGCCGGACACCAGGATCTTGGCGCCGACCTCGAGGGTATAGATGATGAAAATCGCTAGGTAAACATAATCGGTTGGGTTTTTGCCCCAACTTACATCACGAGGATGGCTCCAAACGGAGCGAGATGACTCGACGGTCAGTAGGATTGTCTGAATAAAAATCACCACCAGGATAAAAGGCTCTGTGAACGGATGAACTAAGATGTCGCACAGCCACATCCGCAGAGCATTATCCGGACCCAAGATTCCCAGGGACTTGCCCCTCAACGGATTGCTGATCTTGCGCCATGCCTTGCTATTCGAGGGTAGCTTCTCGTGATGAGCAGCCGGGCTGCAAGGTGTGTGGGGAGACGGCATATCGTGCGCATAGTCCGGTAAGGACGGCAGGGCCGGCGGTTCCTCCATCCGCGCATTCTTGTGCGACTCCTCTCTCAAAATCGACTGTTCCACAACCTCCGGCTCGTTACTAAGATTGACGATACGTTGAGACATGGACTTCATCATCGAACTAGCTCGCTGCAAAGCCGACCCGGGCGCCGAGGGAGACAGTGAGCGCGACCTCTCGCCAGGACTACTCAATCCGCGCCGTCGGCCGTGAAAGCCACCCTCCAGGTCATCACCCAACCGTGCATCCGGATTGCCGCCGGCTGTGTTGGCGAATTGAGCCGTGGGTGCACCATGCTGATCATCGTGGTGCAGAATGTCTTCGGAGCTGGAGGCGCCGCCCATGGGCTGAACATTCCGGATATTCGTCAATGGGGTCGTGTCAGTGTAGGTTTCGGTGTGTGTAAGATAGTTCTCGGCTTCGTCCAAGGGAACCGTGTCAAGGTCTAAGCTGGAGCCATCGCGGGTCGGTACTGGCGTCAGTGAGGCTCGGTGGGAGGGGTCGAAGCTGAGTCCGACTGATGATATTGCTTGAGCGAATGCGCCCGGATCATCGATCGCAGCGCCTGCGTGCTCATCGTGGTGGTGCGGGGGCACACCGGCCACCCGATCAATGGGGGAATCAAGCGCGATGCGCTCGTAATTTATTCCGGTGCGGCCTCTGCCAGTCAATGACCGACTAAGCCTGCTTGCTACCCCACCCGTAGTATTCCTCGGCTCGATGTCAGGGTCGAAGGTCCCTGACAGGTCTTGCAGAGGAATTGAGTGCTGGGAGGGAAGATGTTCGTCGTCGGTGCCGCGGTCATGGCTGCTGGAAGCCATGGGGGGCAGTTCAGATGCGCTAACCGAACGCAGACATCGCAGGCCGCTGCAGGTCGAGAGGGAATCGCGAGGAAGGGGAGGCGCAGGACTTCCAGACGATATAGTCAGAGGGTACGAAGGTGCAAATGATGCAGGGGAGAAGGTGGAAGAAAATCACCGCTGCGGGCGGAGAGCACGGGGGAAAGCTGGGAATTTAGTAGTAGTTCGTCCAAATCGTACGTACGTGTGTTCGTGTAGGCAAAGAGCAAAGTACCTGGTCTCGAGCTAAGAAAGAAAGTGTCCGGAAAAGGGCTGAAAGATGACCGGGGTGGATTCCCCGAGTGGAAAACGTGGGCCAGGATCCAATCAAAGCAGGTGTCCGACCATGATGAAATTCGAAATTTGATCATTAGAATGGAAGACTGGGAACACTGGAACATTCAAGACCCAAAAGTGATCGTGTCTTTTTTGGGGGGGGGGGGGGGGGGGGGGGGGGGGGGGGGGGGGGGGGGGTGTGTGGAGGGGGGAGAGGGGGTGATTGCTGGAGGGCAATTGGATGTGAAGAGCAGAATGGAGTGTCTGGACTTACGCCAATGCGGCCCTCAACTGGGGCGAATTTGATCATCCACGGATTCTGTATGGCTGAGTGACTGAAGTCCCCAGCATCTGCTCAACATCCGAGCCTCATATGAGTAATGAATGAATAAAGGATCAAAAAATAAATGATACTAATAATTTATTTGGTTCGATGGATCATTTCCCTACTTTCCTTACGTTTTCCTCAGCCCCGTCCCTGACAACATTAACTATCAGTTCCATCTTGTTACTCACTATTATTGGATCTTGATTTGTTTTCCTCTGGTACAGCAAGTCTAGATTCGGTTTTGAGTCCTCCTCCCTCCACTCTAGAATAAGTTACTAAGTACTTTTCTCTCAAACGTCACTCACACTGAATACCAATCGAGATCAACATTCCACGACCAACTGAGAGCAGTGAGCAGCGAGCACATGTAATCATAGCCACGCGCGCCACACCGAACAAGACATGGCTGCCTGCGCCCATAGCTGGTCTCCACCACAGCTCTTCCGTCCCGGCCAAAAATAGAAGTCCACTTTCTCTCCAGCCTTTCCACCTGTCGAGTTTCAGTCCCATGCAGCCGCTAAGTCGCGTGTCTCAAAGACTTTAACGAGTCACAACATACATTAATATGCCGGGATCATATATACCCCTATCTATACCGTATAACCAATCTAAAATTATCTGACGCGATAGGGCTGGGCGGAGAATTGGAACTTTAGAACTCATAAGAAAACCACTGATGCTAAACTGTTGGGCTAAATGGTCAAACTTAATCAGTCTCCATCCGGTTGTTTGCTTCAGCTGTCGTGTCTTTAACGTGATTCCGAACGCCCTGAAGGAACGCTTCCACAGCATCACCACCTCCCAAGGGGACTCCCCCTCTACGCATGAATCCACCATTCTCCACGGGAATCTTGAGGGCTTCACTAATACTCGGTAATCCACCATCTCGGATAGCCACAGTCAGACTTGCGAGACTCTGCGCGAATTGAGGCGAGTGCAGAACTTTTCGGAGAATCTCTTTCTTCTGGTCCTCGTCGAGGGATCCCATGGCGGCCTCTGCGATCTCCGGGTCCTGATCAGCTACCGCCGCGTCGTCGATGTCTTGTGCCAGCAGGAGGAGCGAGGGGGGCAAGAAGCTCAACAAGTGATCCACGGTCTTGGCGTCGGCGGACGCCAAGAAGGGAAGCGTAGTTGCAGGAGGAAGGAGATCTTGCAAAGTAGTGAAAGGCCGTTCGGGATCTTGGGACTGGCGCGAACCCCCACCCAGAGACTGCAAGAAGCTCTGCACGACAGATGAAGGATCCGAGTCAGCGGCTGCCCTACAGGCGGAAACACTCTGTTAGCACTCGTACGGTAGCATAGCTATAGGAAACTATCAATTGCTTGAGGGTACAGTCCGCCCGCCCAGTGTAAAACGCCGAGAGTGAACATGAGGAACTGTCGAGATATGTACCTACGCTCGTCCACCATCGGCCCCGCCCTCCCTCGATCCTTGCCCTTCTTCCCGGACATCGCCTCCAGTAGCATCTGGCCCAGCTCCGCCACTGTTGCCTCCGTGGTTGTGGTTGGGGTCGTGATCAACGCCTTCTACATCCTCCATGGTCTCGTCGTCATCGCCACCGCTCGAGGGACCCCGAGGAAGATTGGCAATCTCTTCTTCAACATCCACCTCCTCGCCCTGCAGCAACGTGTTGACAATCTCACCCAGTCGGATATCTCTGGGACTGAACCAGCTAGGGTTACCACTCTCGTGCTGCGACTTCGATTGCAGCCAGAAGAGATACCGTTGCGAGCTGGACGAGAACTTCAAGACGTAAATGCGGCCGTTGGTGGGTGCGGAGTTTCCGGCAGGCTTGTAGGGCGTGAAAGTTCCGTCGGAGGGCACCATGACCAGATCCAAGTCGGGTTCGGTGTGAGGGGCAGTTCTCGGGCGCCAGCAGAAGTGTACCAATTCATCTTCAATGTAGAGGTAGATGTAACCGGGAGTGGGCTTTGGCTTTACAACGTTGCCGGACTGATCGAGCAGAAGAGACAGGCATTAGCATTAGAAGAGGAGATGCTTGGATGACCCGGACAATAGGAGGATTGTGGGGGCTCTGAGAGACAACTCACCTCGAGGTCACAGATACCCGCTTTGAACGTGATGATCGGAGTTAGAGACATGGTGGCGGGATGTGATGGAGCAGGAAATGGGTTGTGACAGGGACTTGTGAAGCTCAAGGTGTTTCAATGTGACGAGACAGCAGTCGTAACTTGCGATTCTGCCTATCGCGGAGAGCGAACTGGTAGGTTGGGATAGCGGACAAAAGCTGAACAAAAGCAATGTACGTCAGTTGGAGGTTACCCGCAGTATGTTTTGGCTGACCAGCTCCTCTGACTAAGACACACACACGAACTGCATAGGTGGGGGCTCCCGCCGACCGGAGCGCAGCGGGCCGACTGCCTCAGGCACCAGGCAGCGCTATCGGCTCTATCGCTATCAGGCTGCTCCGAATCGGCACTAGCGCCTTTCGGCTAGGGCTCGCGTTCACACAAACTCACACTTTCCCGTCCTGGGGCGCAAAGCAGCAAGTCACACATCAACTCCAGCAACCACCCGCCGTCGACAACCACCACCTCCCCCCTACATTCTTTTCAGACCATCTTCGTCCCGGTAGCCAACATGTCGGACCAGACGAAGCAGTTTGGAAAGGGCCAGAGGACTGTGCCGGCCCAGAAGGCCCAGAAATGGTACCCCGTTGATGACGAGTCGCAGGTCAAGAAAGTCAGTACACCAACACACACCCTGGGACAAGAACCAGAGCAATCGACCGACCAGGGAGGCAACGAAGATGCGATTTGGAATCTATGAACGAATTGCGACAACTGCGCTAGTTTTTCGGAAAGAGGAGGAGACCTCCGGGTTCGGATTCGGGGTAATATGAAGGCAAGAAAGAGAATCAAGGCCAGTGTCGGTCGGAACATATACGATTTCGAAAATAGGGGTCAAATCGCATCTTCGGGCCTTTTCCTGGATCGACCGATGTACTCTTGGGATTGGAAATCGCATATGGAATCCAGGTCGTTTCTAACATGGCCTCTTTTGCACGATTATAGGTCCGCAAGGCTGTCCGTCCCGCCAAGATCCGCGAGAGCCTTCAGCCCGGTACTGTCTTGATCCTCCTCGCCGGTCGCTTCCGTGGAAAGCGTGTCGTTCTCCTCAAGCACCTCGAGCAGGGTGTTCTCCTCGTCACCGGTCCCTTCAAGATCAACGGTGTTCCCCTCCGCCGTGTCAACGCCCGCTACGTGATCGCCACTAGCACCCGCATCGACATCAGCGGTGTTGACGCCCAGACCGTTGAGAAGGTCTCCTCCAAGGACTACTTCACCAAGGAGAAGAAGACTGAGAAGAAGACCGAGGAGGCTTTCTTCAAGCAGGGAGAGAAGCCCCAGGTACGTTCCACCATTCAGGTCGTCTTTCGGAAAGTTCTGGCAGAACGACACACCTACCACTACTCCAGAAGATGAATGCTGATTCGATATGTTTTTCTCGCTACAGAAGAAGCAGGTTGCCAGCGCCCGTGCTGCTGACCAGAAGGCCATCGACCAGTCCATCCTGGCCGCTGTCAAGAAGGAGAACTTCCTTGGCAGCTACCTCGCCGCCAGCTTCAGCCTCCGCAACGGTGACAAGCCCCACGAGATGAAGTGGTAGATGTGTGACGCGGCGGCCGCGGGTTCGGTAGATTTGTGTGGAGGAATCCTGTCAAAAAGGCGGCTAACCAAATGCAAAGTCGGCGTTTCTTTTCTCTTGTCAAGTAATAGGGAAAAAAAGCGAAACTTGCAGCGCCGGGAACTGGGCAAAGATCAAAACAAAAGAAATGCTTAAAAAAACAAAACCTTTCATGAAATATATGTAACTCGATTCAGGCCTCATGTTTGCTTAGGATTGCGGTTTTCTTAACTTTTTTTAATGCGGACAAGAAGGACAAAAAAGAAACCGGGTTCGTTATCTCTCATTTCAAGGGGACATACAACATTTTGTTCTTTTTTGGGCTTATGTTTCTTTTGCTTTGCCCTCTTACTACCCTTTTCCCAGCGTGGCCGAATTTTGCAGCTTTTGATATCACCAGCCGAAATGAAAACAAAAAAAAGCAGAATACCTCTCCTTTCTATTTCATGCATTTCATCCCAAACTTCATCTTCAGAGAAGGCGAGTGACATATACCTCTGTCTGTTTCCTATTCACATAACTTACATCACCATCCGAGTCCCCTGGGCCTCATGAAATCTTTATATGATCCGAAATACTACTCTACATACTCTCGACTTACCTTGTAATTACCAAGATCGCAGTTTTGTACACCCACTGAATAATTGAATGCGTTAGTCAAGGACTACCCTCTCCCGATCGAGTCTTCCCCGGGGGACGGTGTAGTGTGCGTTTCTCGCCTCGAATCCCGGCAACAGACTGTACTGTACGTAGCGATAAGCGGGACCACCCCAACTCCGATAAGAGAACCCTCGATAATGCTCTCCGATCCTCTACGGACTACTCTTACTCCCCCCACACACATGGAGATCGCACACTTCACACAACAACTAAGAAGGCAACCTACAGCTTCAGTAACTCAGAATCATATATTTTTGGGCATATAACATTCAGAAAAATCAATTGCGAAGATTGAAAGCAAAATCTATACAACATACAGGACTCAAAAAGCACCACAAACAAAACCCTCCCGAGGCCCACCCACTCCCCAGATCTCCAAAAAGTTCGTTACTCCGTATGCGGCGTACAGTACGCCGCCAAAATATACTCACCATCCACATACAGTACATGACGTAACAAGCAAAACCGCAACAGAAACAACAAAAACCACCGCCCAACACCAACACCAACAGTCCTCTCCCCAACGCAATGCAATGCAATTTTCAATCACCCTTTCCCTCACCTTAGACACAGCACAGAATGATCGCAAACACTAACAAAAAGGACAAGATCACTCAACGACAGCAACCTTCGCCGCCCTCCTCCTCGTCGTCCGTCTATCCCTGGTCGTCTTAGGCTCCCCCGTCCAATAATGCTTCATCCTTCGAATCGGCTGCTTATCCGACGCAACAATAGCCACAGCCTCCTCCCTGTCCTCACTCTCCCCCTCACCTTCCTCCCCTTCATAATCTTCACGAGGATCATACTTCAAATCCACCACCCCCGCCGCCGCCGTTCTTCGCCGTCTCACCTCTCCCTCCTTCCCACTGTTGGGCCGTTTACGCAGCTTGCGCGGCGGCGAGGGGACCTCTCCGTCTGCTTCCTCGAACTCCTCCTCGACGTTCGTGCTCAGCATCCAGTCCAGCACGCCCCAGGGCCCGAAGTTCCCCTTGCCGGCGCTGTGCAGGTGGGCCTCGGTGTTGCGCGCCATGCCGCCGATGAAGAACCCCGTCGGCATGGGTGAGTATCCGCTGTAGGCGAAGGTTTCCTCCAGCGACACGAGACCCAAGTACACGATGTAGGAGAGCATGTGCAGGCGGCGCAGGAAGACGGGGAGGATGGTCGGCAGCCAGCGGCCGACGAGGTAGACGAGCGGGTGGTCGTAGTGCGCGGTGAGCGGGTAGGGGGCGCGCAGGGAGTGGTACCAGGTGCGGTGGAGGCGGGCGAGCGGGTTGTTGGTGTGGAGGATGCAGCGGTGGATGGTGTAGCTGAGGATCTATACGTCACATATTAGAGAGAGATGCACATAGAGAAAGAGAAACGGGCAAGAGAAAGCGTATAACCGCCCCCCTCACCCCAGGGCAAACCCAACTCACCTCGCGGAAAAGAAGCCCCCAAAAAAGGTCCAGCACCAAAGTCCACGGGAGAGGCAGCTTCAGCGTCACTTTCACCAAGCGCACCTTGCGAAATTGACTGGCCAGCGCATGCTCCACGGCGGCTTGCACGACGATCCCCAGGGTCAGATTGAATAGCGCCCACCCGGCGACCTTCAGATCCTTTTTCCGGATTCGGCCCCGTTTGTTGCCGGCAGGGAGGCCATATTCGCCCTGCGCCTTCAGAAGGACGGCCGCCGAGGGGGTCAGGATGTCAAATAAGAAAAACAGCAGCGATGGCAGAGCATAGCACAACACCCGCACGGTGGCGGTGCCCACGAGCTCAACACGGAGGGCTGAATGCGACAGCACTAGCGTGGCCCATGTCATGTAGAAAAAGACCACATTGAAGCTGGTGCCGCAGAAAGCCCACACCGGTTCAATGAGGAGGTAGTATATTGGAAGAGCAAAGATTGGTTGCATCGTTTGGTGGATTGGGGTAGTGGTTGAGTTGATTTCAATCAACTCACCGTGGCTTTCGATAATCGATCAACAGGCGCAATGTTTATTTACTAGCGAGAAGTCGGGGTGGATATATAACTTCTTCTGCGTATAGCAACGGCGTTGCGGGGTTTCTAGTAACGCGCAACCCAGCAGTTGTAGCCTAAGTAAATTGGCATCCACGAGAATGGCGATACTCTAGCAAGGACTATATACTCGGTCCGTTGCCCCAGTTGTCTAGAGTCGAAAATTGAAAGAAGCTGATTGTGCCTGCGGCGGTTGGTGAACGCGACAAAAATTCCCCCCACTGTTCGATAAGCCGCCGCCGCTCGGCCCCGACAGGAATTGGTGCAGCCCGTTTGCGCTTTGTTTGCTCGCCCCAAGCCACCCTGCAAATTCCCTTGTTTCCCACAAAGCACTGAAACAAGCGCATCAAAGGTTATTGGGATACTATTCTTGGTGTCGCCGCAGCCAGCAGCTCCCAATCTCAAATCTCTGTAGCTGTTTTCTGTGTGGTAAATAGCGGAGACTTGTGTTGGACAATGAAGCATGGATTAAGACTACGCCTATATGTACATGTTCTTTAGGAATGATTACAATAATGGCTGCAAGAATGAGGAACGCAGCTCAGGGTATCTAGGACATAGACCAGACAACCAGGACTCAAGTCATGACAGTACAGCATATCAGTTGCCATCTGGGTTGGTGGGAAGACCGTGCTTCACGCCCCACTTCCACGCCTTCCGTCGAAGGTCGTAGATCACACCTGGGAAGACTAAGTTACTGAGCCAACTTGTCAAGGTGTCTCTGATAATGGAGTTCCGTGGGCTGGGTCCGAGAGCAGACCCTTTCATGATGTCGCCAATGAACATTGTTGTAATCAGGTACTCCCCTCGCTCGAGGGCACTGATAGCAATGCTGGCAACCTCCTGCGGGGACTGCGGCTTGTCGGCCTCCTCCAACTGCTTCGTCAACGCCGGCTTGAGCTTCTGCTCATTGTCGAAGCCGGGGCTCAAAATTCCCATTGGGAAGACCGTGTGGATCTTGACATCGGCAGCCGGAGCCTCGCAGCGTGCTTTGGAGGTACGAGAGCCATTGTAGATCTCAATCTCCTGGCTGAGGGTATCGGACAAAGAGCGGATAGCAGCCTTGGCTGGGGAATAAGGAGCATAACCCGCAATAGGCACGAAGGCGAGCGTGGAGCAGGTGAAGATGAGGTGTCTGGTAGGAATTGGTGCCTGCTTACTCGGGCTGATCGGAGTGAGCCACCGCTGCAGAATGGCGTGGGCCGTGTTGGCAGCAGTCCAGTAAACGGTATCCATCTGATTCCGCAGCGCCTGGATGGATGTTTCGGTGAAAAACCCAGGGTGACAGTATCCTGCGCAGCACCAGACGATGTCAGGCTCTTGTCCATCGTTCCATTCGGTCACCTCGGACATGATTCGCTGGCATTCTGCAGGATCGGTCAAGTCCGCACTGATGTAGTGGAATTTCTGCCGCTCAACATTGTCCGCGACTCGCTGGAGTAAACATGAGCGTTGTACCTTGGTGAATGCCACAAGAAGAGAAGATTGATTTACCTTCATGGTCTCGATGGCAGCCAGAAGCTTGGATGTAGTTCGTGCCACAATCACAACGTTGGCTCCCATTTCAGCAAGCTGACAAGCAACTGCCTTGCCCATGCCCTCGGAGCCGCCAGTGATCACTGCGGTCTACAAAGGGAAGAACGCCAACGAAATCAGTGCACTATTTGGAAGAACAGAGCATAGAATGGAACATACCCTGCCCTCGACAACGAACTGGTTACGAGATCCAAAGCCGAGCATCTTGCTGACGATATAGAGAAGTACTCCGCAAAGGATGGTCGAGACTCCCAATACAGTTGGGGAAGAATCGTAAGAAATGAAGGATAGAAGTGGATGCATGGGGGGAGAAGAAAGGAAGAAAGCCAGAACAGAAAGACCGGGAGAGATAGAAGTCGAGAAATGGGGTTCTTGCTGTGCTTGTCAATAGAAACGTGTACCTGCCTTTTCTCTTTTTTTTTTTTTCTTCGCTCCCAACTGTCAATTGTTGACTGCGAGTGGAGAAGTTGATGCTCCAGAAGATCTAAAGGAAGGAACAAATGCGCCTCGGTACACCTGCCTGTCCCGCCGGAAATCAAACGATGCAAACCTCCCTCCACCCTTGTCATTCGGGGTTAGCGTCACCCGGGCGGTGAGGATCCCTCCCAAAATTTTATCGCAAAAGTTTATCGAGACCGGAGCGGAAGGTATAGATTCATCCTCATAGCCCCAGTTTACACTTGGTTGAAATATACAATGGGTAAGAAAAGAAAGGCTGGCGGTCGTCCTGCAGGCGCCAAAAAGGAAGATTTCGGACCCACCAAATTCGATATCGAGGAGAGATTCGATGATTCCGAGGATGAGTTCCAAGCCGGTCGCGATCAGATTCTTCTAGAGGAAGCACCAGAGGCAAAGCGTCGTCGCAAGCTGGTCGAAGATGGTAGGTCGACCTCAGATTTGCCCTGTGATTATCTTAAGCACTTTTGTTGACCGATCGTGACAACAGAGGCAATGCTGCAGCCATCGGACGAGGAAATAATGGGCTACGACTCGGCGGACGATGACGACGATGACTTGGACGACGAGGATGACTATCAGGAGGATGGATACGATGACGATGATATGGATGATATGCCATCGAAATCCAAGAAGCGCGCGGGCAGCCAGGGATCGGGCTCCGAAGACGAGGAAGAAGGCATTGCCGCATGGGGCTCCTCGAAGAAAGACTTCTACAATGCGGACCAGATCGAAACGGAAGCCGATGCGCTCGAAGAAGAAGAAGAAGCCAAGAGACTCCAACAGAAGCACTTGCAGAGCATGAATGAGGAGGATTTCGGTTTCGACGAGACGGAATGGGCCGACTCTGGCAAGGCGGATGAAGCGGAGCAAGCCGGTGGTGAGGTGACGGAAGTCCTCCCACAACTGGAAATCACAGAGGATATGAGTGCGGAGGAGAAGATGAAAATCTTGAAGTCGAGATACCCCGAGTTCGAACCGCTTTCGAAAGACTTCCTTGATCTCCAACCCACTCACCTGGAGCTCAAGAAGGCCGCCGAAACCTTTAATGCTAACGACGATTCTGAGAATGCCCCGGAATATGCGCCGGCCTCCGTTGTCAAGTTCCGCGCCCTCTCTGCCTACCTTGGTACTATCAGCCTCTACTTTATGCTCCTGACCTCCGGCAAGGACGCAGCCGGCAAGCCCATTGCCCTATCCCCCGCCGAGCTCCGAGCACACCCCGTGATGGCCACTCTCGTTAAGTTCAGAAAACTCTGGGAGTCTGTCAAGGACCTCACCGAGCCTGAGTCTGAATCCGAACCCTCCGACATTTCCGAATCCGAGCTCGAGGAAGATGAAATCTCCGATGCCTCCGAGATCGAAACCGAGACGAAGAAGGACAAGAAGCAGAAGAAGAAGACCAAGGCACAGCTGGCAGCCGAAGCCCGCCAGGCGGAAGCGGAGGCCCGGAGAGCGAAGAGACTGCAGGAGACCGAGGCCAACCTGGCCGATCTCTCCAAGCTGGTCACCGCACCCGGTAAGAAACGCGCAGCACAAAAGGTCAAGAATGTATCCAAGGATGCAGATGACTCCGACTTTGGCGATGAAGATGCCCTCACCGCCAAGGAAGCCGAGGAGAAGGCTAAGCAGAAGCGCTCTCTCCGCTTCTACACCTCCCAGCTTGCGCAGAAGGCGAACAAGCGCACTGCAGCCGGCCGTGATGCAGGTGGTGACGCTGATCTGCCTTACCGCGAGCGCTTGAGGGATCGCCAGGCTCGCCTGAACGCTGAAGCTGAGAAGCGTGGTAAGCAGAAGCTTAAGGAGTCGGAGCAGCTGGGTGGCGACAGTGACGAAGAGGATAACCGGGTGGCCAAGCAACTCCGCGGAGAGGAGTCCGATAGCGACGACTACTATGACATGGTCGCAGCCCGCTCCAAACAGCGGAAGGACGACAAGAAGGCGCGCGCAGAGGCCGAGAAGGAGGCCGCCCGCGCAGGCGGTTATGTCGAGGTCCAGGAGGAGGTTGGGCCCGACGGCAAGCGAGCCATCACGTACCAGATCGAGAAGAACAAGGGTCTTGCTCCCAAGCGCAGCAAGGACTCTCGCAACCCCCGTGTCAAGAAGAGGAAGAAGTTCGAAGAGAAGAAGAAGAAGCTGGGTAGCATACGCCAGGTGTACAAGGGCGGTGAAGGCCGTGGTGGCTATGGTGGTGAACTTACTGGTATCAAGAAGAACTTGGTCAAGAGTGTCAAGCTCTAGCCTCGTTTCTCCATTCCACCGATATACCATTCCTTCTCGCCGGCGTTTTGCGTGTGTTAAAAAGGGGGGTTTTGTTTGCTTGTACATATATAATTCATTTGATGATACAAACATTGTTCAGGTTACAAATCTTCATCTCCTGCCTTGGCTGTCGTATTGGTAGTATAAAGTTGACCTAAGGATATTATATTGACTGAGTAAAAGGCTTGCCTTTCACTTACGATTCCTCAAACAGCTTGTCAAGCATGTCCTGGACATCAAGCGCCTCATCATAATTCGAAAGATCCAAACGGAGAAACTTCCTCGCTAAGGTATCCTAAAGTTCCATGAGTCCGTCATATCAAGCAGCAATATCAAATAAACATACCGCCTGTTCAAGGATCCGCATCTCCTCAGCCGAGAGCGTGGCGCACGCAGCGATCAAGTTTTCACCACGCGCTGCGAGAGCCGCGATCTCGCTCGCCCGAGCAACTACCGCCTGACTGATCCCATTCATCGCGGCACAACTTTGGCACGTATAAGCAAAGTGATCCAGGTGAGAGCGGGGACCATATGGGCATAAACATACACTGTTCCGAAGCTCTTATCGCTTCGACCCGGTCGGAAGCTGTTGGTTTACAAGTCAGATATCAGCATGGAGATTCACAGCTGTTCACCACTGTAACCGAAGAGTCTCACTTATAAAGGTAGGTGATCTGGTCTTCAGTATCGCCGGAGTCCTCGTCGGATACGCGAACTTCCATGTGACCCAGCTGTAATTGTGGCCGGGGCTTCAGGAAACCATTTGCGAGGATCTCGTGGAAGTGCGTTGCAGCAATGACCTTCGGTGGGTTGTCGATATCAAGCAGGTGACTGAGGATACCACAGGCAAGGCCGATGCCATCTATGATGTTCTCTGAAGGTCAGTGTCTGTTGCGAGGCGAAGCAGGGTCTACAACGGAAAGATTGACCATTCTCGTTGGTGCCTTTGCCGAACTCGTCGATGACCAATAAGCTGCGCTCGGTAATTTGCTTCAGGTCGAAAGAGATCTGTTGTAGGTCACGCATGAAAGTACTTTGGATCTGTCATCGCACAGGGAGTCAGTTGGACTTGTCGATTGCTGTGCATTGGCTTGGTTTCTGAACCTGGGAGACGCTATCTTGGGTGCTCGACTTGACTATAATCTTGTCGGTTACCCCAAGCTCTGCGCTGGCTGCTGGCACAAAGCTAATACCCTTAGCATCGTTGTCTCTGGAAGATGAATCTATATTTACCTTCCGATCTGCGCGAGGTACGCAACTAGAGCAACCTAGATGCTTCTTGTGAGATATTCGTTTGCCAAGGGGCAATGAACATACTTGCTTCATGTACACACTCTTTCCTGAATAGTTCGGGCCTGTAAGAAGAAGCATGCTGGGGCCATGATCTTCATCAATGGGTTCGGGGTTTTCGTGGCATGTCTGACTCGATGAAAGTGCAAGGCAGTCTGATGAACTTCCACCTACTAAGAAGGTATCGTTCGGCACGTAAGAGGCCACAGTCAGTTCTTGCAAGATATGCCTGTCTTGACTTTAGACGCGATAGCGATTTGGATATTCAGTGATTGCCTCACCGGCCGCCTCTAATCCTTATGATATTTTCCGGCACCATCTTCGGGCAGACAAGCTTATAAAAGCTCGCCGTCTGAGCCATTGCAAGAAGACTATAATCTCAGTGGAACGTCAAGTCGGTGAACCCGGGAAGAAATACCTGTCGAGCTGCCCACATATGTCCGATGCCTCGAGAAGGTTCTTCTCATACCTGAGCAATCTCTGCGCAAGGCCATACACTAGTTCAATCTCCTTTTCTAGAAGAGTTGGGAAGCGTCAGTAGATCCTGTTGAGAACACGGCAGAGAGGAAGCATGCATACCGCATATGAGACCATAGATATCTCCGAGTCGTTCATCAAGCTCTCTCATTCTGAAGTCTTTGAAGTAAGCCCTGTTTTCTGTAAAGAACATGAGGTTCCATTCCTCTTCTGGACCCCTGTAAGCAGCATCGCCTGCCTGATTGAGTGGTATTGCGATGTTGAAGCCGAGCTGGGGGAAATAGATGACGTTGACATCAATGTCATAGAACTCGGGTATCTCTCCTGCAATCTCTATGGCGATGTTCTTGAGTAGGCTGCTGAGCCCATCGTAGGTGTCCTTCATTCGATCGAGTGCCCGATCAATTCCCGGTTTCACGACGGTTCTTCCCTGCTCCTCAGAGCTATCTATGTCGACCTTAAGAAGAATCAGCCATGCTTATCAAGGGGGTGTGTATCGTACTCACAAGCTCTTGGATCATTTTCCCGACTCTGTATAATTGAGCCGCTTCAAAGACACGAAGAGCCTAAACCTCATTAGCAATGGTTCAGGATCGCTTCAACCCAATCACCGACCTTCTTATGTAGAGCCAAATCAGCAGCTCCGGCGCTTTCTTTCAGAGCATCATAAACATCAATGCCATAGAAAGCAAACTGTTCCAAGTAAGTGTACAGATAACATATGAGCACCAGGTATGATAACATACTGCCAACAACGTAGCCCACACCGTGGTCCTAAAGCCCGTGATCTTTCCACTTCCTGTCTCGATACCCTTGCGCAAGTTCACCATGACATAGCGCAAATTCTTTATGTGCTTGAGACTCTTGGTCAGCTTCTCCAGCGGATTGAAATTGTCGGGTCTCAAGTAAGTGCTGATAAATGCGTGTCGTTGCTGGATGACATCAACGTCAACACTTGGACGAAGGAATATTTGCTTTAGTCGATTCTTGCCCTGGGGTGTACGCGCAAAGCGCTGGAAGAGGCCGTAGACTGAGAGACCTTCTTTTGAGAGAATTGACTTCTTGCCTTGGTTCATAATGCTAGGATGAGATTCCGACTCCATTATCTGCAGCGACGAAAGCGTTCTCTTATTAACGAACCTTCATGTCATTAGCTCGCAATCCCAGACTCTGAGTCAGTTCATACTCTCACATAGTCCCCATCAAACTGAACATCTCCACAGAGTTCACCCGATAATTATCTGAGGGTTGACTGGTAGCTACAGAGACAGAGGCTCTGCGTCTCTGGAGATGCATGAGGAGAGCGCCGGCACAGCTGATCGTCACTGTGTTCTCCATCTCTATCGAGCTCGAGATATGCAGCAACTTGCCCTCCTGCAGGGTAAAATTCAGACTCTCAGAGTCTAATTGTCCACTGTCGGCGAACCCATTGTGTGGCACGAGGAACCGCATGCGTTGTTCGTGTTGCGAGGATATGCCTAAAGCGAATAGCTTACTCTTCGCGTTCTCGAAGCTAAATTCCTGCGATGGACGAATATCGAGCTGAAATGGGAGTAGAGAGCCGGTATCTGCACAAGAAAGCTATGTTAGTCTTGTGAAAAAGATTATGCTTCTTCCATACCACTGCCTATATCGAGCATTTGTCTATCTTGGAGGGCGTTGTGGTCCACCCGAGGCGAGAGTAACAGCAACGTCGGGCTTGTTTGGAGGATCACTGTTATTCCATCAGCTTGAGTCGACTTCAGAGACCTGAAGACCGACAAGTATCGATAATATCAGAGTCGGAGTATCGCAAGTCCCCCAGCAGGTAAAGCCTTTCTTCTCGGACGCAGTAGTACGAGCAACCCACAGTCCCAGAATCTCGGGAATCGATGGCTACAATGACTTGATCGAGCTCATCATCGACCGGCTGCAAGAATAGGTCACTCTCTGAAACATCCTGCTGAGCTGGTACCGGTCGTGGTGTAGATTGTGATCGGGGTTGTTGATTGCTGTGCTGGCGCACGCGCCGTAAAGAGTCATGAGCAGCAAACCTGGCATCAGGAGAGCATCGAGACGATTCAGGTTCATAGATAGTACGTCTTCGTTTGACAGAAGGTCTCATCATGTTGCGGAAGCCGAAGGTGGAATATTTCGAGTTGGTATGTTGCAGCAAGCCTTGGCTAAAAGAGGAACGTAAAGCCAACTGCCCAGTCATTGACAGCGGAGGCTTAAAGAACACACAGCTATGCTAAAGCAACGACTTTGGTACTAAAAAGTTATCTTGACTTGCAATGTATGTCCATTAAATTCTGTAAATTGGTACAATAATGCTATGATACATGAAAGGGGAGATATGAAAGACTATAAACCAGCATGTTCAAATATCCAGCCAACATTGCGCCAGGAACATATCATGATCAACATGAGTTAGAATATCATTAACGCTCAAGCATCTTCAGAATTCGCCTCAGGCGTAGCTTCCGCAGTGATGGCCAGCCCATCCTTCTCTTCATTGAAAGTCACGCGGGCAGTCTGGCCCGCCGTGACCTCGCCACGAATGATCTTATCGGCCAGCCTATTGCCGATTTGCTTGGCAATGAGGCGATTGAGAGGACGAGCACCATACTTGGGGTCATAGCCCTTCTCGCAAAGCCAGTCCTTGATCTCATCGTCGACCTTGAGGACCATTCGTCGATCATCAAGCCTCGACTGAAGCTCCTTAATCCTGATATCGACGATATCTCTCAAAGCCTCCCGTGACAACCTCTTGAATATGATGAACTCGTCAATGCGGTTGAGGAACTCGGGCGGATATGCATGTTGCACGACGTCCATAACTGATTTCTTGACTTCGGGAGAGAGTTCCGAGCTTCCTGTATCCTTGGAGGAGTATGACGGATCGGCACCCACAAGAATATCGGCACCAAGGTTCGAGGTAAGGACAATAAGGGTGTTTCTGAAGTCAACCTTGTGGCCTTGAGCATCTGTCAAGAAGCCTTCATCCAAGACTTGCAACAAAAGAGCGGAAATATCACGGTGAGCCTTTTCGAACTCATCGAAGAGTAAAACTGCGTACGGCTTGCGTCGAACGGCCTCTGTCAGCTGACCAGCATCGTCGTAACCCACATAACCAGCAGGAGAGCCGATTAAGCGACTGATAGTGTGCTTTTCTTGAAACTCGCTCATATCGAATCGCACAACGGCGGTCTCGGTCGAGAACAGAAACTCGGCCATCTTCTTGCAAAGCTCTGTCTTTCCAACACCGGTGGGACCAAGAAACATAAACGAAGCTAGAGGGCGATTCTCCCCGCTAAGGCCGGCTCGTTGCATACGAACTGCATTAGCGACTGCAGAAAGCGCCTCGTCCTGCCCGCGCACCGACTGACGTAGCGTGTCCTCCATACGAATGAGTTTCTCAACCTCGCCCGCCATGAGCTTGTTCACGGGGATACCAGTAGTCCGCGAGACAACATTTCCAATATCGTCAGCGGTAACCGAATCATGAATGAGACTAGAGGAGGTGCCGGCAGTCGACTCGTCGCCTTCTTTGGGTAGCTTGGCTTCGAGACTGGGGATAGTGGCGTATCTCAATTCACCGGCTTTTGCGAAGTTCCCTTCTCTCTGTGCCTGTTCCAACTCGAAACGTGCTCGCTCTAGCTCCTCCTTGGTGCGCTTAAGTTCTTCAATCTCAGCCTTCTCCTTCTCCCAGATCTTGGTCAGGCGTTCGGCCTCCTCTTGCTTGGCTTTCAGGTCTTCCTGTAGCTTCTCGCGTCTTTCGCGGCTGCTGACGTCGGTTTCTTTGCGGAGAGATTCCAACTCGATTTGGATTGTCGTGATATCGCGATCCAATTCTCTAATCACATCCGGCTTTGACTCCTGTTGCAGTCGCAAGGCCGAAGCTGCTTCGTCAACCAAGTCAATGGCCTTGTCTGGCAAGAAGCGATCGGTAATGTAGCGGTTGCTGTACGTTGCCGCTGCCACTAGTGCGCCGTCTGTGATTCGTACACCATGGTGGACTTCGTATTTGTTCTTGATGCCACGCAGGATGGAGATTGTCGCGGCGACTGAAGGTTCGCCGACTTGAATCGGCTGGAAACGTCTAGCTAGAGCCACATCTTTCTCGATCAAGCGGTACTCGTTCAGGGTGGTGGCTCCGCAGCATTGAAGCTCTCCTCTCGATAGCGCTGGCTTCAGAAGGTTGCTGGCATCGATACTGCCTTCAGCCTTACCGAGCCCCAGCAACGTATGCAACTCATCTATGAAGAGGATCACGCCGCCGTGCGCCTCCTCGACCTCCTTGAGAACAGACTTCAAACGCTCCTCAAAGTCACCTCTGAACTTGGCACCTGCGATAAGGGAGCCCAGGTCCAAAGAGATAACGCGCTTGTCTTTGATACTTTCGGGGACATCGCCCTGGACAATGCGCTGGGCCAATCCCTCCAATACAGCGGTCTTACCTGTGCCTGCAGCTCCGATAAGGACAGGGTTATTCTTTGTTCGTCTGGATAGGACCTGGATGGTGCGATGAATCTCCGCATCTCGCCCAATGACCGGGTCCAGCTTGCCCGCCTTGGCTTTAGCCGTGAGATCGACACCAAATTGTTCCAATGCTGACTTTTCGGGTTCGCCACCCAGGTTCATACGATGCGTACCTCCTGGGGGATGGGGACGGCCATTGGCATAACTGCGAGAGGGGATGATCGCACGAGGATTGAAGAGATTGTTGCTTGCTAGGGTTGGCAATAGTCGAGTACGACGTAATAATGCTTGGGACGGTTGAAGGATCCGGGTCGATGACGATAGAATCGAAGGTCGGAGCAACCGGCCCCGGGATAGCTGTAGTCTTGCCGACATGGTCGGGATTAAGCTTGGAAACAAGCTTCAATTCTGTGCTTCAATTAACTGTACAGGATTGTTTAGGTTGACAGTTGCATTGGTGGAGGGTGCATTGCCGTGACTATATAACCGGTTGCTCCCCAGGTCGCGAGGCTTCTCGAAGGCTCCACCTTGTGCAGAAGAGAGGGACGGTGAGTGGCGGAAGCTCCCCGAATTGGGCCAGCTCGATCCAATTGAAGGTCAGTTCTTCCACAACCAAGCTCTCGAATCCGTCACCTCTCCAGTCACGTGCTGCACCCAAAGGAGGGGCGCTGTGGGCGTCGCCCGAAAAAATTCGAGGTGAAAAAATCCCCTCCTCTTTCTCCTCCCCTCCTCCTATTTATTCCCTACTCCTCCCCTCCCCCTCCTTTTTCTTCTTCTTTTCACACACACACTCTTCACATACACACATACCTTCACAATGGGTTTCACTGACTTCGTTTCCGAATCCGGCCTCACCCGTATGTCTCTCTCTGTGCTTCTTTCTTCCCCTTCTGTTTCTTTTTGTTTCTAGAAGTCACTAATGGTGCCCCTCAGTCGCCAACAACTACCTGGCTTCCCGGAGCTACATTGTTGGGTAAGGCACACTTGATGATTTTGTCCCCTTTTCCCCTCCTTGTTTAAGGTTTTTTCCTCGTTTTTCATGATGAAAACAAATTGGTCCGTGTTTATGAGGCGGCTTAAGACCCCGCTGCAAGATTACACAACAATGCGAGCAATCGCGCTTCTGATCACTTGGAAAATCCTTTCTTTCTGTTGCGTTCCCTGCCTGACTGGATTTGATTGTCACCGGCTGTTGTATCACCTGGATGAACCCTAGCTGACCTGACTGAAGCGATGCTCCCTCCCAGGCCGATGTCGTGACCTTCAAGGCCTTCTCCAGCGCCCCTGACGCTGAGAAGTACCCCCACGTCGCTCGCTGGTACAAGAACATTGCCTCCTACGAGGCTGAGTTCTCCAGCCTCCCCGGTGATGCCTCCAAGGAGTACACCACCTACGGCCCTGAGGCCACCGAGCTCCCCACCAACCCTAAGGACAAGCCCGCCGCTGAGGACGACGACATGGACCTCTTCGGCTCCGACGAGGAGGAGGAGGACCCCGAGGCCGTCCGTCAGCGTGAGGAGCGTCTCGCTGAGTACAAGAAGAAGAAGGAGGCCAAGGGCCCCAAGCCCGCTGCCAAGTCCATCGTGACCCTTGAGGTCAAGCCCTGGGGTATGTTTATATCGCTCGATAGCATAGACCGATGCAATTACTAACTTTTGTTTTAGATGATGAGACCAACCTTGAGGAGCTCGAGGCTAACGTCCGTGCCATTGAGAAGGAGGGTCTCGTCTGGGGTGCTTCCAAGTTCGTTACCGTTGGTTTCGGTATCAAGAAGCTCCAGATCAACCTTGTCGTTGAGGACGAGAAGATCTCCCTGGATGAGCTCCAGCAGGAGATCGAGGAGGACGAGGACCACGTCCAGTCCACCGATATTGTAAGTTGCATCCATCACATCGAAGTTTACCACTTTGGTACTAACTCTGTCCCTACAGGCTGCTATGCAGAAGCTGTAAATGATTGTTGATGATAAACCATATGGTGTGACGATGGATTATTTATGTGATTCCACGGGAATTTACTGTCATGACCCTGAATAAATAAAAGCTGGCTTAGTCGGCGTGACGAATAATAAAAAAATCGAAAAATTATACCCAATTCAATCTGATTCTTTGTAGCTATCCAAGTTGCTATTCGTACCTAGTCACTGCCCCTCATCCTCGACCCCTCATCGAAGTCCGGTAGACAGCTGCAAGCTAGCTGCGCGTCCAGTAGCAATCAAGCCAGAGGTCAATGCTGCCCAATCTAGTGGGGTGCCATTCACCGGGCCAGATTATCTGCAAGCACGGGATTGACGTTCCAACCTTACGGACAGTGCACTGCATCAAATGTCTCCCCGGTCTCCCGTACAAACCACCTCCGCAGATCGATGCAGCTCCGTTGAAGTTACTATCAGAGGCACCAAGCTCACCTCCACTCACGCAAAACATCACTATTCCAATTCAAGACTAAAAACAAGTCTTGGTCGTGCGATACGGAAACATGGGATTCTTCTCCCGCCTCTTCACCTTCATCGGGCTGGTGTTGCTCGCCCATGCGTGCGTACTTCCTTTTCTCTCCGCAAACAAACCCTCAACCCACGTTCCTCCGCACAGCGCAGCAAAAGCGCAGCATAAACCCTCATCCACCTCCTATCTAACCCAAACCCACACACCATCTAACCCGGCTCCCTCCACCGTCTCAATGGTAACCCCTACTAACCACTAAACAAACAGAGGATACTCCGCCCACGAACACACCCTCCTAACCAGCAGCAACACCCACACCCTCTATTCGACGACCACAGCAACCACAACCACCCCCCATCTCCCCCCGGACATCGTCATCGAAGCCCTCGTGGCTCTCGTCATCGTCTCCGTGGGCCTTGTCCTCGGCACCGAAAAACTTAAACCCATTAGCTGGAGGGATTGGGCCGGGGAGATCGAGCGCGAAGGGAACGCCCGGCATCCGTATCGGCGATTGGATGAGCGGTATTCGTTTTGGGATGTGAGGGTAGGTTTCTTCTTCCCTTTCAGTTCAGGCATGGGAGTTGAGGCTAGGCGAGGGGGTGTTAAGGGGGAGCTCCCGGGGGTGTGAGCAAAAGGGAGGATTTGGTGGAAGTGTGGTTTATGTGTGGACAATGCTGACTTGGTTTTTTTCCATGACGATAGGCAAAGAGGAAGGAGTTTGCGGACTGGATCAGGGCGGCGGATTTGGGAGAGATGGTTGAGGAGAAAAAATAGCGGTATCTTCTGGGATTGTCTGTCTATATGATGATTGGATCTGGTGGGTTTGTTATGAGGATGGCCCGGAATAATCTCAGTCTGTTTTTGGGGCGGGTGAGGTTATCTGGGTAGATAGATTCAGGGTACATGTCAAGTATCAAGTATTTCTCTTCTATGTGCTTCTTCTGTTTTCATGATAGGTCGGTGATATGTGTCGTTGTCAAGTTGAGATTTGGTGAAGCTATAACTATTCCTGGAGTAGTAGCTTTGAGGTGAAATAGTAGTGAGCAGAGTCTGGGTGCTATGCTATGGAGATATGCTCTGTCACTCGCTGAAGGCAATAGCCGGCACCTTCCCCTGTCTCAGCAAGAGAAGCGTGCCTCCTCGCAACAATCCACTTTGTATATGCCCACTTGGCAACCCTCATCTAAGTCCATCCCACCTCTCAACCTCTTCTTCTCACATAAGCCCTAGACAGCCCCTCATCAGATCAAGATCTAGCTCATGGCACATCACCCCCTTACCCCTGCCGCAGTTTCATCATGTACGAACGATATCCATGTTTCAGCCTTGTTCTCGGGCCAGGAACGAGGGGTCGGAAGAACGTGTTCGTTGATCGATCGCATCTATATCACTTGAGAACTGGTGCAGTGATCTACGCTCTCTCCCTTTCTCTCTCTATGTGTGTATGTATATATATGCATGATATGAACCAGGGCTCTTTGCGACAATCAATCGATGACGTGCAGATGGCTCTGTGATCGATGGGACCTCGCGTCTGGGTGCTGTTCAGATCATCGTGATCGCCTCTGGGAGGCGGGTTTCTGTCTCTGGATATGGGTCAATGAGGAAGTCGTGATCTGGGGACAGTTTAGCTTCGCATGGAGCTTCTGCGAGGAGGGAGCAAGTTTGGAGGCAGGTATGAAGACAAAACGCATATGCCCCCAACTGAAGTGAGTGTGGAAGAGCCCTTGTATCTCTGGCAGAAGATATATCGAAGTTGACATGCTCAATGCTTAATGGCTCGCGGTAGGTTAGAAGTAAGAATATGGGTGTGAAAAGCCCGACTCAACGCATCGCATACAGTGTACAGTACCTATTGATATCTCTATTCTTCGTGCCGTTAGAAAAAGTACGTTCCCATTGAAACTGTACACCCGACTCGGACAACTCTTTAGCTGACACCCCGAGTCCATCAAGACCAAGATAAACCTGTCAGGTTAATTGGAACCATGTCAGTCGGTCTTCTGTACATGTATACTCGTTTTGTCCATAGCTCCTCGGGGCATGGAAGAAGCAATCTTCATGGAGTAGAGAACTCCGTGGTATCATGTGGCCTCTGTAAGCAGCCTATTCAGGGTGCAGAAGACGGAGCTCCTGAACCACTTTTTGCTCGTATCCCAAGATGGATAGGAGGAACTTATCCAATGGAGTTCAGGATCAAGTCCTTGGATTTTGGCTAGGTGGGCCGTCTTAGACGACGGCCCAGCCGCAGCGGCATAAGAAAAGCAATCGAGCGCTGCCGGGCGAAGTTACTACGAGACATATCACGACGGGTATGGAAAGAGGGTGGAGTATAGAGTGCAGATTGAGACACGGAGAGGTGGTAGAGAACACCAACAAGTAAGTAAGCAAGCAAGCAAGCAAGCAGCTTCTACTCCGTAGTTCCACTCGAATAGTTCGAGATACTCCATTCGATGGAGAGGGCAACTGTACTTCGTACTCCGTACTCCGTCCCAGCCACCGCCCAATTCGCCTCTTTTAGAGGGGAGACCAGGTCGCTTTCCTCGATCGTAGCTCGAACCCCAACCTCGATTGGCTGTCGTCCGCCCAAGCGCAAATTAGTTCAATTTTAGCGACATCGGGCGGGAAAGGCGCTCCACCGCAAGTCCTGGGGTATCACAGTCATACAGAATCCACCGAAATTGGCGGGATGAGACAAGGGCGGGATGGGAGACAAAGGGCCGCTAAACCGAAAGGGGGGGGGGGCCATCGCAATACTAAAATACTACTCCGTACTCCGTGTGAATTAGGACGAAGACAATCCTGCCATTCACTCTGGTCTTCCTTGGATCGTTATTTATGTCATTTAGAGAGAGAAAGGATCGGGAGTATGCTCACTCCTGGTAGGTGCATCCTTGCCTCGCTTTACTAGGACAGTAATTGTGATTTGCCTTGCCGGAGATTTTGTCACCCCTGATACGACCGTACCTTACGGTAGATTGTTCTGGCCCTGGTGTCTCGAATGGGCGGATCGACAAAGCGCCCCCCCCAGTTACACAGTCTTGGGGCAATGGGCACACTGCTTCTGTAAAGTAAGTGTGTGTAATTGAGAGCCCAGGCAAAGAGGGTGCTTTTTCTTGTCTTATGCTCTTGGCACCCCGGTTTTGGTATCAAAGTCACTTCCCTTATGTCCCTTGACCTGCTCCATAATCCATATTCTGGCTGAAAGGATGAGACAACCAGTAGACCTTCATTCGTGGCAAGCCCTTCTCAAGGGATCGTAATGATCTTACGTCAGGGTGAATGTGTGAGCAGTGTTGGATGATGCGTCTTTCCGGTGGTCGTTACGTGGACCGCGTCAGTGACAGCGATACCAGCGGGTGGGATGAGGATGGCTTTGGTCACACTTGAAGGGAGGCTCCGCGGTTGATGATGCGGCAAAGAATCCGGCCCAGTCACCAGACGCGAGTGAATCACCAGGTATGGATGGGGAGGGGGAAATTATTTCCTGCAGTTGCGGTTTTACCACTCACTCACTGACTAGTTCACGACTGAAGAGGGGCGAGAATCCATCATCGGCTAGACCCGCGCTGTGGTCCACGGGTGTTGTGCCCGTTGGTGGGTGGTTAAACAAGAGGCTGGTTGAAGTGAATCTGTAACCTACAAAGAGATAACTTGACCGAACACTAACACTGCGCTTCGGATAACAATGGTTCGGAGTGCATGCAGATTGGATGTCCAGAGAAGAATGGGTGATAGATGGCTGGGAACGTACTTGTGTCAATGCCATTGCTATCGGCCCATCCGAGCATCTGCAGTGGTCTTGTCCTCGGATGGGACCCCAGCATGTGCTCTGTTGTTGTTGTTGTTGTTCGAAAAGTAAGAAAAGTAAAGCTTATTGCTCGGGGCACTGCAGTATGAATGACTTAGGTATAATAAAGATAATAAACAAAATAGTAAGTTTAGCTAAATTACTAGGTATTCTTGAAGGTCGCATCTCGCCATCGCCCATGGGTAGATCGACGGCACAAGCCTTCTGATTGGCGGGGCCAGCCTTGGGCGACAGGCTGTGAACCCCCAAAAATAGCAAAAATCGCAAAGATAGCAGAAAGGCATACGCAAACCTCCTTCCTGCCGTGGTTCGTATATGAATTTATGATTTTTTTTTTATCCACCGTGTGGTCTCCGTCTCTAGTCCGTCTTTAGGCGTTTTAGTCAAGATGGTGGGCAATTGGACCTCTTGGCATTGGTTGCCCGAGACAGTAGTAGTACGTACTCTGTTCCAGTTTGCTTGCCTCGGTGCAGACGCTGAACAGGGCTGATTGTGCAGAGAAACAAAAAGAAATATGGATCAATCATTTAATTCTTTCATCCACTACAGAGTACCCCGTACCTGGTCTGGCCTGCCTGCTTGCCTGCCCTGTCCCCTGCCTCCTCCTGTCTATTTAAAGGGATGCCCCTGCGCCTGTCATCCTCTCTGTCCCTTTTCCTTTCCCAAGTGATATAAAGTAACCCCCACGGTCGTTTCCTTTCGAGGCCTCATCCATTCGCTTCGCTCGCTGCCTGCTTCAAGAGACATTCGCTTGTGACTCTCGGCCGCATCTCCATACTCCGCGCTCGCCTCCACAATCGCTCCACCAGATCTAATCCACCTACGATCACAATGCGTTCCTCTATCTTCCTGCTTGCTTTCGGCGCTCTCGCCGCTGCGCAGTCCTCGGCTGTTGTGGTAAGCAAACCTCTATCACTCTAACAAGCCAACGCCATTGCTGACATGGTGCTAGGCTCCCTCCGCTGCTGTGACCTCTCAGCCTGTTATCCCCACCTCGCAAGGCTCTCTTCCTGCTGGTGCTTCTAGCGCAGTCATCGGCTCCAGCGCTCCTGCTTCGTCCTTCTCGACTGTAAAGACCAAGACCACCACCGCGAAGACTGAGTCTACCACCTCCACCAAGACTTCCTCTTCCTCCTCCGAGACCAGCGGCTCCTCCACGAGCAGTAGCAGCTCGGAGGGTGCTGGTGTTCCTCTCGCCACCATGGCCCCCATGGGTCTCGGTGTTGTGGCCGGTGCTGCTATCGCTGCCCTCCTGTAAAGGGCATTTTCGGCGACAATACCTACCCTCACCGGTCGACGACCTCCTTGCTTTGATCCTTCGGACCCAGTCGCCGAGCCTTACGATTCCGTAGGCGGCTGTCGAGTCAGGGCGAACCCGGGTCAAAAGATACCTTGAACATAAGACGTTTCTCGGTCGGGAGGACATGTACCATTGATGGGAGAGCTGCTTTCTCTGTTGATCCTTTCTCATTCCCCCTTTTGTTTTGCTGTCAAAGCCGCACCTTGTTCACCAAAGTTGCATGACTGCGGCGTACATAAGAGCTTTTGATTCTTTTCTAGTAATTTTTAATTGCTTAACGAGGACATGGTAAATACACAAAGACAATTTCTCACGGAGCAGGATTTAGTCCTTTGTACAATCTTGCACTTGTATCTATCTCGTGTATGGGTTGAAGTGAAGTAGAGGGATGAGGAATTGTTTTAAAGTAGTGCCTGAGCGTACTGCAAGACATCTGAAGTCGTTGAAATAGTCTGGCAGTCCGATCGATAGTCGATGATAATTATGGAGACCCTCCACTTTGATTTACAGAAGGCCCGGGAGGTGGTCCGCCCTTTCCCCTTAACCAGCCAACTAACTATTCCTATTTGGGTGGATTACCTCAGCTAATAACACTTCCTAAAACGCGCACCGCACGCGAAACACACACGTGACTGGGCTGCTCTGCGCGTTTGTTTTGGGATCCCAGTTGGGTCTAGTTGCCGTCCGTCAGCTTCACATCATCAAAACAAATGAGTTGTTCGGGACGTCGCTGGAGTGACTGCGGCCTCCATACAAAAGTACTGGGTGTTACAACATCTCAGACTACTCTTTGACCCTGAGATCTGGAGATAACACCAGAGACGTTTGGTGCGGATTCGTCATCTGACTTTCTGTTCGCTACTTTTTTTTCTGTGCTCTTGTGCGATCATTTTATCTCAATCTTACTACTGCGATCAAGGTCGTCTTCTAGCAAGTCAAACACAGAGCCGACAGGATGGTATAACTCTCCCTTTTCTCTATTCAAAAGCATATCTTATCCCAGAAACACACATGATGCTAATGATCCGTAAAGGGGGCAGCGAGCTTCCGCCGTCTCGCAGCAGACCACGCTGCATTGCATGAGGAGCTACCGCCCAACTACCTCTTCCCTCCGGACGATGCCACCGCCGACGATTTGACACAGCTTACGGTTCTTCTGGCTGGGCCACAGGGCACCCCTTACTCGCAAGGACTATGGCGGCTACACCTCAAGATGCCAGATGACTACCCCAAAAGTCCCCCCAAGGCGACATTCAAGACTCGCATCTGGCATCCCAATGTGGAGGAGTTGACGGGGGCTGTCTGCGTGGATACTCTGAAGCGGGACTGGAAGTCGACGTTGACATTGAAGGATGTGCTGATTGTAAGTTGTTTGCTCCGATTAGACAACGATTAGTGATCCCTGTCTGACATAGTGCTCGATACGAACAGACGATTTCTTGCCTTCTCATCTACCCTAACCCAGACTCCGCACTGAACTACGCCGCGGGCTCCCTCCTGCAAGGCGACTACGATGACTTTGCCCGTCAGGCCAAGCTGATGACATCCGTCCATGCTTCTGTCCCTGATGAGCTCAGGAGCGCAGTCTCCGAAGCGAAGATGCGGGGCGAAGACGCCGGCACCACGATTCCAATCGAGCAGGATGAACCCCGTACTCTCAGGCCACGCAAGGGGACCAGAGTCACATCTGTGACGATGAAGAAACGGACAACCCGGAAGATCAGCTCGAGAACTACACCAGAATCCGAATCTACCACAACCCCTCAGACAACCTCAGCAGCCGTGCCATCCCCCCCAAACGATTTTAGCAGCATACGCAAATCCTCGATCTCTCTCACAACCGACCCTATTGCCCACCGTGAAAAAGAACACCCCCTAAACCTCCAGTTGCATTCAACCACCAACAACGAACAGGAGCAGAATAATGAAAATAATGACAATGATGAATCCACCTCTGACTCCGAAACCTCCACCAACGCTAGCAAAGAGAACAACCCTTCTCTATCCCCCTCGCCCGTTCGCACGTTCCCACCTCCCGCCCTCCGCAAGAACATCCACGGGAAACGCCCCCTCTCCGTCCTAACCCTACCACTGGACATGGACGACGCATCCCCGACCTCATCCGCCGACCTCGAAGGCAATGCCTCCACGCCCTCCAAGCCATCCGCGTCGGACAGGAATATTGCCGCCAACCAAACATCATCCTCTCCGACCTCCTCCCCGACCTCATCATCCTGCTACCACACAGAAAATGACAACGAACCCAAGGACAAAGACCAAGCTCCCTTCCACCATCAACCCCGCAACAAATCCCCCAAACTCTCTATCCCCAAGCACGGCGCCTCACCCTTAACGGGCGTCAACGCCTCTGGCCGCATCCGCGACGACGACCTCGCCCCAACGTCAACAGTTGACCTCCAGATCTTCGAGGACCCTTCCTCGTCATCCTCGTCCGGGGACGAAGAGGACCGCCGGCGTCGCAGCGGTGACGGCAAGGAGAATCCCCTGTCCAAGGACCGGCTCCCTTCTTGCGCGAATCCACCTCATGGCACATCATCCAAGCAATACCCTCCGCTCTCCATCCTAGGACCTTCCACGACAACCACAATCCCGAAAACTACGAGTACTAGTACTAGTAGTACCTCTCGACGAGCCGTCTCCGCCTCCATCCCATCGGGGTCGAAACCGCTCCGCTCCGCAACAACAGGCGCGAGAAAGGTATCGGCCTCGGCGGCTGGCTCGGGCAAGAAGGTGAAGCCGAGGATTGGTATTCGGAGGTTGTAAAATATCGACTTCGCCTTCTTCTCCAAAACCCCTCTTTCCTCCTCCCTGTCCTCCACGGACTTAGGGGTGTCAGCATTATGTGCATTGCGAAGCCTGGGGGGAGTCCGATATCGAAGGGAAGTAAGATTGTTTTTCATGCTGGAATGAATGGGATTCGGCCTTGCTTGCTTTTTTAGGATACGTGGATGGAGTCTAGTTAGTTTGTTTGGGTATCTTAGCCTGGCGTTCTGTTTTGTACAAGTAGTCATTGTGTACACTCTGCACTGCATTGCGATTTGACGGTGCCCTCGAAAAGTTAGTCGGTTACTTGGCTTGTAATGTGTATGCATACTCAGGGGTTCCTGTTCATAGCCTTTCCGCCCATGGCTGCACATGTATCATCGGAAATGATGTTAAACCTAATATCACGGCTTCGAGTGTACTATGCCTGGGGTACCTTCGGACCATGCATGTAAGCCAGTGGCAACTGTTCGTGACCGCCCTTAGTCATTTCTATCGTTTCCCATAAGGACGAGATATGAAGCTTTTCAACCAAGTGCCAATCATGAGTCGTGATATAACCGGCACATGTGACCTTTAAGTGCCCAGTAATACTACGTTTTTAAGGCACCTTACCGAGCACAAGTGAGCCCTGAGCTTCAAGCAGTAATCCGAAACATGTGCTAATTGAAACCAATGCAATATCTAATAATGAAGTCACAAAATCTGCCGAGACACTTTCGCTTGACTGGCTTTCGATCTGGCCAAAAATAACCAACCCCCCTCTCTCGTCACGTCACATCAAATCAGGCATCTAGCCTGCAGAGCTTCATGATCGACAACCCGTAGAGATACTTCTCCATTGCAATGGGGTCCCGCTTTTCAATCTCCTTCAGTCAGGTCCATAAGAGGTCCTGCTGCGGTGAGACTCAAGTCAGGCTCGTCCCTTCCTCTGGAAGAGCTTCAAATATTATAGAGATAACCGGAACACGCTCGCCTGATTAAAAAACTTATACCACCACGAGCATAAGGTGGTGGTGTCCCGTGCAACCCGTGCCAGGCTCAGCCGAAGGAGACAATAAAACCGCACGACGACCATGAGACAGCCACCCTATAACCCGCTAAGCAATGACCAAATCTGTACTGTAAACATGTAGAACACATTCAGAGAAGAGTATACGGCCCCAGTCACAGAGCGTAGGGATTAACAGAGCGGATAGTAAGGCAACTGTGACTCTGGTTAGTTTGAGGCACCCTACCAAGGAGAAACGGTGAGGGAGAAACTTACGGTGGACTCTTGCTCAAATCAGTCTTCAGAATGATGGGTACGCGAGACATCTCGGTGACATCCTGGATGTACTCGCCATCCTCCTCGCGGAGCTTGAACAACCGCAGGTACTTCTCCTTGTTGGTCAGTTTGGCTTCAGGAGCATCGCCACTGACGGTCGCAATCTTGGGATCAGACCGTGTTCGGTGAGGCGCCTGAGGGAGATGACCATTGCGAGTGGGCGAAGGTGGCATGCTCTGGGTGGAACGGTCGGCAGCAGAGTTCAAGGAGACACCAGCAGCCATCTCAGTGACTTCGGAAACGTCGTCATCATCGTCGAACAAAGCGTCCACATCATCATGCGACATGGTACCAGTCTCGGTCTGTCTACGGATAGCTTCTTCACGCTCGCGAGCACGCTCACGTGCAGCCTCGGCTTCGCGTGCTGCAGCAGCAGCTTGAGCCGCACGAGAGTTGGTAGACTTCGGCCGCTCGTCCTCGGGGATATAAGCCGAGGATGGCACTCCCTTCTCCCAGTAAAGCTCCAGAACACGAGACTCCTTGCGGAATTCAGCCTTCTTCAAGGGCAGCTGGTCACAGTGAACACGCTTCTCAAATCCGTATTCTGGGATGAGAACGTCGAAGGCGGACTCATAAACGCAGAGCACGATACCCTCGCTAATGAGATCACCGCCATGCTCTTGGCGGATCTTGTCCATGCTCCTGCAGGCTTCAATGTGAACACTCTGCTCCTGGGCATTGTGTGCCGAGTCCTTCTTGTTGTTGCAAAGATCGGCAGTCTTGTTCAATGACTCAAGGTCCTCCGAGAGCTCAATAGCACCGTTGGACAAGACAGCCTCGAGCTGACGATGGACGAGCATATCCGCATACCGGCGAGAAGGGTTAGTGAAGTGTGTATATACAGGCAGGTTGAGTGTATAGTGCTGGCGCTGATCGTCAGATGCACTGCCGGCCACGTAGTACTTGGCACGCTGCATCGACTTCATGAGAAGCGTCTCCATACCCTGTATTTATGAGCCAAGAGTGTTCGTATGTCAATCAAAAGGGACAATCTCACCTTGCGCAAATCGTCATCCTGAACCTTGCAGAGACTGCTCTGCAGGGTTCCGCTACTGGTTGGATCCAAGCCGAACCCGAGTCTGTTCATCCTGTCCACGAAAAGCTGAAGACGGCGAGCGTTGGGTGGGGTTTGACGCCGGAGGAAGGCCTTATCAGGCAAGGCAGCGGCCAAGCGACGAGCGACCAAAGAGTCGGCCTTGAAGCTGAGTTCTTCGACCATCTCGCGGACGGGAGAGGAATCAAAGATGTTACCCTCGACCGGTACATTCTCATCATCCAGCTGATACAGGAGACGGAGAGGAGGGATCTGAGAGATTCGGTTGCCGAACCTAGCCTCCTTGAACCGTGAAGTGACAGCCTTATCGTGAAGAATAAACTATTAGTTTTTGCCCAGTCAAAAAAGGATGCTGCCAACAAAATCACTTACATGTAGAGCCCTGACAGTGTCAGCAGCAATGCCCGGAGCAGCAACATTTGTTGTTCCCTGAAGGAGGGAGTTGACATCATCATAACTCAGGCGACCGGAACTCTTGATGATGGCCTTACCGATCCACACGTCATCATCGATGGCACCTGTTTCCGGGTTGGCTTTGAGAATTACACTGACTGTCAACCGATCTTCGCCTGGCAGCAAGGCGCACAGTTCAGTAGACACACGAGGAGGGAGCATGTTCACAATTCGGTTCATAAGGTAAACAGCCGTGCCTCGCTTCTTAGCCTCGCGATCGACAAGGGAGTTGGCTTTGATGAAGTGAGCAATATCCGTTACATGGATACCGATCTCCACCTTTCCATCGGCCAGAGGCTTGATGTGGTAGGCGTTGTCAATCTGCTTAGCTCCACTGGGGTTGATGGTGAAAGTCGTCTCCTGGCGCAAGTCCCGACGGGAGGCGAGCAGAGCATCGCCCTCGCTGGCTACAGACCAGTCTTCCCAGCCAATACTCTTGAGAACAGCATCGGAGAATTCGTCTCCACCGAAGTTGTTGTCCCGCAGCAGCGCTTCGGTCTCCACCTTCAGGTCGCCCATCTCGCCTAGCTGTTCAACAAGGGTACCGAAGGGATGCAAAGATGTGATCGGCCAGCGCTTGATGCATGCGACAAAGATTCGGTTGGCGTATTCCTGGTGTTTCTCCACGAAGTCGCGGGGAGCCTGTTCGGTGGGGATCGCAATCAGAGGGACACGTTTATCAGTGGGCTTGAACCAGACGATCTTGGGCTTATCCTGCTGGCGCTCCTGCTGTTGACGACCGTGACCGCCATCTCTGGCTAGCCGTTCGGCCTCCTGCTTCTCCTTCGTCGCCTGGCTACTGGGACGAAGGAGACCCAAGGTTCCAGAGAACATTTGCCCGGCGATACGCTCAATAACGGCAACGATATGTCCCGCATAAAGGGGCTTCTGCTCGTCACTGATCTCATCTTCCTCAACCAAAAGAAGGCTTTGACCTTCAACCTCGACATCGTCATTTTTCTTCTGTGTCGGTCGCTGACGAAGACTGCCACGGCGACGGATACTGCCGTCGGGACCAACTTCTTGACGGTCACCGTTGGCGCCAGAATCAGACCGAGACAGCTTATCATTTCCAGCAGTGCTACCGGAACGAGCGTCTGTGATATCCTTGCGCTTCTTCTTTTCCTCCTTCTCTTTCTTCTGAGCCCACACCTCATCGACATCGAGAAGCTCGACTGCCACATAGTCACCCTCAAGAGCACGGTTGCGGTCTTTGCTTCCACAGATGAAAATATCGGCATCCAGGTCAGGGGTAGTGACGTAAGCATCAGAGCGATTCTTCTTGTTCACACGGAGGATACCAGCCACGAGCTGGCCATTGCTCAACAGAGCAGGCAGGTTTGCCTGAGGCAGGTATGGAGTGAAGAGAGTCTTCCGCTGTTGCTGCTGCTGCTGTTGCTGCTGCTGGGCAGATAGCTGAGGCGGAGCATGCTGACTAGCTTGAAGACCGAGACCCTGGCCGCTAAGCTGTCCGTTCTGCTGCAGAGCCTGAAGCTGTGCAAGTTGGAGGGGGTTCAGTTGTTGTTGGCCACCAAACAACTGCGGAGGGGCCATCATGACTTGACCTTGAGGTAACTGGATCAGCTGGGGCTGCGCGGGGTACTGGAACTGCCCAATGGAACCAATAGACTGGTTCATGGATGCACGAGCACGATGCCCGGGCTGGAAGCCACTGCCCTGTTGTCCAAAGCTCTTCTGTTGATCCTGGCCCTGAGCTTGATTATTGGGCTGGCGCCAATTACTGTCAAAGTTTCTCGATCCAGACCGAGCGTGGCCGGCCTGACTGCCACGGCGTGGATTATCAGAGCCACTGTCATTAGAAGCAGGAAACTGGAAGCCACCGGCGCCGCGGCCAGACAGAGAGCCTCGGTTTCCACCCACAGCCATTGACTGACTGCGACCATGGCCACCAGCGCGGATATTGCCAGCGCGATGCATACCCAAACCTTGAGGAGCCTGTGTCGCGGGCGGGGTCGACTTGCCATCCGAGCTCTGCGCAGCATCGGAAGATTCGCCAGTGGGAGCCGGAAACTGGAAACCAGATGCTGTCCTTTTCTGCTGCGCAAGCTCAGCGGCTTTCTTTGCCTCGGGAAGTGCAAGCGAGTGACGTCTTTGATGGCCACCACCACCAGGAGGACCTCTCTGGCCACGTCCATGACCTCCATTTTCAGTCTTTGGCTGGTGGCTCTGTTGTTGGTTATAGTCCGAGTATCCTGAGGCTCCAGAGGATGGAGCTGGGGGAGGACCCATTCCCAAGCCAGGAAGGGCCGATTGGTTGCGTCGATGCGAATGCTGGGTGGGAGCGTTCAACCCGACACCAAGTTGTTGCTGGGCGAGTTGTGGATATTGGAAGGCGTTGATCTGTGGAGTTACGCCTCCCATGGAAGCTTGGCCTTGCAAAGAAGGAGAGAATGCCGAAACCTGGCTCAGCTGCTGTGGTTGTAACAGACCCATGTTGACATATTGCTGATGCGTAGCTGCGATCTGTTGTTGCTGCTGCTGAAGCAGCTCAATCTGTTGCTGAATCGCCAATTGCTCCACTATGGAACGGACAGATGTCAATAACAGTGGTTCTGAAGGAGACTACAGGGTTTGAAGCTTGAATAAGGTGAGAATCGAAGAGAACTTACTCATGAGAGGAGTCAACTCCGAGGGGCTCCTTCTGTGGGCGATGTGAAGCTTGCGCCCTGCGGGGCCGGGGACACCGGATTGATTCTGCTGGTCCATCTTTTCGGATGAATAGATCACCGGCTATAATGTCTCAAGGGAAGAGCGTCTGTCGAAGATTGGCCCGCTATGGCGACGAGAGAGCGTTGGAAGCGATGGACGAACGCTGGTGAGCGAATAGGGGGGTGGGGAAGGGAAACCGATCGATGGCAGTACTGGAACAACGACTGAGGGATGCTGCGTTAAACTAGAAAGGAGAACGATAGGTCAGATGGCTGAGAGAAAGAGACAGTACGAGCAAGAAGATGCAGCGATGGATTGGGGTGTTGCAGAACAAAGGAAAAGACAAGGTGGTAAGGAAAGAGGCGGAAGGAGGGGGAGCTTCAGTGGGCAAACGGGAAGCTGCGATTACCCCATACCAGCAGTGACATCAACCAAGGTACTGCTGGGAAAGAAGCGAGGCGAACCGGGGCGAGAATGTGGAGGCAACAGAACCCAGTCCGAAGGAACGATTGAAAATGATCAGGATGCAAGCAGCTCGCATAGCTTGCAATTCAATGCTTACCTGTTTTTAACGATTGTCCGACTTCTGTGGGGGGGGGGAAGGTCCTGGGGAGAATTTGCTTTCGCACTTCTCTCCTTTAATTTTTTTTTTTGGCACGGGAGCGGGAGACAGCCGGTTAACTTGAAGAACGAGAAGCGGTGGGCCCGGCGAAATTGAGATAAGAAGCAGGGAGTACCAAGAAGCCAAAGAAGCAAAACCAATATATTCAGAGAGAAAGCAAGGTTGCGATGGGAGAGAGGATGTGGGAAAGGACACCGTGCGGGGCCCGATGAGGGACGGCAAGAACCGAAAAGAGAGGAATGAAGCTTGACTGAACAAGCAGGAGGGAGGGGAGGTGACTTGTATTTTTGGGGGTGGGGAGATTTTGATAGAAGTTTAAGTAGAAGAAAGAGAGAGAGAGAGAAAACTGGAGAAGGGGAAGAGGTAGAGGAGGAAGAGGAGGAGGAGAAGGAGGAAAAGAAGAAGAACGAGGAGGGGAAAAAGGGAAAGGGAAAGAGAAGCACCGAGTTCAAGCGGATGTTTGGGAGCTATCGTCGGTCAAGCAGCCAAAGGAGAGAGTGGAGTTGGTCCCCTTCTGCCAAAATGACTTGCATATATTATTCTTTTTCCCCCTCTGCAAATGGGCAAAGCTCGTTATTTTTCGATTTTTCTGACTTCCTGCTTTTCTAGCGACGAACAAACAATTCTTCACGACGATAGGAGTCTGATCGGAAGCTTGGGGATTCTGTCAAGATGATGATGGTACGGAAGAGAACGGAGTCTCTTGCCTCTTGGAGTGGCAGAAAAAGGGGGATGATGGGAGGCAACCCAAGTGAATCTTGCACCACAACGCTGTTGAGCTGACGTCGTTTCTGGCAATGAGGCACAAAAACAGTCCTGTTGTTATTCCAAACCAGATTGTTCTTGGCTCTTCCTCAGCCAAATCAACACGCACACGAGGGAAGTGGGTTTATCTGACAGAGAGAGAATGACAGATAAGCCAAGACTATCAATGTTATTACTCAAGGCCTGGTGAATAACCTGAAGGAATGAACAGGAAAGTCCAAAGTAAAGAGGGAGAGAGGGGATAGTCAGGAGAAAGGAGGGAGGAGGAAGGCCAAAGGCGAGAAGAAGAGAGGAGGATGAGGAGAGAGAATCAAACGAAGACAAAGTAGAAGAAAGAAGATGGGAAGAGGGGAAATGGGTTGGGGTGGGGGGGAAGGAATGAAGATGATGAAGAATAGAGAGGAGAAAGCAAGAGGGAGATCCGTTTAGTGTCGCCATTAGTTGGTAGCTGTATGCGAGTAGCAGCATGTAATCGTAATCTGACCAAGTTAGCAGACGCTGTAAGGATACCACAGATATTACCAGAAAGCAAAAGTGAATCGATTCAGTCATATGCAGATTACTGATCCTAAGGTCAACATTGCTCATTATATGCTGAAGTAACCCGATTCACACAGTAACTAGTAGCAATACAGTCTATAAGTACGAGAGAGTGAGTGATAGATAGTAGTTAAAGGGCTCAAGATATAGGAAAATGTGGGGGAAAGGGCCCAGAATCAGATACATAGTCTATAAACTACTTAATTGAGATGGGGGTCCTTCTTGACATGCACGCAAGTGAGTCAGTCAGTCACTGTAGTTATGCCAGCAGATTTAGAAATAACTTTGGTATATGTATTTCCAACCATCGCTGGACCCCGACCAGTAAGGAATTAAACTTCCCATGTCAGTAATAACCCAGAACGTACCATACTTGGGAGCTCAACAGGGTCTGGTTCCATCGTCTGCTCCGGCCTGTCACTCCTCTCGGCTTTGCCACTAGGTTGCCACTGCGGTTGACCCATTTAGTTATACGGAGTAAAAATTATGTACAGTACGCGCGTCTGTCCACTCATGAGCTTGTCACAGACTCACTCACAATGACTGTTCAGGGGACTCCTCAACTGCAGGGCCAGGGACGGGCTATCCGGCACTTGCATTATCATTGAGTTCTTACTCTCCGGAGGTCTGATCCACTGTGCTTGAACGGCGGCGCCTAATCCAGGCTTGGAGCCTATGGGGAATTTGGGGTTTAGGGAATGGAGTCCACGCAGTATGGCGGTGAGTTGTCTAACTTAACAGTTTAGACTCCCATCGGATTCATTCGCAGCTCACTAAAATCCATCTAAACTTTTTAGGCACATCAAAAATAGGGCTACCTGCATCTAGCATGTGGGAATAGCTTGGTGAACCCCGGATAGTATAACTTCTTGCTTGCGGTTCCCGTCTGCATAGATAGTAAGACCAGCGCTGGACGACGCGAGTCAGCTTGAGGCAGATTTGGTAACAGCTCGTCTGGATAAATTTGGGGTTCCGTTCGCCCCTGTTATGGGGTCTCTTGAGCTGACCGTCCTCAGCAATTGAGGTGGGTTGGTGTTCTTGGTATCTTACTGGTAGTGGGCGAGGTATCCAGCGGTATCAATCCGTTTCCCCGATGAATTGACTTGTCCAATGGTGGGCAAGCTGGATATCCACAAAGCGAAACAGGCGGGGCTCTGGACAAGCCCATACCCATGAGGTGCTGTTGGGTGTGAGAGACAGATTAAATGGAGGTGTTGGCCTGGCCTTCCTGACTGAAGGATGGCGTCAGAAGCGAGTCAGACCGCGGAAATTGATGACATGCTTGATATGAGTATCATGCCCGCTCTGCTTTCAAATTGAGTAATCCGTACTGTGGTTGTGATCGGAACGCAGATCATCATGGTCTGATTCAGGATTGATTAGACTATTTGTGGTGGGCTGCTGGAACCTCCGACCGCGGAACGGGAGGACCGAGCGATCCATGTCTGTTTTAGCCAGGCGGCCTGGTGCAGTAACTAGTGATGCAGCCCGGTTTGCTGGGTTTGCATTCCTAGGAACTGATGACTCAGCTCCGGAGCTCTGGTTCTTCCACGCCCAAACGTTCCGAATGATAGGATCGTGTACCAGCTCAGGATAATTGGCAACGCCATTTCTTTGTTTGCTCCTGTTCTGGCTGCCTCATGCCGCAATCTCGCTCACTTCAGTTCAATTGACTCCGTAAAGGGGTTTTGAGAAAGCTTTAGAGTCGCGTGTCTGGGTAGATTTACCCTCTGTCATAAGTCGTAAGTCGGAATATTCGGTTCCGAGCCAAGATGCGAGACATCTGCTAATCGCCAATTTCCTGCCATGCTTAGATCCACATTGTCGAGTGCTGTCTTCGTCTTTAGACTTGTCCTCCACACTCCTTTGTCAGTCTATACACCTACTGGGTGTCAATCCACTCAATCTCGCCTTCTGTCGTCTGGACGCCCCTATTGCTTGAGCTGGTTCCTGGCGATCGATTTCAACTACACTCTTTGAACTTGGTCCAGGTCGAGTTCCTTGTCCCTTCCTTCACCCATAACTGAGAGCAAACTGCAAAGACTGTCAAACATCGAGTCACAACATGGGGCGCCTTAGCTATCCTCCTCAAGTGGACAGCCCGTCCCGGCAACTTCTGCTCGACCTGACACGCGATCTTGAGCAGCTCAAGATCCATAATTCCGAGCTGAAGAAGGTTAAGGCTTACGAGCGCCGCTCCTTCTACGAGAACCTGGATCGCTTAGACAGCGAACGCGAAGCCCAACACAATGCGGCACTCGATAAAGTAGCCCAGTTGCACGAACAAGTTCTAGAGGAAGCCGAAGAGACACTACGTGCCCACCAACGAGCAGTTGAGGAAGAGCTTCGTCGGAAGGAGGAAGAAGCGCGAAGAGAGGCGGAACGCATCGAGAAGGAGAGATTGGAAAAACAGCGACGGGAGCAAGAGGAAGCCGCCCGGCGAGAAGCCGAGCGTAAGGCTGCCGAGGAAGCTCGGAAGAAGGCAGAGGCAGAAGCAGAGCGCAAGAGACGAGCAGCACAAGAGGAAGAAGAGCGCAAGGAGCGAGAGCGACGTGCGGAAGAAGAGCGCAAGGAACAAGAAGCCGCCGCGAAGGCAGAGCAAGAGGCCGCGCAGCGCCAGGCTGCAGAGTCGCAAAAAGCCCAAGCAGAACGACAACGGCGGGTCGGTGGAGGCCGCTTGACGGAAGATGAGGTTAAGGTTCAAGCCCGCTACGTCGAACTCCACCAGCACCTCAAGAAGTTCCGACAGTACCTGAAGGATGAAGGCAAGAGGAATGCAGCTGTGAAGCAGAATACGGGCGATATTCGGCGATCCATCGTGAAATCTGTTGGCCAGCTTCGTCGTGAAAATAAAGGAGGAAACAAAAAACAGGTGCCTATCTAGACCGTGCGATGCGTGATTTGATGACAAGCTGACCGTGTTGCTGCTCTTTTAGATTCAGGAAATCCGGGCCACGCTTGAGAAAGCCTCCTCTATCGCCGAACCATCGGTGGACATTCGCCAGTTCATGGCTTTCCCGCCGCCTGAGATCGCCAACTCGGAGGATAGCAAGGTTCCTGCCATGCTGATTTACGGACTCAACATCTTTTCCAAAGCCCTGATTGCTGGTCTCGTCACAGAAGCCGGAATCAAAACCGAACATGCCGAGCCAATCGGGATTGCGGCAGCACAGATATTCTCGCATGAACCTTTCATCTACAAGGGCCATCCGATGGTGGACATTCTCCTAGCGAAATATCGGGTTTTCTGCCCGGCGCTGTGGGGATTCTGCGGTGATGAGAAAACTGAAGGCGGGCGGCGTGCCGTGGGATGGAGACGGGATGGGCCGGACGGGCCTTGGATCAGCGAACAAGCCCATGCCGAACGCATGACCGCCCTCGGTGCCGGTTATGCCGCCATCACTCTGCGCAATTTCGGAAAAACCTCGCGCAAGAATCCCTTCCCCAACACCATGTTCTGGCAGTCAATGCACAAGATCTTGTCCATTCCCGTTGACGAGATTCAGGATACTCACATCACCCTTCTGTTCGCAATGCTCCGGAACTCGGCCGAACGCATCGTGGGTTTCTTCGGACATGTCGGGCTGGGCTTGATGAGACTGGCGATTGTCGAGTTTCCCAGCAAAATGCCCCATCAGAATATGACTGTTAACCAGTTGAAAACTCTTCAGGGACTCTACAAGCAACAGAACATCATCATATGAGCGGCAGGTAGCTAGTCCATGGGCCTTTCCTAGCCCACCGACCAGCATCTTGGCGAACAGGATGTAGGTTACTCCACCGGAGCTGTCAGTATCAATCGGGTCGGTGATGCTGTGCACTCCTGCAGAAATGGCAGCTCCCTTCACGAGCCTTGACCGAACTAAAGCCGAGCCTGGGCCGTGATCCTCCATGCCGAACTGCATGCAGCTCCAGGTAACCAATATGCGTGCCTCTGGATCAGGCAGCGCAGGGGCTCCTTGGCGCATATGATGGCATCAGTCTTACTTGCAAATCGGCTACCATCCCAATCAGGACATTTTTTTTTTTGTTCATGAATGCCCGCTTGATTACTTGCACGCTGGCCATCTATCCTCCTTGATTGGGGTTCTGTTGACCCTAGGAGGGAGTGCGGCCTATAGCTACGAGTATTTCAGAAAACCTAGCGAATGAGATCAATTATACCGACTAACATAATACAATTCGAGGCGTGATAACAACGGAAGGCCATCCCGGTCGGCAGCTGTAGAAGAAATCATCATTTCTCTGTCACACTGTTGTGGTCTGGATCATCCGATGGGAACTAAATAAAGCCTTGGCCACCGGGCGGGTTTCAGTCACGCCACACCAGTTGATAACCGGCATCATGTTGGATGATCCGGTCGGCCCGTGTTTAATTTTCTGAGGCGATCAACAATTCCGATAAATCATCCATTTTGATCCTAATCTCCTCAACTCTCGTGCCTCATGACGCACAAAGCGAAAACTAGTTTTCCCCTGACAGGGATGATTGGGGAATCGTCGCGTCATCCATCGCTCCATCTGGTAGCTATGATGGGCCCTCCGATGTCACACAGAAGGGGGGCGTGCAGTCAACGCTAACTCCCTTATCGGTGAATATCCCTACCATGTCAACCCATCTGTTTACAATTGAGCCGATCCCCCGAGTCATCTATAAAATCTCGGAGCTCTCGCCGGGCAGTAAGAAGGAGAGCTTCCCTTAGATAACCCAAGATGTGACTCTTGTCACTTGACATTAACCCTCCACCCTCCACCCCAAACATGGCCGCAAATCTACCAATTGAGCTTATCTACTGCATCCTCGATTACCTCGACGTGGAGGACTACCTTGCCGTTTGGGCAACATGTCGCAAATGGAGAGCCGCAGCCTCCTCCTCGTCCCTCATCCGCAACACCCTGCAGCAAGTTCCTATTCTGCTTCCCTCTAGGACGGAGCTCCTCACGAGGAAGGAATGGAATATCTATTTCGAACAAGTCGTCCGTCAGAACTTGCTAAGCTACCGCAAACCCATTCGGGCAACGGTGTCACGATACGAGCTCCCCCATGGATGCTCCCATTGCACGATTTACGACACTTCTCGTGATGGGACGAAGCTCGTGGTCATGAAGGGCGCACAAGCGTTGTTGTATGGCCGTCAAGACATCGACAGTTCCTGGGAGCTCATTCGCTCCTTACCGCTGTATGGCCTCTGGACATCTGTATGCCCTGCCATCCTCGGTGGTATGACGGGGGATATGTCACAGCATGCACACCATCGCATAGCGCTGTCTCCAGACGGGCAGTTTCTCGCTGTTGGGATGGTGTCAACTGTTCAGATCTACAGTCTTCTCGGGGACCTGGCGGGTCTCACAGCGCCAGCCCAGTACACATTGAACGAGGACAATCAATACCTCCACCCCCCACCGGCCAACTACGAGGAAACAAACGGCCTGATTGAGTCCCTTGAATTCGCTGATGACGAAGACGGCACTCTGCTCCGGGTCGTCATCGGTCAGGACACCACAACCTACGGACCGACTCGCGTGCGATACCTGGGCAACCCGGCCCACAAACCCACAGGCGCCGCCTGCTCTTTTGCATACTGGCGTGATAACATCAACCAAATCTACCTCGACTCCGCATCTATGGCCGCCACGCTGAGCGTCGACAACGGAGACAAGATATTCCTCCAAGGCCTTCGCCTCCTGCCTCGAAGCTACAGGCCATCAACCACGAACAACGACGACCCAACACAACCAGCGCGCCGCCACTTCACCGCATGCCTCCAAACCGGCACCACAAGCACAAGCGGCTACTGCATCGGCCAGCTGGTTATCCACACGCCTAGCACAACCACATCCACACCTCCTCCAACATCCATCACCCGCCTCCTCCCTAGCCGCCATAACCACATCCCCGATCTCAATGTTGAATGGCCCCAGATCACCCCTTTCACCAGCCCCACAAACGACCCCTCCCCTCTAGCCTCAATCGATACCCCGAAGCCAGCTACTCAAACCCAGATCGAAACCCCACCCACCTCCCCCCCCAGACCCACCTTCCAATCAATCGACACCCACCATAAACTCACAACCCTCCACGCCGCCACGACCGCACGATGGAACACAGCCAATCTACCAATCGCCCCCGCCGCGTCTAGCACGTCAGCCCCGCTCATCGCGATCTCCCCGGACGCGACCCTCATGTGCATCTACGAGCCAGGCACGGGCCACTACTCCCCGATCGCACAGGGTGGCGCAGTGTACGTCTACAGTCTGATGCACGATGACGATGATGATGACGAAGACAACCTTCTTGTCCCTATGGACATGGACACCGAGAACAATCACCCATTATCATCCGCAGCAGCAGCAGCGCCTGACCGAACCACAACCAACCACAAACCACCGCACTTCCCCACCCTCGCCCACGCAAACATTCCAACATGGTCCCTTCTCCTAGACATCACAGACGAGGATCTCCAGGACCTCCGCATCGCATGTCTGCCTTTTTCCCAGGAGAAGATCAACGAGCGGGGAAAGCAGCACAAATGCTTCGTGATATCAGCCACTGCGACCGCAAATCCGAAGCAGGTTCTTGAGTGGTCGATGTCGACATAAGGTTTCCTTTTTGACTTTTCGCATCACGAGATGGAAGAAGCAGAAGAAAAAGAAGAAGATTGGGATTGCGTTCGTGGGGGGAGTATGAGCACATGTGACCTCCCACGGATGAAAGCAGATCGATCAGAGCACCTTAAGCTACTAGAATAAGCATAAGCACGGGTATAGAAGAGAAGAAAAGGGCATAGCGTCGGGGACTTTTATGAATAGATAGGATTCTGTTAATGTTCCGGTTTGATTTGCTACACAAGGTGTTACTTATCTGTTATACCACCATAGTTTAATGTCTACAAAATACATTAATGGAGTCATCCTCCCCTCAATGCCATGCTGGAGATACTTATGCTCATAGTCGGAATAGCCTTCATTGCCCGATCATATATCTAATATAATCTCCCAAACCTAACAAAGTCTAAACAGAGAGTGATGGAAGCGCGTGAGGGTCAGAACACAGGAAGAGAAAAAGAAGAAACGACTTGGCACTAATGCACACATGCACACTCATGCATATCACCAAACAAGATCGTACATTCTTCAGCGCCACGAACATCATACTGTGTACAGAGTGCATACCAGTACCAACCCCATCATCTCCACACCAAGAAGTGAAAACGTGCGATGACGACATACAGTATATAAACCCCCCCACCCTACCAAATCTGCAAGGGTGGGGGGGGGGGCACGGGAATCACCCATGAAGGAAACCTGCAGAAACCTTAACCCAACACCCAAACCATGGTCTATGTAGTTGTATACCACTCCCGCGACATCATAAACTCAAAGTAAGGGATCGGATTCTTTTAGATAAAATCTGTGAATCAAGAACAAAACAGCAAGTCAAAAGGACAGATTCTTGTGTACAAAACAGATTTGCAGTAGAAGCAATCAAGATGGCGGTGGTATCCAGTTCAGTGTAAGGAACGCAGACGAATAATTATGAGGACAAAGTAAGAACTCAAGGTGGATATGGTATAATAAACGAAGGATAAGAAAGAGGAAGGTCATGAAAGGTTAACTTCTGCGGTCTGGAAAGCAAACCCCAGACAGTGAACAGAAGAGAGGAAAGGACGGCAGCAGGACTGCAAGGAGCACAAAAAAATGAATCACATGATATGGATGGCCAAAATGAGTCGACAAAGCAAAGAGTGTGGATGCATCATGATATAACGAGTCAATCAGGTAGTAAACGCAAGGCCCGCTGGTTTAGGCAAACAGAAGATTTTCGGGAATTATCTATTAACATGAGATTATGGAGGAATGCGCAAAGTTTATGGACAGTCTAAGAGGAGGTAGAAGATGCGATCTCAGGTCCGAAGGGCCCATCGATCGTCTCCCGCGGTGAGGCTGATACTAAGCCGTCGGCCGTGCTTTCTGCATCTTCATGAAAAGAGCTGTGTGCGTAATCGGTTGGTTCGGCGTCGTGATCATAGCTCGACCGTCGAAGAAGGGGCGGGGTACTAGGGAGCTCACGCATCCGGCTGGCGCGCGTAGATGATTGCTTGGGCGTCGTATCATACTTCCTCAATGGTCGAGTCTCCGATGGGCGTCTACCGCTCGCTGCCGCTAGCGTACTCGAGTTGGACGTCTGGCGGAGATGGCTGGCAGGTGGTGTCAAGAGCCCGGAAAGAAACGAGCCGGCACCTCCCGGCTTGGATGGAGTCTGCTCAGAGCTGACGCTTTCCCTCCCCTTGCGCCAGTTGCCCCAGGCGGCCGCGGCCGCAAGTGGAAGCGAGCGCGGTGAAGCTGTCAGTTCCGCAAGCGAAGGGAGGCTCGGGAAAGCCTGTCCAGAATACATTCTTTCTCTTTCCTGTTGTTGCATTTGCAGATTAGCCTTCAAGCGAATCGCAGCGTCACGGACGGCATTCTGATTGAAGGCAGGCTGTGACACGGTGTTGATGATATCCTGGAGATCGTCGATCCGAACGCCAAGCAGCTCACGCAGCCAGGTGATCTCAGTATCCCTCTCCTTGATCTTGTTGGGCGCATCCTTGTCGACAGCAGAGATCTCTTGCTCCAGCTCTTCGATGCGGGTCTCACGCTGCTGCAACTGGTCCTGAAGAACCAAAATCGATTCTCTCAATGCCTGGGGAGAAATCTTCTCAGGGACCATAGATCCATTGGGGTATGACATCGAAGGGGTGCTGGTTTGCGCTGCTGGAGCGGGGCTGGGTCCTGCCTTGGCACTCTGAGCTGCTTCGGCAGCAGCACGAGCAGCTTCTTGGGCGATCTGGAGTCTCTCTTCCAGATGCTGCACACGTTCTTGAAGATGGTTGGCCTTGTCTTCAGACAACGCCAATCGCTCGAGGAGATGACCCTCGCCGCGCTGTCTATCTTCCGAGGCATTGTGCAGGGCACGGGCATGGCGTTCCCGCAGGTCATTCAGAACGCGTTCGTGGCTTCGGCGCTGCTCTTCAACAGCCAGCTCTTGCGCTTGAGCGGCCGCTGCCAGGGCATTGGCCTTACTATCAGCTGCCTCCTCTAACAAGAGCTCGTAACGTTCTCGAGCGGTGTCGTTGTCGAGTCGTACATTGTCCATTTGACTTTGTAGACGAAGAATTTGTGCTTCCAACTCAGCCCGAACGATGTTCACCTGGCTGTTAGCGGCATCCAGATCCGATTCCAGTGAGTTTCTGGTGCGTTGGATCTCCATGCGACTGCTCTCGCGCGCCTCATTGAACTCACGCTCGAACCGAGCGGCTTTGAGCTCCAAGTCGTGGTTCTGAATACGCAAGTTGGCCACTAGCTCTTCGAGCCTTGCATTTTCCTGCTGAGATTGACCAAAAATGAACTTCAGCTTCGCCGCTTCGCGCTCCTTTTGCTCAAGGCCCTCGATGTCGTACTCTAGCTTCTCGCGCAGCTTCGATTCCCGCCCATAGGCAGCACGCAACTCATTGTACTTGGAGTTGAGTTCTTCCTCACGTCGGCGCCACGAGGTTTGATCACGCGTCACATCCCGAATTACAGTCGCCATCTCCTCCTGGAGACGATCCAGCTTATTACCGAGGTTCTGCCGGACGGTCATACCGTCTTCAAGGCGTGTTTTCAACTGCTCAACGATGCCATGTAGACTCTTGTTCTCGGTCTTGGCCTCCTCAAGAGCAGCCTTGGATTGTTCGCTGTCACGTTTGTAGTTATCGGCCGTGACCCTGTACTCATCGAGAGTGCCCTGAAGCGAGATGTTCTTGGACGAAAGCTCAGCAAGAGTGAGTTTCATCGTTTTGTGCTCCTGCTCCAGCGTGTCGGCTCTGTGCTGAACAGTTTCATAGTAAGGGATCTTTTCTGCTTTGAAGTGCAGCAACCGGGCCTCGGCAGATTCTGCTGCCTCGCTGTGACGGACAGCATCCTCTTCGACAACCTTCAGGAGTCGCTGCAGTTCTGCAACAGAGTCTTGGGCCTCCCTTCGGAGTTTGTACTCCTGGTCCGCACGCTCATCAGATAGTCGAAGCATGTTCTTCAAACCTTCGATTTGAAGCATCAGACTTTCGGTGGGGACCTCATCCGTCTCAGAAGAGCGCGCATCACGCTGCGTTGACATCAGCTCTTGCATCATCTCTCTGAGCTCGGCCGCTGGGTCCTGCGACAACTTCTGAATGGTCAGGGCTTGTAACGCAGAAACGCTTTCGCGCAGCTGGGCGAATTCGGAGACTGCGAGTTCATTTTTGACCTGTTGGGGTGCGTGAGACGCTAGTGCTTCCAGGACGACACTCTTCAGCTTGTCAAGCTTTTCTCTTTGACGTAGATGAGATCTGGTACTGAAAGATGCATTTTCTTCGTACTCATCTTCTTCATCGTCAGCATCACTGTTGTCACCGTCGGCAGATGCGCTCCAGAGTCTGGTATGGGAGCCGGAGGTGAGAGCCATGATAGACTCCTGGATCACCCCGAGCGCTCGCTCTAGCGGCGTCAGCCGTTCGTCGATAGTCGAACCCACAAGATCATTGATTCGACGATCGAAGAATCGACTTCGGTTCACCAGTTTCTCATCCTCGCCCGAGGAGATGACATCATCCCAATCACTGATGTGCTCGGTTCGGCTCACGAGTAGACGGACTGGTGAAGGGAAGCCAGAAACTGCACCCTTTGAAGGAGAGGCAGAGAATTGGGATTGAGCCTCGAAGTCAAGCTTGGGCACGTCCAATGCATTAGGGGCTGGACCACGTCCCGGGCTTGGGCTTGGGGCCTCGCTTCTGATATCAGCTGGAACGTGGCGTTTCTCCTTGGTCACATGCATGACAGATTCAGGAACATGGCTCTTAGGCTGAGGAGTGCTTATCCGCTCAATGCCAACGTCCGAATCATCGTTCAGCTGCTCCATGATAGCATTAAGCTCTTCCTCATCCGGAGAGTCTTCATCATCATCCTCCACATGAGCTGGCTCAGGGATTCGCTCCCGTTTTGGTGTGGCGTGTAGGCTAGCGGCCTTGGTGGGTTGCTTCGCAAATGTAGCTTCCAACTCAGCAGAAGGTAGGATCTTGTCGGTAGAGTCGGGGATAACTTGTTCTTGGTGTTCGGCAGCGTCGCGCTCAATGGTTTCTTGGACCTGACTGAACGGCTCTGGCGCAGTGTGCTTGATTTCCAATTCAGACTCCGGCACAGCAACACTACTCTCGATCCTTGACTCATGTGGAATCCAGGTCGAAGCCTCGCTGATGGGAGTATCTTTCCTTGCGGTAAACTTCTCGTCTTGCGCGGAAAGAGTTTTTGGAACAGCGGAATGTGCGCCTCCATCGCCAGGTAAAATGTTCTCCTTACCAGCAGCAGATTGGTGGGATGGCTGACGCAAATGAGAAGACTGAAGGTTGCTCGCTTCTGCTAATGCAGCAGGTACATTGAGCTGAGCCTCGGTCTCTGAAAGTTCCTCGCCACGGCGAGCACGCTTGTGACGGTCTGGACGGCCTGGTCTGCCACTGTTATGTTCGTCCTCATCCTTGCTTCGTCTATCCTCGTCGACTTCATCCGGTCGTACAATAGGAATGGCCTTGGATTTCTTGGAAGCTTTCGACGACGCCTGAGAAAGGTCGACGTCGCTGAAAATCTTGGTCTGAGTGTTTGGAGTTTCTTGCGGCGTGGCAGCAGAGTAAGTGCTACCACCAGGATTGAATGCAGGAGCTGCAACATTGAATGAAGCCGTAGAGAATTTGAATTCGCCTGACCCAGTGGTTCGTTTCGTGTTGTTGTTGGGGACCCCAGGGGTGAAGGCAGGAGGAGCGTTCAAACCGAAGCCATTGTTGCCAGGCTTGAATTCAGGTTGTCCACCAAATGTAAACACGGGGTTTCCGCCCGCTTGGAATTGGAAAGAGTTGTCTTGGAATGTGAACGCCTGGGACGTCGGCGCTGCAGTGGGTTTGAATTCTTTAGCATCAACATTGAGAGAAGATGCGGAAAGCTTCGAACGGTGCCCGCCGACGTAAGAGCCAGCACTAGGTCTTGACTGATGCCAAGGCACATTGTTGACATGCGCTGCGCGCCGGGGCGTGCCCGACAGGCTTGGATTGGTATCAATGTCTGAACCCTCATGAGCGATTTCTCCAGAATAGTTTCCGTCGTAGAACTGATGCATGTGCTGCGGTAGCTGCTGGACTCCCAGGTTGTCTCCAAAAGCCCACCGAGACTTCAGGAGTTCAGTACCATCAAAGTGACCCAGATGTTGATCGCGGTCATTAGCTTCGAGCTGCTGTCTATCAAATGACTCTTCCAAGCGATAGGCAGGCGCAAAGTTGTCCAGTCCCTTCTGAAGAGTCTCACTCAGATTGTGGCCATGACTGTGACCGCGCGGCGTCGGTTGAGCAATTTCAACATTAGAAGCATGGAAGTTATCAAGATTCTCCGTGGGGGTGTGAAGAGGACGTAATAGCTGCCCTTCGGCAGCATTAGCAAGGATGTCGTGTTCGCCGTACGATTCCTTTGGAATGCCCATATGCTCGCCATAACCAGGGTCAACGAAGTTGGGATCGCCAAAGCCGGGGTGAAAAGCGCCATGCTCATTCAGAGGAGAGACAGGAGACAGGATTGAGGTGAGGTTAGGTAATGTGCCAGCCAGGGTAGACGCGGCACCAGGTTGTCGAGGGTTGAAGAAACTTTGAGGCGTGAGAGAATTTTGTGCTGGCGGAGTAGGTTGAAAAGGCATCGAGTACGGTGGTATCAGATTCTGATCGACTCCCAAGAACGGCGTCTGGATACTGAACTGAGAGGCCGGAGAAGCCAGCGAAGCCAGGCCAGTTGCAGGGTTTCCTGGCTGGCTCAGTTGCGGTGAGAAGTGATGAGACATGGACAACGGATTGCTGGCGGCTGATGCCGTTGGGATCGGGGGTGATGAGACGAGACCTGGGAAGGAGGCCATCTGGCTCAAAGCAGGCGAAATAGACGGCTTGGGCTCATCATCTCCTAGAGATACACCGAGAGCCCGCAATTTTTCTTCTTGGAGGAAAGCGACATATGCATCCCATTCGGCTTTGTCAGGAAATCCAACGCCGAACTTGCCAGAGACAAAGTCCTCATGCATTTCTCGCGGATCCGGAAATATTGGGCGACTCAGACCACCCAGTCCCAAATCCGTTAAGTCATCTGACGCGCAAACACTGAACCCGCGGGTGTCGTACCCTTGTTCTTCAAGACTCCGCAATCGCTCTTCGACATCATCGACAGTCAGGAGCCGATATCCAGACTCCTCTGTGCCTCTCCTGTCATCGAACGGCAGCGCGATATTGCATACTTTGCCACGCCAAATCAGCTTCTTCCGTTGTCGTTGTACCAGCGGTTGAACAATGGTCTGCTCTGATCCGAGGCTTTTCACGGCTGGAGAATCGACGGGCTCTTGCGGATGTTCTGCACTGGTCGGTGTATCTGTGACTTCGTCTGCGGGGGGTGGGGGCAGCGGTTTCTCGATCGATAAGGATGGCGGTGCCTGCGGTTGCGACGGCCCGGCGGGGACGTGTGCGTCTGTGGAATCCATGGTTATCAACGGGGGGTCCTTATCGTAGGCGAAACCCCAAAAGTCCTCCTGCCGTAACGTATCCGTTCTTTTGTGCAGAGAGTCTTTACTCCTCTTACTGCCTTCTCCGCGACCAGTGGCTGTTTTCCGGCTTCCAAAGTCGGCGAGCGTTGGGGTTCTCAGGAGGTCTTCGTCGAGAGCGTCCTGTTCCAGACCCAGCCAGTCGTCAGAAGTGTCTTCTGCGAAGTTCTGCGCTGTAAAGAACGAGGGAGCTTCGCTTCCTGAATCGTCACTCAGCCAGTTACCACGCTCTGTTCTGGGTTGACCTGAGAGGTACTGGTTGATCCAGTCCTGCGTGAAGTCCTTGATCGATTTCCCTCCTTTCCTACCGAACGGGGACCGACTCAGCAGACGGCTATATGGGCGTCGGGTTGAGTTGTCTCGGGCAGAAGGTCTCAAAAGGTCGGATTGATTCGTTTCAAGACCGTGTTGGACACCACTGCGCATCGAGGCCGGAGAGCTATTTCCGGAACCACGATCTACAGCAACGGCGGACTGACTCAATGACCACGAAATTGTCCGAGGGCTAGGTGCAGCATACGGTGAGCCCCAGGCGGTTGTGTAGTAGACGCTGCTCTCTGCCCTTCTATTCTCCGGTGATGAGGTCGAGGATTCCCAAGCGCCTCGATATTTGGGTAGGATGGGCAGTGAGTTCGGGGGGTTCGGCGTAACGCTGCGGGAGATCGACCGGCCAGGGGATCCAGCAACCGAAAGGCTTGACGTTTGGGGCGAGGTAGGAAACGAGGTCAATGGGACAGTCAAGTGCGAATCAACCCGGAGACTGAACGGTTGGGTGAAAGATGGCGGCGGCGGCGGCGGAGAAAGCGCCGAATTGGCGGAAGATGCGGAGGGACCTAGATCTGTAGACACCACAGCATTGATCGTTTAGCCTCTGCCCCATATTTAGTGTGGCTACAGAAGCATGGGCATGAAATGACGAATGCGCGACACCGCCATAAAAGGGGGGGGGGAGAGGGGAAATCAATTTTTATTTTATTTTGGTTGTTTAGGGGGGAAGAAAAGAGGGGACGTAGTGGACGCTGGCAGATATGCAGCCAAGCTACACCATTCACACCGGCAGACAGACAGACAGACAGAGAGACACACAGACCTTCCGTTTCGTCTCCTGCAGCAAGCACTTGCTTGCTGCTCCCCTTATTGTCCAGAATGATGGAGCATGGAATACAAGCTCGGAGACTGACACTACCTCACAGAAAACCTGTGATCAACACAGGAGGGAGGATAATTGGTTTTGCAAAATCGTACCTATAGGAAGTATGTTGGTTGTGATGGTGGTGGAGGGGGTTTGTTATTGTTGGGGTTGTTATTGTTGAGGATGTTGATGTGGTTGTTGTTTGGCGCGAAGTGACTGGGAATTATTCTTCAGGGGCGGTGGACTCCGACAATGGATGAACAACCCAATTCAGACATCCGGGGGAAGGGAGCAGGAGATGAGGGGGGCAAGTAGTGATGATGGTGGTGGAGGAGGCCTGGAAAGTGAGAGGCAGCAGACAATGGATTACCGAGAGACCCTCAAGAATGCAAGTGACTGGAACATGGCGCATAGGTTGGTTGGGGGGAAGAACGAAAAGGAAAAAGAAGATGAGGCGGGAAAAAAACACACGATTGGCGTGAAGCCCGGGGAGGGAGGGAAGTTCAGATGGTGCAAAAGTGACTTGAGTTGGTAAGTTAACGCCGGTAAAGTATGGTAAAAAGCTCTACTTCGACTCTTAGTGGTGGCCTTCGGTCTGGTTCAGGTTTAGTCTCTTCTCCTTAGCAATGAATAGTCGGCCAACTCATCCACTTTCACCTTCACCTCTACCTCATGTCATGACTCTGGGTGTTTGACCGCCATTGACGTGTTCATTCCCTCAGTATTTAGTTAAGAATGACTAGTTACCAAATGCAGGGATTTGCTGCCTGCCTCCAAAGCATGTATGTCCCAGCTGGGTGACATGTCTTGGCGAGCGCGCCGTCAATCAGTCAGTCAGTCTTATCTCAAGATGGGAGATCGATGTGCTGGCTCCATCTGCTACACAATACGAACGGAGTAGATTCCCTCCCCCATATACATAAAGTAAACAAGTGCGTGTTGGTTGGATTCAGGGGTAAAGCTGCGCTACCAGCGTAACGAACCACGGTTCCCTCGGCTGCCCGTGACTCCCGTGGCTTGCATCTGCTTACAACTTATCATTCATTGAACAATGAACATTCCAGCTCGGCAGGCTTGGAGACGAGACTAATTTAGTCCCCGCTTGGCATCATACACGACTTCGACTTTTCACTTTCTTCTACAGTAACCACGGCAAAGCTTGTAGATCTCAGGTTTTGCGTTGGAAATAAGATTTGTTCCTGCATTCGAACTTAAAATACGTCTACCACGGAAAGCTTAAGAGTCGGGTGAGGTTTCTCAAGAGACAAAGCCCATCAAGGCCCTAGCATCCTTCGGGGCGCGTTTCATAGAAGTATAGAACAGAATAAAGCATATGTTACAGGTGATGGTGGTCAAAGACAACAGGAACAAAGACCCGCGTCAGGCCCCATGTCGCACTGAAATCGCTTCTTTCAACCTTCTAGTTTGGGCAGTTTAGGTTGAACTTGGGCTGACGATCGGCAGTGAAGAGTCCCCAATGTTTCTCATCCATCGACTGGCCGTTGTCTCCAACGCTATTGGGCTTCCACGACTCGTCAAAAGCCTCGAAGTAAAAGACGTCTACTCCCGAGGCTAGCATGTCGCAGACAGACGTTTGGTAATACGTCTCAGCATTCTTGGTGCCGGCTTTGGAGTTTTGGCCATAGTCCGATCCTCCATCTGCAAAGTATTAGCGAGATATGCCTCCTAAAAGTCCTTCGCACTTCAAATAACTTACCGGTCGGCCAGCCAGTCTCGCCGTTACCGAAGCGAATCTTGCTAGCATTTGAGCCAGCGACTTGGAGTATATGGTTCTTCGCATCGTTGACATCACTGAAATAGACGGAGTGGGCATTGTCGATAGAAACATCCTGCCAGTAAGCGAACCCATTGGCCAATCTAGAGGTTGGTCAGTCTTAGCAGCATATTCGGCAAGGCGTTGTTTATCGAGCGTCGCTTACAAGTACGTGACACCGCCTTGAATGATGGGATCAGCAGTTCCATCTGCAAATTTATTCCAACTATCCACAGTGCCCACGGCCACGTTTGGGAACTGAGCCTGCACTTGCTGGATGAGGCTCAGAAGCTGTTGGGCAGTAAGACTGTTGCGGTAGAGAACTTCTGAGCCGACAGTGATTGCGCTGACGACATTTTCATTGCCAGGAACAGACTGCTTCAAGGCATTGAGATCACTGTTGAAAGAATCGGTGGTATCCGGCCTAGTCGCGTATGGAGGTTAGCAATCACCATCATCGAGGCTCCACAGGAAAAAGTGCATACCAGACACCCAAGACGACCTTGAAATTCTTGAGCTTTGCGGCAGGAATAATATTCTGAGCAGTATTGCAGTCGCTCGCAGAGTAGATACGGACGATGTTCGTAACACTCTTCAACGCCTCGAAATCAGCCTCGTAATCACTGGTTGCTTTGCAGCTGCCGTCCGCGTTCTTGTCACCCAGGGCCAACCCCAGAGTACCTCTGGACGTGGCAGCGGGGCTGGTGGCAGCGGGGCTGGCGGCAACAACGGGGATGGTGGCCAACAAGGCAGGCAGCAGGTTGACGATGTGCATTGTGGACTCGGTAGAATATTTGGAGGCCGGGTAATGGAAGAATGCCTTGATATTCTTATGAAAAATGATTCTGAGGGAAAAAGAATGCGAAATGAAAGTGAAGACGGCAAGGTAGAAACAAGAACAGAGCCTTCCCCTCTTCGACGGTTATTCTCTTTTCGTAAAGGATGCAAGGGCAAGAAAGAGAGAGCGCAGGGCGTCTATAAACAGAATGAGCGTCAAGGGACAGAATACACAAATAGCAACAACCTGGGTAGGGGGGCAACGTCTCAAAGGGGGTGCGGATTAGCCAAGTTATTATAAGAACAAGAAGCGCAGTGCAGTACGTCAGAACGAACACCACTCATCGAGTGGGAGTAGCCCAATGTGGGATGAAAGTGTGTAGTGGACGAGCAATAACCATGGACCCCCGCCCTTTCAGGTGGTTCATGCTCTGAGGCAATCCATGTTTCCGACTCCAATGAGAGGCGTAGTGAAGTGATGAGGTCCGCTACTGATGTACCAATCATTGGGACCATTTTTTTTCGTTCTGGGGATTCTGGAATCCACAGTGCTCTCCAGTGCAATGCTGAGGGTGGAAGTGGCATCCGATTGACGGCAGTAAAAGGTTCTGGGGTTTCGAAGTGGAGGATGAGCAGGGTCCGCTTCCTGCTTCGGAGACCCCGCGAGCCTTACTCAAAGCCGCCAAGCGCCCGTTAAACCCTGGGCGCCCTTGCGTCCTTTTCTTAAGTTGGGGTCTCCGGCTGTGGCCTCCGCCGATCCGCCACCACAACGTCAGGGTCTAGACTTGGGAACTGATCCCTTAAAGAGATATAGACGACCGACTCCATGAACCATAGCCACACTTCACAGGGATACAATCTGGTTAGCCTTTCGAATATTCTGTTTGTCTCGTCCTTCCTCAACTACTGCTCAATTTTAACAGAAATTTGAATTGTCCACAAAATGAAGCTTGATAGTTTCCACCAGGAGTATCTTTGACTCAGGTATAACAGGGCAGTTTCAAGACGCCTTAATCCTTCAATGACGCCGGTTTCCTCCGTCGCATGTCAATGAAAGTGGTTCCTCTGGCAAGTCCCTTTGTTTTACCGAAGGGCCGAGAACGTGGAAACCCAAGATGATCGTGGTGGTCCGGCATTGGTTCAACCACAATACAGAGGGACATTCCACACAAGGTGATGTCACCACGGCCACTTCGAACGCATACTCATATCGACAGAAACCTTGGACGGATACTATCGGGATACAGTCACACTCAAAAAAGCGGAAACGGCCCACTCAAGAAATCCCGCAACAATCTGTGTATCGGCTCCCACTTTACACAGTAGACTGATCCTGCAGGCCATGAATCCAGTCATGCTAGGCAGGTGGGTACCTGAGCACTGACCTTGCCAAACATCACAGTAGAGCGAAATGGTTTCGAACTTGTTCGCCGAGCTGACGGCCGCACAGCGGTTGCTCCTTTCTGAGTAGTAATTGAGCAACATGACGCTGTTCGATGCTCGAATTCTCGTTCGCTAGGCGGATGTTACTGACCGCTGACTCTGGCTATGATGGATTGAGTAATTGAGGGGAAAATCGGAGCGATCGATGCGAAAAGAGGACTGTGTGGGCGAACAGCTAACCCTGGATACGAATGTCATTCAGAGGCTCACAACTCCCAAGAGGGTCCTTCATGTATTATAGTCACGACGAGCGACAGGATCATCAGGAGCTCAGCCACGCCATAATAAGTTCAGCTACGATCCTCTGCCAGACTCCTGTTCTCAGCCAGGCTCATCTTCACCACGAGGTCCTTGTTCTTCGGGAGGTCCCTGTTCGCCCGGAGGTCCCTGTTCGCCCGGAGGTCCCTGTTCGCCCGGAGGTTCTTGTACGCCCCGGGGAGCTAGAATTCTTAGATGAGCTCAGTGTATCTCGGGCGTTCTTTAGTGGGCTGGCAACGTACACTCTCCATGATGGTAGGCTTGACAAGTCGTATTCTATCGCCTCTCCTTCTCTACTCAGAGAAGTGAGTCAGCTGCTCAAAGGTTCACCTATGAATGGTAGGATGGGAGCACGATCAAATCGTGCATCTCACCTTCTTCCCGTCACGAGTGATTTCGCAGTTGAGCTGCGTAGCAAGAGGGATTAGAGCGGCAAGCGTAGAAGCTGGTCACCATCCTTGTAGGTGGGCATAGCGGCATATGGTTTGAGCTGTGTGATAAGCTTGCACTATCAGCTCGTACATTGCGAACGTGGTCAACGCACGAAAGAAGTGCAGGGACATCAGGTAGGCTTTTGTAATGGCAAGAACTGCTCAAATCTTCACCGCATTTTTATCAGGTAGTAGTCTACTAGTAGGTTAAAAGCCACATTCCCAAGTCATTACCATTGCTATGCGGTTTGCCGTCTTGTCTATAGATCTCGTTTAGAAGGCGCGTTCATTCGTCTCCTACCGAAATATGCATAGCATTCTATTTGATCGTACACGCATTTCTCGGTGACTGGCGAAGTGTCAGAGAGACCGAAAACTACAGTCTGTATCAGCTCAAGTCAGTATAATTTGAACTTCCGTGGCACTTGGAAAAGGTAGATAAAATTGTCGATGGCATGAGAAGCAAGTTATACTATCGAACCTTCGGCCCGGGTGGATTTGGGAGGTGGTCCGAGCGTCTCGAATTCCCAGCAACAGCACAGAGACCACCTTGCGCGTCCCGATGTCCAACAACCACGACAACGAGCCAGGTTCCAACCCACCACGAAACACCACCCCATTCCCTCCAGGGCTTGATACCTACTATACTGGGCTTTCTCACCACAGGTGGAAACAGCAAGACCAATTCGCCCACCATGCGATTCTCCGCGACGACCCTGTTGATCACCGCGCTGGGGTGGATCAGCGCCGTGACCGCACACAACATTCAGCTCAAGGCTCACTCCCGAGAGTGCTTCCACGAGGTGCTGCACAAGGACGATAAGATGACGGTTACGTTTCAGGTCGGCGACCGGGAATTCGGTGGCAGTGGCAACCTGGAGATCGATTTTTGGGTATGGCTTTCTCCTCTTGTGACCCTTGGCCGGGCGGGCGCTCCACCTCCGCGGGAACAAAGCTGTTGTGGACATGTCGTGGTCGATGAGCATCCTGAAGGACCCCGGTGGCTTCATCTGTCTGAAGCAGATGCTGACATTTACCTTTGTCATTCTCTAGGTTGAGGACCCCCTGAACAACCGCCAGTACTACAAGCACGCCATTTCGTCGGAGGACTACTCCTTCAACGCCCACGCGGATGGAAAATATGTTTACTGCTTCAGCAACGAGGGTTGGTCTTCCAACTCCAAGGAGGTGTCTTTCAACGTCCATGGCATTGTGTACGTTCCGGAGCACGAAATGGCGCAGGACCCTCTCGAGACCGAAGGTAGGAGAAATACTTTCAGACACACAAACTTGCCCCGCGCAGGAGCGAGCTATGTGAGCTGACCATTTCATTAGTTCGCAAACTGTCTGAGGCTCTGGCTCAAGTCAAGGATGAGCAGTCGTACATTGTCGTGAGAGAACGGGTACATCGGAACACCGCCGAGAGCACCAATGCCCGGGTGAAGTGGTGGAGTATCTTCCAGCTCGCTGTGCTGATCGGAGAGGGTATCTTCCAGGTGTGGTGGCTGAAGAGATTCTTCGAGGCAAGTTTTTAGATTCCTGCGTTGGTGCATGGTTGGCATTTTCACTAACGACAAAATGCGGTGCATAGGTCAAGCGTGTGGTTTAATGCGATGTAATTACGATCGGAATCTTCGAAGGGTATCTGTCATAGCGATTCCCAGCAGAAGCGCCGAGCTTCTGTCATGTTATTTCCATATTACCTTTCCATCAAAATAGATCATCTGGATGACTCTGGAACTTTTGAGCTTTGTTAGAAATGAGGGTACATTTCTACTTGACCGCAACTCAAGCCTCGATCCTCCTTCCATCGACGATAAACACAAGACAAAAGCCAATATGCAGCAATCACAAAATGTCCCATCGCTGAATACTAACAATCCCGAATGGGAGTCACAGAAAACCCCATATCTTAAATTCAGCCACTTATTACCCTGTCCGTACTTGTGGTTAACAAATCCAACCAGGGGTACTCAAACCCCGCACGCAACACCTCCCACCCAAAATAAACACACCACCACCCTTCCATTCCCGGTGACACCTCCCACGATCCCATGATATCAAAATTTCCGCACCACACTCTCACCCGACCCTCCTTGACCAGAAACCAAGATACCCAAATCTGAGACACATCTTTTAGTAGTATTCTCCCCATTGGCCATGGACCTCAACTCATCCCATTCCCTCAACACGGACGATCACCTCTTCTATCTATGCTGGCGGCGGCAGTCATGTGACTATTGCTTGCAGGGCGATCTCCCCTGTGGTTGGTGCGCAGTGGTAAGTTTTTTTTTTTGCTGTGTTTGTGCCACCTACTGGTGGCTATCATGGATATCCTGGAGTACCTGCCTCCAGGACTTTGCGCTTGCCTCTCTTCCCTTCATTCATCGCTTCCAGCGACTTTTGGGCTGCTCAAGACACATTTCGGCATACATCAACTAACAACAGAGGGGGGAAACCCCCTTGTCTCGCACAATGTAGTCTTCAACATGCGTCCCAAATCCCTCCCGCTTCCCGATTCTTGCGCCCTTCCACTCGGCCGCGATCTGTCCCTTGGGGTCCAAGGAGCGGTGGGAGCTACGTGCGCTGCCGTTGGGGTGTCATGTTAGCACTATTACTTTCGTCACGGCTGTTGGGGCGGTCGTGGGGACGCTGGCAGCGATCGGGCTGGTGGGCGTTCTGATGTGGTTGATGAGGTTGGTTTCTGGGTGGATGGCGCAGAGGAAGTTTTGTGCCTGTGGGATTGGTGGTGGTGGTGCTGAGGCTCCAGGTGGATCGTGGGGCGGTGGGGTGTTGAGGCGGTGGTTGGGGTTTGCGTGGTCTGTGCCCCGTGATGAAGAGGATGAGGTTCGGGTTGTTGTCGATGAGAGGAGGCCTTTGCTTAGGGGCTCGGGGTGAGGGGGTCTTTTGATTGTTGGGGAAAAGGGTATGTCCAGTTGGTTCTTATGTGGGAGGCTGTCGTGGGTATCATGTCTCTTGTCTTGTCTTGTGTTTGATGTACTTTATACTACTACCTGGAGGGCTAGTCCAACGCAGATATTGCAGGGAGAATGTAACGATCACGTTTGCAGACCTACTCTGCCCATGTGCATTGCACATGATTGCGTGGATGGCTACGGATGAGCCACTAGGCAAAGCGGCCTTTCTAACCCTGAAGGACCTGGCTGACGCGGTACTCGACCACAGGGGACTTGCCCTTCTCGATGTTGAATCGGCCCTGCGCGACGAAGATCCGGGACTCGAGGTCCTTGTAGCGTTCGCTGCCCGTCTGATTCTATGCGTTAGGTGCCGCTGCTCCAGTAAGCCGTCGAGACACGCAAGACTTACCTCGAACGTGAAATGGGTGACTATAAGAGGCTCACATTAGCTACATTCATTTCGTTCAAGCTCCCGACGTCACCACGGGAGACTCACAAGCGTTGCCAAACGGCGTCGAGCCCTCCTCAGCAGTGCCCGCAAAGACCGCCTGGATCTCCGGGGCCAGCGTAACAACGCCGGTATAGTTCACGTAGATGAGCTAGTGAGTCGGTGCATTGTCAAAATCTAGTTCCATTCTCCAGCACGATGGAAAGACGACGTACATCGTTGTCATCCTTAGGTCTAAGATAGAGTTAGCGGACGGTCTAGCCAAAGAAAGGGTCTGTCACAGAGAGCGAGCGACATACTTAGCAACCGCATGCGCATTCAAGCGGCAGTGCTTGCCATCGGCATCGGCGTGAATGTAGTCGTTCCCGACGCCGACAAATTCCGCATCAATGGCCGGGGAGAACCCAGGCTCGCTCTTGATGCTGCCGCCGGTCATGGGCTGGACTCATATTGTGTCATGTGTCAACTGTGTCCCTCTAGCTGACTCGGGGGTGGGCCGATGAGCCACTAGCTGCTTACCACGACCTGGAGGGCATTCTGCCGGGATGCGCTGCCTTTTGAGAGGAGATCAGTGTGGTTTCAAGCGAGCTTCGTGACGAGGATACAGAGGTGGCTTACCGACGCCCAGGGGTGCTTCGATGGTAACCTGTCGCGTGATGCTTGGCTTAGATTGTGCGTCGGTGGCAGAGCTGTGTTCTGGGGAGGGAATTCACCTTGATCGTGAAGGCGGGCTGGAGAGTAGGATAGCCGGACATGGTGTGCATCGATGAGTGTCAGTTGATTGACCAACGAGTAGGTAGGACTGGGAGGATGAGGTGATATGTTGAGGGCCGGATCTACGCGGCGAAAGCTCGGAGCGGAGGGGAAGCTATACCGCAGGCAGTGTGCCCCGCACGCGCTGGAGGGGTGATCGCCCTAACTCATGACTATCGTTAATCCACTGTAAATTACTATAAGTTCTAGACTAGACTAAGATTGGTTGGGTCGGTCAAGCAGTCTAAAATCGGTTTGTTTGAATACGGTGTCTGTGTATATGTTGCGTTCTGTGTCGTCGGCGATTTTACGGTCCATTTCGATGTTGTCTGACCAGAGGTTTGTTTACTCCATCGCAATGGCATAAGCTCCACCTCTTTTGCAGGCAGTGAAAAGGCAACGGCTTGTTGAACCAGCGACTGGTCACGCTAACACTCCGCAACGTACAACTCATTTGTGGCTGTCAGTCCTAAAGTCATGCAAACGGCTTATTAAATCGCACTCTGGACGGGTGCACTTGACCACCAACTCGAAAATTGCCTCGGGTGAGGACCTTGTTGAACCCATTCAATCACCAAGAGCTGCACTAACAGCTGCTAAGGAATGCTCACTCCCTCAATCCCATCCGACGAGACAGGCACGTGGTTGATACAGGAAATCACACAGGCTACAGGTACCTTACATTAGGGTACATTCCGCAGGGGTCACACGCCTGCAAAAGTAGTAGAAAATGCATCCGCGTACATAGTGCGAGGCTGTATAGCCACAGGATCTGCTGCTGATGATTCAAACTTCCTGGCCCTTATCCCTCACCAAAGGACAGATGAAGAACATTTATAATGTCCAGACCAGCCTGCAACTGTCATGACAGAGACGTTGTCTGTGGTTTTATTATTTTTGCTGCTGTCGAATATCGAGTGGGTCTCGGCCTCAGGCTTCCTGACGCTTTTCCCGGTTTGGCTCTTGGTAGTTTGGAAGGAGTGACGTGACGTTAGACTCGCAGCCTAACCGGCAGATCAGTCGAAATCTCAATTCTTTCTTCGTATAATTATTTTTATTATTGCTCACACGCTATCTCTTCTACACTTGGCTTATTATCATACCCGTATCCTCGTTTACTTCTTAATGTTTATTCTTATTGATCGAGGTTGACACTGGTTGCCCGCATTGTCGGGACTTTTGTTCCTTCTTCAGCTCATCTCTCCCAATGATTCCGTCACAATTGCTACCGGCGCTCTTCTTGCTTGCGACATGCGCGTGCGCCTTTCCATTCCTCGAACAACAATCGCTGGGCAACAATGGTGTTCAGAATGCACCTCATCTTGAGCTACAAGACAATGTCGAATCGGAATCTCGGGGCCTATCCGGTCGCTTCTTGCACATAACCGGTACGCACAAGGCTGCAGACAGCAGGAAAGAGACACCCCTTCTAACATCCAACAGACTTACATCCCGACTCGTATTATAAGCCCGGAACGTCACCTGAAAAAGCTTGCCATCGAGGAGACGGCTCGACCGGATATTATGGGGCTGAAGGAACCAATTGCGACTCGCCTATCACTTTGATCAACGAAACATTCCGCTGGATCGAGAAGAACCTCAAGGGCAAAGTGGACTTCGTTATCTGGACCGGTGACTCAGCTCGCCATGATAACGACGAGAAGAACCCCCGGGAGCCCGAGGAGGTGCTCGACTTGAACAGATTGCTTGCCAATAAGTTCGTGGAAACTTTTAGAGATGAAAGCTCGGTGAAAGGGATCTCGATTCCCATCATCCCCACCTTCGGCAACAACGACATCATGCCCCATAACATCTTCAAGGCCGGCCCAAATCGGTGGACGAAGAAGTACAGAGAGATCTGGTCCCATTTCATCCCCGAGCATCAGCTTCACAGCTTCGTGGAAGGTGGCTGGTTCATCTCCGAGGTAATCCCTGAGCAGTTGGCTGTGATCAGTCTGAACACAATGTACTTTTTCGACTCGAATTCGGCCGTGGACGGCTGTTCTGCGCAATCCGAACCTGGCTATGAACATATGGAATGGCTGCGTGTGCAGCTTGAAATGTTGCGGGGGAGGCACATGAAGGCAATTCTCATGGGACACGTCCCTCCGGCTCGGGCTGGCTCCAAGCGCAATTGGGATGAGTCGTGCTGGCAAAAGTACACCTTGTGGCTACACCGATTTCGGGACGTCGTGGTAGGCAGTGTCTATGGACACATGAACCTCGACCATTTCATGCTCCAGGATAGTCGCAAAGTGGATATCGTTAGCGTTGACGAGTCTTCTGCATACCTCAGTGACCTCCGAGATTCGGACGAAATAAGTACACGGTCGCGATCGGATTACCTCTCTAGCCTCAGAAAGGACTGGTCGAAGTTGCCATCCGTTGCCTCGGGCAAGTCGAAAAGCTTCTCGATGGACGAGTGGTTCGATGAGGACGAGACTTCAGTCCAAACGTCCAAGAAAAAGAAGCGCTTCTTGAAGAAGATTGGTGGCCCTTTCGCGGAACGATACAGCGTCTCGTTGGTTTCTCCCAGCGTGGTACCCAACTATTTCCCGACATTGCGAGTCGTCGAGTACAATATCACCGGCCTGGAACATACAGCCATCTGGGCAGACACTCCTCATCATAGCAGCTTGGACAGTGCGCCTATGGGGGAGGAGCACGGTAGCCCATTGTCCGAGACGCAGGCAAAGCCGAACAAGAAGCCCCATTTCAAGGTTCCAAGCCCTCCGTCCAAGGCCACGCCTCCGGGACCGGCGTACTCGAATCAAGCGCTCTCTTGGCTCGGTTACACTCAGTACTTTGCGAACCTAACCAGAATCAATAGTCAGATGGCGAATCGAGCAGGCGGTGAAGTGGAAGAGGGATTGAAAGAGGATGAGATTTTTGTCTATGAAATCGAGTATAATACTCGCGACGATAAGATCTACAAGATGGACGACCTCACTGTGCGCAGTTTCTTCAAGCTTGCTTCACGGATAGCTAGGCGAGGAGGCCAGAAGAGCAAATCTTCTTCTCTTGAATATGGGGGTGAAGCCGACTTGGATGTCCTTGAAACAGATCACGATTCTGACGATCAAAGTATCGAGGTAGAGAAGAAAAAGAAGAAGAAGAACCGTGTTTGGAAGACATTTGTGACAAGGGCTTTCGTTGGTCTATTGAAAAGCGACGACATTGACGACATAAATTGACAGGCTTGATCCGCTCGTCTGGCAATCAATGACCTAGTTTATACGATGTTACGGCCCATGATTGTTATTTTTTCTTGGTTTCTATTGATGGATTCTGGTGCATGTATATAAACTAGCACATATTCTATTTAACTTGGAAACGAATCTCGAGTTTTTTTGTATTTTTAGCAGATCCCACCCAGGCTGTTGGAATACCGGGGGAAGCCACCACAGCCCCGGAGGCGCCTGTAGCGGTCAGTTAGGCGGTGGCGGATTCAATTGCCTGCCTGCCCGCCTGCGGGGTGGGAAAGGAAGGGTCCGGCAGGGAGGGAGGGATCCATCCATCATCATCATCATGATCGTCATGATCATCTTCTATCTCCTTCCCTTCAAGCATAACCACACCTCTGGCAACATTAGAAGAGGCAAACTGCTTGATCATCGCTTCTAAGTGAGCTTGGCTCAAAGTATCCTCACTGCCTCGCTATGCTAGACATAGACATTTGCCGACTGTCGTCATCGTTTCCTTGTGTCAGCTTGAATACACTCCTGCCGTTATCCGATCGTCTCTACTGAACAACCACGCGGGCGCTGAACTCCCACGCTTGCAATTCTAGCCGGAAAATGCGTCCCAGTGGCGGTTTACTCGGCCACAGAGCGACCCAACGCTCTGCATTCGCCGTCAAGAAGCCTATGTGTTACTCTTGCTGCCGAAGGAGAGGCTGGAGACACGATCCACCGTACTAATCCTATCTCATCGCGCCGGCTGGTCCAGGAGCTGCAAGGCAGGGAAACTCAGCAGTTGGGCTCTGACACGTATCGAACTAGCTGATGCGCTGTCCTCCCGTCTCATGGCTTGGTCCCTTGGGGGAGGGGGACGGGAGCAGCCAACATGCCACTTTGTCTTTTTTGACAGTTTATCAAAACAATGTGGCCATGACAAGTGGACTGGGATGCTAACTAACGATCCCTCTCATTCGTGCCCGACGTCCTCCGCCTTGGGGCGGGAACAGTAACGAGGCGAGACTGACGCCTGATCAATGATCTAGGTCTCGATAACTTTCACCTTCCTTATGTATAGTGCATGTATGGTGGAGTCTCGCCGCAAGTCACCTCACTTTAATTAGCACGCCCACGCCGTAGCGGGCTTCACCCACTTCGCTGCATCCCGAAGACATCCTCATTCGGGCAGTCAACCTGCCCTTGCATCATCGTCTCGCACAACAATTTATTACTGACATAGTCTCCCAAGAACTGCGCTTCTGCGCAGCAGCAACTGTTGACCCACTGCTTCCACTGTGACTGATAGCATTGATTCCCTTTTGGTCTATTGAGATCTCTTAGGGAGATACCAATTCTAGTTATCAAGCCTCTCTCGTGCAACAGCACACTCCGATCTTGATATCAATCGTGACATTGACCCTTCCCCCCTCCGTCATTGCAAGCAACAAGCTGGCGGAGAGGTGCAGTCAATGCCTTGCTGCGTCTAGTTGCACACAATGCATCAAGATTGGCTCCTTAAATCTCATAGCAAAGTCTTGCCTTGCGTTTCTAACATTTTTCTCTGTTCATCTTTACCTTGTCCTGCGGGTCTTGGTTGCACTAATCCGTTTGTTGTTCGGTTGGCATAATCCGTCCTATGCATGCATGTCAACTTACCTACTCACTTTGAACCCCCAAACAGACCACACCCTACTCTTTTCTGCTCCTTTGCGAATTTGTCTCTTTGCGTCTCTATCCGCTTCTCACTGTACAGCAGCTCCTTGGTTTCACAGCACTTCGCTAGACGTACCTAATATCTGATTTACATGTCACATATTGTTTATCGTTGATCGTTGGCGGCTTTCTGCTTTCAGCTACGCTCATCAGACAAGTCGCAATCCAACATCCTCATTGCTTTGGGGCTGCATACTGAGTCACAAACTCGAAATCGGGACTACAGCATTAACTACAGCATTAAGAAGCATTCGATTGTTGGAGCGTGGGAGCGTGGAGAACCCCACCATCGCTAATCTAGCCGGGCATCCAGAAACGCCGAACCAGTCAAGGGAGTCAGTTTCCGTTTCGAGCGCCGAACACGAGCATGAGCAGCTGCAACGTTTACAGTAGTTGATCCTCTCGCATCTTTTGTACGCGCAATCAAGGTAAGTTTCGACGGCTTTCCCTGCTTCGCCTCTTCCCCTTATGCCGTTCTCCATTGAGTTGGCTTGCATAAATCGCATGGCGGCCGTGGTCAACATCCAGTACCTACGGTCTGGCTTGTCTTGACCGATTCAAGTTCATGCGGGTTGTTGCGGAGCACACACATTGACGAAACCGATCGAACATGGCGAAGGCTAATGTGACTGGCGAAAGCCTTCCGCTAGATACTGAATCATTGACTCACTGGATGGCTTCCTCCGAAGTGGACCAGAAAGCCTTGGGCAATTTCGCGGCCACAACAAGCCTGGAAAATCCATTTCTGTCCGCAATGCTCTACAAGCTACTGGGCCTGTCCGTCATGCTTTCCAAGAAACTGCTTCGTGCACGGCGCTTGCGCCGTCTTGATCCAACCCGTGAAACGAAATCACTTCAGCTCTACTATCACATCATATGGCTTGCTCGTGAAGGTCTCCTCATTCTAGAGGAATTCGTTCTTACCCGTGTACAAATTTATGTGGAGCTAAATATTCTCGCGTACAAGTTGAGAGCCTCTTTTTACCACATTTTTGTGTTATTTCATAACCAGCCTGCTATTCATGCACGGGGTATCGACAATCTGCCGAACAATGCACCGCCTGCCGACAGCACTACAAACGCAGGTCTGCCGCAGAGGTTACCGGAATTCAGGTACTCGTTCCAGCCGAAACCCGAGATCATATCAATTCCCGATCATTTGGTCGCAGCTGCGGACGGTGCGCCGCGGCGTAAGGTTACGCAGGCTCCGCCAGGCCTTGCACCGATTCAGCCGCCGAAAACGATGTCTGCTTTTCTCCTCCCAGCCCTTGATTACACTAGAACGGCTACGCAATGCTTCGATTATGCCGTACTGTTGGCGGAGCGTTTTCTTCCGGGGTCGCATCCTCTTCGTCTCTCAATCAAGCTCGAGTATGCCGCATATCTCTATGATTGCCTCCATGATCCACTTGCCTGTCGACGGATAGCAAAGAAGGCAATCGCAGATGTATACAACGCGAAGGAGGGCATGGACGACGAGAGCTTTGAAGATGCCGCGGAGATCGTCGGTATATTGGGCAAGATGGTCAAACGCGTAAGGAAAGCCAGCACAGCAGGCAGTACCACTGTCGCTGAGACGCCCAGGGATGAACAGTCACGAAGCGACGGATCTCGAACCCCGTCGTCTCGAACAACAGCCCACTCTCGACCAGCCTATTCCGTGAAGCCGACAAGTGCTGAATCTCTACCGCCTGCCGTGCCTGATCCCACTATCATCAATCCTATTTGATCTCGATCCGCAAAGTGTACGCTATCAGTTATTGATGTATACTTACCTGCTCAAGAGCTGTATATACTTGTTTCACACGTTGTTATTTAGATTTGCTGGGATGGAAAAGTGGAGGGCAATCTGCTGTTACGCTGCGCTTTTCGTACTTCTTTTGCAGTACCAAATAATATGTTGTGTGTGAAGTGCTTTACCTTCACAATGTGCATACATAGCATAGTAAGTGTGGCATGCAAGCGGGACTTCTGCCTCAGGCCGACAGATGTACCCCCGAAAGTTTGCAGCGGGTTGCATTTAGAGAATTGGCCAGTTGCGAGATCCGCATTGCCTTTTCATACGAGCTCCGAATCCATGTCACTGGCAGCCCTGGAGCCATCATTCGTCCCCTTAGTTTCCATCTATGATCTTATTATTCCAAGAAGACTTCTACCTGCCACCTGCTTGATTTCACATCTCGCAAATCACTTAGTTCTATAGCTAAAAAGGTACTATTCCAAGCACTTCAAAGCACAGACGAGAATCATGGACCCTCGCTTACGTTAGATACGACAGCCCTCCCTCTGATAGTCCGACTTGGCAACACCCGCTTGCGAACCCGACGAGTTCGTTTTTACGTTACGACCCGGCGGTCTTCTACGTCATTGCGGTGCTTGACTCCTGCACCTCGGGAAACCTTGGGGAGATTGTGGGAGCCCAGGCAATTTTTTTACTTGTTCGCGGCTCTTGTCCTTCTCGCCGGCTGCAAGTGTGTTTGGGGGCTTTTTACGTTGCTCGAGGGTTTCAATCTTAGGAGACGCGCTTGCTCACCGAACGTCCGACCGCCCGGGTTGATCGACAGTATCCATCGCCCAAGAAACGAAGAGGGGGTAATCAGCATCCCATTCAGCACTGTCAACCGCAAAAGACCCTGAGACCCGCAGAGGATTCCAAACTAGACCCCGGACCGCCAGGAGGAAAAGGATTAAACAAACCGCCCACGAGGTCACACCCCAGACAACCTGGATTCATCTGTCCCGATCTTGCGCTACGTTGCGAATTTGACCCCCCGATAATTTTCTTGGTTCTCTCCGCTTCGTTCCTCCGGCGATGAAGCTGCCTGTTTGCCAGTTTCCGCAATCACGCAAGATTCTCACCGACTATCAGGCATTGCGTCTTCGCGGATAGAGACAGTCAGGCCTGCGCCCGCAGGTCGCTGAGTTGTGTATGATGCGGTCGGGTTTTCAGAAATCTGGGGCCATTCCGTTCTTCGCGCTCTTGATCTTTTCGTTGCTGAGTCTTGTACCGTCTTTGGCGAAAGAATGGGACTATTATAGTCGGCCCTTTGCGCACATTGGCTATGTCCGCGGCGAACCTCGACGTATGAGCTGAGCGCGTCCTTTCTCTTTCTGCTTCGTTGCTGGCGCAGGATTCAGGCTTACATTTCCGGTTCTTGCAGATACTTCCCGGGATAAGGATGGCTGGGTCGATGTGCGATCACCATTCCGAATAGCAGGCGGACAATCGAAGCCGTGGTCGGTAGATGATAAACGCCCGGCGTACCTCGATTCGAATTCCCGGCCACGACAACCGCCCACGGATGCGCCTCCCCGGAGCTCGTTTGAAGCCGCGGCAATTCTGGATAGTGATTCGATAACCTATTCGGTTCAGTACTCGTCGGCCTTCAGACGCGGCGTGCGCGCTTTACAGGCTTTGATCATCCGGAAAACAGACGACTCGCTAGCCATTCATTCCTTTCCTGCCGAACGCGATACCGCTTCTGTGGATCAATCCTCACCGAGTCGCAACTCACCTTATGCGAACAGCTCCGCCAAGATGATACCTTCGCATGAAGAAGACCTTTTTCTATTTATACCTATTGGTAGCGGAGACCGTACGATATCAGATACGACCGACCTGGTTCGAATGCCCAAGTGGCTGTTATCATGTGTTTGGTCCTCATGGCAGCAGGCCTGTCGTGTTGGCAACGATTATATGGATACCGTCACGGGCCGTGATAGGTTTCGAGACCCCGCCGTGACAACATCCTCCAATTGCTCGGAAATAGTGAAATCAGAAGACTCGTCCCAACCTCGAGATTCGCGGCGAGAGGCGCACCTGAAATATGCCTTAAACTCGGCATCAGCAACAGAGAAGCATGAGCAGGCCGAAGCCAGAGGTTCAGCTGCCCTCACCCAGTCTATCGATGCATTAGCGCAGCCATCTGCTGCTCCGACCGCAACGACGACTGCTATGGAGCAGTTGAAGGTGGTTGAAGGCCAAGCTGAACCGGGGCGGGTGCGCAGTGGCAGCTGCATGGCCATTGTGCTAGCAATAGTCGCAGGCGTCATGTGGTTCTAGGCCTGGGACACCATTGCGCTGAGTCTTGCAGTGGACGCATCCGAGCATCTGGGCTCTGTCCTACCACGAATCCTGAATGCTGAGGCGAGGGAGGTCGCTCCCGCGCAGTTTGAGATTGCGCACCCCTTCTCCTGCTCCGATGCAGGTCTTTCTCTGGTTTTTCTTTTATTTTCTTTTTTCCTCTGGCCGGACGGGTCCGGCTCATGAATCTTCTTTGCAGACTATTTTTCATCATTTTTGGCTTGGCAACGCCTTATGTAATTGGTTCACGTGTATATCGCTTACTTGCTTGGTGGATATTTGGGCCTGGTTGGGAGGATCTGGGTCTGGGGTGTTGTTCTGCTCATGCCTTTACGATGTCGATGGAGAGAGGTTCATGGATGTTCAGTCCCTCTTCTTGCTTTCTGTTCGCAGGGGAATGACCGCTTGGATGGTCTTCCTGTGGATGGGACGAGCTGCAGTTACCTAGCTCTTACGGTAGTTAGGGACTGGCTGCTGATGCTCTTTCAGTCTCGGAAGGGTTTACTCACCAGCCAGCCCATAGTCATAATAAATAGTAATGTTTGTTCATCTGAGATTTGTGTGTCCGATTCTAGTAGGTGAACAACTGATGTCTTGGATCTAGACGCGCCACTTGGAATGAGGATGCCCTGCCTATATATATGGACGGTTAATTCTGTTCGTCCTCTGCCTACGATTCTTGGATCCTGGCAGCAAGGACATTGCTCAAGAATGAGGAAGCACATACCTGGCATCAAGATTGTAAGACAAGAAAAGAAAGCTAAGTCCATGACTTAAGCTCTAGAATCTAGGCTATTTTGTGTGTACATCATACCAATGACCAGGTCCCACGCGCCTTTCTCCGCATTCCACCCATATTTCCCACTGAGCAGTGGGCCAGCCCGAGATAAATAATCGAGTCATAGAGAATGCTATGCCATCACATCCCAGCCCCCTGAAGTCTGAATGGGGTGGTATAAGCTGAGTGGATAATATAAGAATCTCCAATGCTTTAATTAGGAGTCCCTCCCCACATAGCTATCAAGGGTTGAAGCTCCATACATTTCAAAAGAGATCTAGCTTCCTTTCTCAATCTCCCTTTTCTCTCTCTCCTCTTCCAACTGGAGTACTACCCCACCAAAGCCTAAAGACAGTATCACAATGAAACCAACAACCTTCCTCCTCACCACCCTCCTAGCCCTGACCACGGGTACCACCCTAGCCGACAAAACCTGCACCCCAAGTTTCGATTACTGCGCTAACAAGCTGTTGAGTTCGAAAGGTTAGTGATTCCTTGCCCCTTGTTCTTTTACGTCTTTTCCTGCCAACCCCACGGGGACGTTTGGTGGGTGGTTCTTTTGTGTGTCCGGTCCTGATGGGTTGGGTATCCCCTATCCCCCAGTGCACGGTGCACTTCCCGGGAGACGCAGAATCCACTGCACTCTACCATAACAATTCAAATCGCCACGGCTAACTATTTTGGATCTTGATCTGGAGAATAGGTTTCACGGAAGCAGACCTCGAAACCGCGCTGCAAGGCACGGGGCTCGAGAATGACGATCTAGCCAATATTCTGTTCCATTGCAAGAACCCGGGGGATGTGGGGCATGCGCAGCTGTGTGCCGGGGGTTGTACGGATCCGGCGACGGAGGGAAGTCATGGGTGTTCTGGTTAGAGGTGTTTCTTGTTCTTCTGAGGTTGGGAGAGAGGGTCTGGGTGGATGGGGTTGGGGACGCTGATAGAGGGTGCGAGAGAGCACTCCTTTTTGAATGGAAAGCCCAGGATTATCATGATGAGAAACGTGTGAGAACGTGAATGTGAGAGTTTACAATATTGTTTGATTAGATGAGCAAATGCAATTCAACAATTTGCATGTCTGTCTGGTTGTTGAAAGAGAGTGTTGGTATGATAGATTTGTACTGTAGATTGATCGCTACATCTGGTATGATTTCTCTCGAAAAAAGAACCAATAGTCTAGGTCTAAGCCGGCGTAGGCTCAGCAAGTTCGCCCGAACAAGTAAGCGATAAGCAGCTTACTGTGGAAGAACTCGAGCTATAAAGATGTGAAAATCTCGCATGGCTGCAGGATATATTGCTGTCGTTCCCGTCGCGATACAGAGGTGACCGAACAATGCTCACAAGCATGCCATGTGCCTGATTCCAAATTGATTGAGAGGGCAATGGCGCATCGTACTGCCTCATTATCGGGTTATGGCCGATGCGGTGCCTTGCTCACGCTGTTACCGTGAGAGGCGGGGGATACGAGACTGGTACTGCCATGCGCACGGACTGACTGTCTTGGATGGAATACCGTTGCCGACAGCCCATGCTATTGTCATGCATAGTGATGACTAGGCTATCATGGCTGGAAAGACTCGAGTGTCACGATTTGTTCTCTGCCTCGGAGATTAGCGTCTCCATCTCCTGCTCGGTCCATCGGTGGAAAAGTTTCTTCGGGTCGGAGAGAGACGCGTCTTCCTTCACGCTTTGCACGTGGAGAACCGGAACGTCGAAATCGTAGACATCCTTCCACGGCTTGTTGTTGGGCAGGGCAATGTCCGTCTCGGCGTACTCAAAGGGACGACGCTTATGCAGCTGAGTGACAGTATGCTTGGCGGTGTCGCAGAGCCCGCAGCCGGCGCGGGTAAAGAGAGTGACGCGCACCGCGTTGGAAAGACGAACGGCAGTGGGAAACATGACTGAAGCGCAGACAAGTAGTCAACACCTGCAACAAAGAGGCACAAGAGATGCGGACAGCAGGCGGAAGTTTGGGGATGGATGGAACCTTCGAGCTCCCCGGGCTAAGCCCGATTGGGCCAGCCTTCCTGCGGCGGTTCTGCGCGCTTCGATGCGACAAACTCGCATTTCTCCCTCACGGTGAGGGAATCAGACAAATTCCCCCCATCCAAAGACAAAGCCGCTCGTCTTCCTCCTTGTCTCACCATCTTGCACTGTCAATTTGCTACCATGGCCTCCAAGTGTGTCCACAAGGGTTGCGGGAAGGAGTTCACCGACCCTGAAGAGCCCTGCGTTTACCATCCCGGCCCGCCTGTGTTCCACGAGGGTCAAAAAGGTACGATCTCTAAGGACCTTGCGGAATCTTGATAATCTTTGGTTTTGAGTTGCTTGTTACATCTCGGAGGTCTTATACATTGGGCCCAGCTTGCTCGTTCTAGACCACCGTGGACTAATCACTGTCCGACGACCTAGGCTGGAAATGTTGCAAGCCCCGCGTCCTCACCTTCGATGAATTCCTCGCCATCCCCCCCTGCACAACGGGCAAGCACTCGACTGTCGACGATACCCCTCAGGAACCCAAAGAGCCTGTCGCAGAGGAAGCTCCGCCAGCTCCGGCTCCTACGCCGGCAGCCGAGCCTCCCCGCCACGCTATCTCGCCCGCCATTCCCCCACCTTCCAATGCGCCTACTCCCGTCCCCGAAGAGCCCGAGTCCGATGACCCCGATCTCGAGATCCCGACCAACGCCACCTGTCGTCGCAAGGGCTGCAACTCGGGATACAACGCAGCCGTGCCCCGCGAGGAGGAGAAATGTGTCTTCCACCCCGGCGCACCTATCTTCCACGAGGGCAGCAAGGGATGGTCTTGCTGCAAGAAGCGAGTGCTCGAATTCGACGAGTTCCTGAAGATCCAGGGCTGCAAGGAGAAGACGAAGCATTTGTTCGTCGGAAAGGGCAAGCCTCCGGGTGAGGAGAAGGTGGACACAGTCCGGTGAGTGGCAGACGCCGCTTAGACAGCGGTTGCGCCAGGCGCGGAGCATGGCTGACATGGTCTTTTTCTCTCTTCTGTCTCTATAGGAACGACTTCTACCAAACGCCATCGTCCGTCAACGTCTCTCTGTACCTCAAGAAGATCGACAAGGAGAACGCAAAGGTGCAATTCTCCGCCACCGCCCTCGAGCTGGACCTCCCCACGACGGACAACAAGCGATACAAGGATACATATCAGCTGTTTGCGCCGATCGATCCCGTGAAGTCCCAGTACCGTGTCATGGGAACCAAGCTGGAACTGACACTGATCAAGGCGGACGGCACCAGCTGGCCTGTGTTGCGCAGCGACGATAAGTGGACTGGAGAGCGCATCCAGGTCGGCAAGGCTGGAAGGGCTTGAGTATACGGAGTATTGAGAGACGGATTATGGAAATACAATATACCACGTTCGACTAAAACCAGATAATCAGACATATAATGGCATCGGTTGCAAATATGCATATTATGAAACGAATGCAATTCAGGCACAAAAGCCCGACCAGGATAATCCGTAGCGATACCACCGGCAAGACTAGCAGTGTCCAGCAAGAATGCAAGGGATCGCCTTCGAATTTCCAGAGCACCAGATCGATCTATATATAGATCATGAGTGACCTTCTTCTTCTGATAGTGCACTCCACTTGCAGATGGGATGATGTGAACAATGGACAGTCAGACCTCGCAAATGCAAGTGTTGATTACAAATTACAGTTGATCTCACCACACCAACATGAAAGTGTTTTGAGATCGGAATGTCACGCCTCCTCCACAGCTTATGCGCATGGGGATCTATTCTTGCGAGCAGAAACCCTAGCCAAGCCATAGTTTGTAAGGGAAAAAGGAATGCGTTGTTGCTCTCCAAGGCTGGGAACGGAGGAGAAACCCATAGAGAAAAAATCCCACACAAGATAACCCTCAGCGAGCCGTACGTTGACGGAGCCCCGGTTTGATTTACATAACATAAAGTAAGTAAACCGCTACTGATGATGAAGAAAAAAAGAAAGAAAATCATCAAAGTCGCGGTCGGCAGCAGCGGGTATATATACCCTGCATCAGTGGAGCCGCTAAGGGGAGTCGGGACTAGTGGATTACCGAGAAGAGCGGCTGTTAGGGCTGGGGTTTACAGGCAGCACGTGCTTGATGCTCAATAGACCTCACGTGATCTCGAGCGGAGCGGCAGAATCACATGCTAGAAGTTGGGTGGTTGTTGAGAAGACGAGGCCAGAAGCAGCTTAGTTCGGTTCCTCCAGCACCAGCAGCTCAGATTGAAGATTGCACAAATATTCGTTTTATTTTTGAAGTCAAGATCTCATTGATTGTGCCTACGGAATACTGTGTATCGTTGCGCAGTCATCTTACGGAGTACATCGTGCAACAATCTCGCGTCATTGCTCACGAGCAGTGGTTGGTTGCCTTCCTCGGCCTCAGGCTTGAATTGCTGGGCGGAAAAAAAAGGAGGGGCGTTCAGGGCCCGCCGCTCGAAACCAATCAGTGGCGCGCTGGGCACGAGACCAGCAACCACTTCAATCTCTCTCCCCTTCTCCTTCTTCTGCTACCTGTCCCACTCTACCCCATCATATCTTCCTGCTCGCTTCCAGAGTATCAATTGCCGGCCAATTTGTACTCGTGTCCCTTACGGCGTGAACTTGCGAATCCGTGCAGCTAATAGATTAGGAGAGATTCTTCAAGACCCCCTCCCCCGGGCTTGGCTGATTGGTACGGAACTTCCTATATGTATCCCGTTTTCCTAATTCTATCCTATTTCTTGGACTCCTCAAATAGAAAACCTCCTTCGCTCCTTCAGACCTCGATTGGGCCCTCACTGACATGTGCTTCGGAGTTCTATAGAATATTAATACTAGCAGCATTGTGGTCAACTGCTCGCATACGCCCCCTGACTTTCCTTTACACTTTTTTACTGCTCCTTAACCCCTTCGCTCCTTTTTCCTACCGCCATGACCATGTGCCAACAGAACGGGTCTGCCCTGCGCTATATCCCGCTGTCCTATAACCATGCCGATTCGCATGCATCTGCGCTTCAGCTGATCTTGACCCTCAATCCTGATTGGGAGGGCCCCGATAACAAGATTGAATTCGTGCGCTTCACGGATGGCATAACCAATACTGTGTGTTTACCACCGGAACCAAGCCCTTCTCGCAGACTCGACGCTGCAAGGGGCACTGGAATGCTCGTCGTCAAGTGTCATGAACTAACGTTGGACACTAGCTTCTTAAGATTATCAACCGCAAACCCGGTTTGACCGAGGAGCAGATAGACCACGATGCAGTACTCATGAGAGCGTACGGTAACCACACAGAGATCCTTATAGACCGCGAAAGTATGCCACACCTGGGAAAGGGGACCACTCCAGAAGCGACCCCCCTTTCCCTTCCTCCCTCTCTGCCCATTGCGACAATTGCTGAGTAGAATTTCGAATCTATAGGAGAAACGAGCTCTCACGCTCTCCTCGCTAGCTATGGCCTTGCCCCTCCGCTGCTGGCTCGGTTCAAGAATGGCCTATTGTATCGATTCCTCCGAGGTCGGCCGGCCACCCACGAGGATTTGGCGGCGCCTCCAGTATGGCGTGGGGTTGCCCGACGACTGGCGCAGTGGCATGCTGTCCTGCCCGTTTGTGGCACCCCTGCTACGTCACAGGACTCCGATGATGTACCCCTCAAGCAACAAGTAGACGTCGATTTGGAAGATCACCAGCAACCGTTCAAGGCAGAAGATAATCTGTCCGTGGTGAAGACCAAGCAGCCCGGACCTAACATCTGGACTGTTACCCAGAAATGGATCCTTGCGCTTCCCACGGCGACGGAGGAGCAGCGTCAGCGCAGATTGAGTCTGCAGAAGGAGCTTGAACGGGTTGTGCGTGAGCTCGATGATGGAAAGGGACTTGGTGAAGGCGGCGTACGTAGAATCGTGATCACCAATCTTTGTCGTTCTACCTCTAATTGTTCATTCATAACAGCTGGTCTTTTCCCACTGCGATCTCCTATGTGCCAACGTCATTGTCCTTCCCTCAGAGCAGAACCAAACCGGACGCGCTATCACAACCGCCGAAGATCAAGAACCTGCGACGGTCAACTTCATCGATTACGAATACGCGACTCCATCTCCGGCTGCTTTCGACATAGCCAACCACTTTGCCGAATGGGGCGGCTATGACTGTGACTACAACATGATGCCGACGCGCTCGATTCGACGCCAGTTTTTGACAGAATACGTAAAGAGCTACAGCCAGCACAAGGGAATCCCGGAGGCTTCTCAGCCAGAGATTGTTGCACGGCTTTACGAGGATGTGGATCGATTCCGTGGAATACCTGGTCTATACTGGTCTGTCTGGCCCAAATTATTTGACTTTGCATGATCGCATTACTGACCATTGAATGCATACACAGGGGAATCTGGTCTCTCATCCAAGCCCAAATCTCCCAGATTGACTTTGACTACGCATCTTACGCCGAGCTCCGCCTTGGAGAATACTACGCCTGGCGTCGCGAGACGGACGGGTCTCGAGTCCAAGCTGAAGAGGAGATGCCCCTCCGTGAACGTCGCTGGGCTCAAGAGGCTTAATTTGGATTTTACGCGCAACAGAACACTGGGCATACAATTCCTGCCAACCCCTTTTTAATACATTTTACTCACTCGGCTTCTAATATAGAAACAGCAGCTGATATTCGAGCCACTGCTTTTTTTCGTTGTACATACATCAAAGCATTTCAACAGTTCCGATCGCTAGCGATGATTTATCTCTGCGCGTTCAAACCTGTTTCCGACTGTCCCACCCATCTGATTTGTCATGTCATGAGAAGAAGGAAGAACACGGGGGATTTCAACAACATTCCCGGTAGTCTGGGTGAACGTGGGTCTTTGATACAACCATAATAATCGGCGCTCGTGCCGATACCTCGTTTCGTTATCTTTTCTTTTCTTTTCTTTATTTCTTTCTTTCTTTCTTTCTTTCCCTCTTCTGTCTTGTCTTCCCGTTTAGTTGATTTTCATTGAGGGTTCTGGTAGAGATGGAATCGGGCCATTGGTCTTGGGCTATGGAACATGGGCATAGGGGCATGGATCGTGGGTTCGGATACAGGTACGGATACAAGAGGTCTTTTTAAGTTGCGGACTCTGGGTCCTGGTAGAGGGTAGGAAAGGGTTAGCGAAGAGAATCGGATGATGAGATCTTTGGCTGATCGAAGTCGGTAATGCTTTCTTTTTATTCATACTTACGACGGGGTTGTTTGCTTCTCTCCTAGTTACTACCTCACTACCTAACAGGCCCATGCTTATTGATGGACAGTAGCGAAAGGAGAGTGAGTACGGTTACACTATCTGTGATTTTCCCCATGTGTAGAAACTAGAGCACCGATCTTCCAGGGGCCTGATACATTTTGGTTGAGTCTGAGACGAATGACTATCTTTTTATCCAGCTGCAATTTAGACAAAAACCTCTGAGCTGTTACCATTTACTACTTGTAGAAACAATGTCCTAAATTCTCTGGACCAGAAAGGGGTCTGTCAATGTGTAGTACCCATTTTTATACAGATTCTGGCTATTTATGATCTCTTTCTTAGGTTCACATAAATAGGGAAAAGAAATGCACACGCGATGCTACAGATATCTAGTGACCTTTATGATAGCCTTTAAACTCAATTGCACGGCGAAGCTTGGTTCCCTCCTTTATCAACTGCTTTGCGTATTGTTTATTGATTGGGCAGTTAGTTGTCTTGTTCGCAAGTGGAATTAGGGTTATCGAATATTCTGATCACATGTATTCTGCGGATATAGTGCAAGTTGAGCAGAAACTCTCTGAATTCTTGCAGTGCAGTGTGGACCCTCAAGCTTCGTCTGCCAGTCCCTCGGAGGGCTTTGAGTTGTCGACCCATATGCCTAAGTTGCTGAATCGCATTCTACAGACCAAGCTGTAGATGTGTATTCGATTCACCCCTTCGTATAAATCCTATAATACCGACAAGGTTCTTCAGTAATATGGGAAATGGCGTTCCTGTCAAAAACCATATCAGAGGACGCTGTATTATACTTTTTAGGTCGAGACAAGGGTCACAAAAAGCTCCACAGAGTCTATAAAAAAACAGAGGGAAGTCTTTTCGTTAATCCGATGAAGCGTGTCACTTTCACGTTCGATCTTCATGTCGAGATATCAAGAGGAGATGCCATAATCCGTTCATGGCAAAGTGCTTGTGTAGTCTGTTAACTTGGGCACAAATAACATTTTTACCTGGTTTAGTGACCTGGCAATCGTCAATATATGAAGGAGGAGATTACCTCGTCTGCTCTGACGAAGAGATAGGGGTCAGCCTCGGTTAGAATAAGTCTGACATCGGCTGCAACCTCTACAACCTTGTAACCCCAGTTCCGGTAGACAGTTTGAGGCCATAAAAAGACAGCAGTAGCTTACACATGCGGCCGGGTCTGTCGTCAAAGTCATTGGGTTGAACCATGCGAGAGGCTTTGTTTAATTTCGCCTTGCTTGCAGCTTAGGTCGTGCGCTACGAAGACAGAGAACAACACCCTCACTGTCGCCGTCTTGGCCGTTGGCGCGAACGTGAAGGCATATCCACGCAGGCGATCTGCAGGAAGCCTCTCACCACAAGGGCGATGGACCGCAGGACCGGCTGCGCTATCCAGCGCCTCTCACGACCTGACAGAGGCTGCAAGCCTGTCCAGGATGGAATGTCCGAGAGAATGGCAGGTGCGTTCCCCATTAACTGGGCGAACCAAGCATCAGGAGGCGGATTCGCGAACTCATAAAGTCTGCTTTGTACTTTGATGAGTTGGAGTGAGGTGAGCGGACAATTTAATGTGTGACAGATATGTGTGTATTATTGGTGTGTTTTTACTGAGGATACACGGTTGCCTGCGAGGTGTGTAGAAGTCCGAGGTCACGTGACCCTGATATCGTACATAATGTCTTGCCTAGGCGCCAGAAAGTTGAGCTTATTCAGAAGAGGTTTACTATTGTATTCAGATTCTCCTCTGTGACAGATATGTTATTATTAAGGTGTTGTTATTGGTGAGACGCTCGGATGACTGAGAGGTGTTGAGAGGTTCGAGGTCACGTGACCCCCGTGATATCGTACAATATGGATAGCATATATCCCAATATTCATTATCTCTCAAAGGACTGCAGGCTTACGTTGTCGACTCTGGTTTGTAAGTAGAATTATGATATTCTCAGGAGAAATTGTTTGAAAGCCGGGTACTGATTCATGCCTTGTTCCGAGACCATGTTTTGGGGTTTCGCAGTCTAGTGGAGTAAATCCGGCTCTGCAACTATCATGTGCTCGCTTCCTGCCAAGGTTCGAGGGAAAACCTCTCCGACTTGACTCCCCAAGTTGTAGCCGAGAACTGACCCATTCCAGCGTCAATCATTGTTCTTGGTTTTATTGCTTATGTCTCTTCCTCACTCTTAGACAGGAATGGCGGATCTTCAGGTCGATTCCACCAGACGGTCAATTCTCCTGGTAAGTTGTCACGGCAAATCTCGGACAGGATGGTACACGACCAGAGATAGGCATCATCGACTCTGTTCGTAGTCGGCATGCCTCCGAGAATCGCCAGTGAGTAATGTGAGTACTTAGTGTAGTTAGTAGGTTTGTGCGTATTTATAAATGACATTGACCCCTGATATTGCCTAGGTCCACATGGCACTCCAGCACCAGGTTGACCGTCATATCACAGTCGCCGGTGCGTAATGCGTCAGTGAGGCACCCCACTTTTCGTCGGTAGCCCGCTCGCGGGGCGCCGGCTGATCCCATTGAGCCCTGGGTGTGCCCGCGGGAGGCGGGGGAGGTCCAGGGAGCAGGGGGCCGGGAGTCGCGGGGGCCGCTACGATGTTAACCATCGTCAGATGAACCACCCGGTTTCCTCTCGCGTATGTTTCAGTACGCGGGGGGAGGGTGGCGGTAGCGGCGGCGGCGGTCGCGGGGCCTTTGCGACAGTAGCAAGAAATGTTTTGAGGCCCCGAAATGAGACACATTCTTTGAGAGATATTTATAAAGAATCCCTGGTTGAGCTCTCTCTTAGGTCAATGACTAGGATCACCTCAACGCGGAAATCACCCACAAGACGGAAGACAATGGACTACTCGTAGGTGGACAGAAGTCCATACCTACAATGGCAGTTATCCTTATATCGAGCCAGCTGACCTAGAAGGACGTGAATTTTCGTTTCTTAGTCCAGTGCACTCAGTCTGATTATGCAACCAAGCTTTCAATCGTACTGTATAGATGCTTGATTGATTAAGCCCACACAACGCATGTGGTTCTCCGCAATTCCGATCAGTCGATATCTAGATCAAAAGACACGGAAGTCTTTTGCATGCATAGATTGCCTGAGCGACTAGGGTAAGCTTAGACAGAACGAGAGTAAGCATGTTCGTTTGGCTGTGTATGCAAGTGCGAAGTGTTTCAGTGGCTGCGCATATCAGGTGCACAAGGTGTAGTGAATATCAAAATACTGCAAACACCCCTTCCCCGGCCCATTGTAATAATTGGAAGAGGTCAGCGAAAGTAAGGGCGGGTTACATCTTCATATCGGGTTCGTCTGGCGACTGGAACGACAGCCCAATGGATCATGTTCGCTGTCTATATTGTTCACCTTAACGTTTGTCCCTTCCAAAGAACTGGGTACTCCTGCTTCATCTCGGGTGGTGTCGCGAGCCCACTCGCTGCGCACTGGTGTACCTTGGTCTTGAAACAGGAGGATGATGTGTGGTAAGTCCCATGTTCAGAGGGCATATCTTCTTCCCAGCTGTTGCCCTGGTCTAAGCCGATAACGATGTTGTCTTTGGCTGCTATGACCGCAGGGTTGGCCACGATTGGCCCAACTTGAAGCGTTCTCAAAGAGAGCCATCTATACTCAGAGACTCAACTGCGAATGAGCAGCAGGCGCAGTGATGGTAGATAGTGAACACAGCTCCAGGCAAAAGAGTGACTCAGCACGTTTTGTACTTTTGTCGAGCTAGTGGGAGGTCAACTAGTATCTCTGGACTCCTGTAGAGTTGTCTTTGGGTGTGGCCACATAGGATGGCTTCCAAACTCCACGGATGGAGTTAGCCCCTCCTTGGATCAGGCCTTCTACTCCAATCACCGTCAAGGCGGCACGGATTGCGCTTTGTGACGACGTGCTTCAGGTCGTCTGCGAAACCATTTTCGACGTCCCTTAATAATAGCAAAGGCGGAGCCTCGTCGCTTCTGGGTCTTTTAGGAGCGTGGGCCTTGTCCACAGCGTCCACTTTACCCTTTTTCAATAGCGTACGTCTTTCTCTGCAATTCATCAGCTTCCCGTAACATAGGATGGAATAATGGAAGAGTAAACAAGAAGAGCTTACACGTCTTTGCTTCTCAGGATTAGCTGAAGTGTCACTAGATCGAGCGCATCACTCAGATCAAAGGCTCAACAGTCTGGTCACTCGGCCTAATCGGTGTCCCAGACCCCATAATCCGACCAATTCTTAATTCGAATCGAGAATGGCCTTGGCGGAATCACCATAAAAATGAGCTGATCATCACTCACAACCCAATCATAAATACGTACTTTCTCAAGCTCTAATATTTAAGCTTGAATGTGTGTCGTCGCCAGAAAGTGGTGAGTTATAAAGTGCATCCTCCCGCCAGGTATGCCACCTTTCTTCCCCGAGGCGAAGGTGCCGTTAGTGCTTCTATTATCCTCATTCACTCACAGGAAAGAGAAGGCTATCTGTCCGGGAAGGGCGGTACGGGCACACCTGCGATGGGTTAGCTGTGCCCTGAAAATAGGAGGCGGTGGGCTTCCGTTCTCTCCGTGTCTTGTTTCTCTCCGAGGCAAATGTCACGTAAGCTTGCTCATGAACAAGCACGAGGCTTTATCCTCCCGGTGATGACGGGGGTCTTAGGCCTCGTTGGCTAGGCTGCATGGCTGGCCTCACCACCGGATTCCTTAGCTAGCCTCGATAGCTTCAAACTTACTACCGTCAAGACTCTTGAAAGCCCATCAGGTATTCATCTCTCTCCTTGTGTAAGTGACTATGACTGTAGCGCTGGGCGCAGTATAGCTTGGATTGGTCACTAGACCTTCTTAGCTGGCTCTTGTTTACTTCATGTTAAGTTGATAGCACTGCCAAAAAGGTTGATGCTTATCTGAGGACGTGTTGAGAATGTCCTTTCCCTGTAAAGGGCTGGGTTTAGTGTGTAGATCATAGATGAACGGTTCATGAGTGACGGACTGGTCAAGATGAGATTACGGAAGGATGAAAAGGTGGAAGGATGGAGGTGGGAAGATGGAAAGATGGAAGGACGGGGTCGGAGGAGGAAGGATAGATAAGCTGGAGAGGGAAGAGACGGTTGTCTTGAATGAGGGCCTATTCAATTAACCCGGTATTGTGTAGTGAATTCACCAATGGATCGGAGCTTCACTCGATGGAAGGGGGATACCTAGTGACCGTGTATTATGTCGAAGGAGATTCACTATGATCTATAGAATTCACATCATGCACCCAGGAAGATCTTCACTCAGTGTCCAACATTTAGTAGCATGTTCAATGGGCGATAAATTGACGTTCACAGATTGGACCTCTGGGTTAATAGTCCAGTCAGCATATTAGACAAGAATGAGACGATTCCATACCAAGCGTAGAATTTAAGAAATTATGTTCGTAGGATAAATGACAGATCGACTATCAGAAGACCGGATGCTATTAACCCTCGTACCGATGCTATACAACAACCCAACGAACGCTAGCCAGAAGATAACGTCTGAACTGTAACAACCGTGACCAAACTCCATGCATCTCGCTAATGATAGGTAGTTCCCAAATAGAAGCCAGCCGCTGTCGCATATGCTAATAACCAAACAAATCACCAAGAACAATACTAAAAATAGACCAAAAATCCTCAAACACAAAAGCATCCGCGCCACGAGAGCAATTGAAGCCATCAACCACCCGCAAATATGCCACATTCGCAAACCCCACAACAAAATGCATGGGGCTAACATCCGGGGGGTATAGAGCAGGAAAGCCGAGATGCATGGAATTGACACCTGCATACTTGGCGGGGGCCGGGAGCGGCTCGGCGCTCAGGTCAATGACGTTTGCCCCTCCCCTTGCCTCCACTCCCTCCACCCCTCGGCATCCATGCCGATGTATATGAAGCCAAAGACCATCGTCTATTTGGATTACTTCCCGTGTTGTTGCAATGTTCGACACGTGCTTTGGGGGGGATGTGCCATTTTTGGAGTTGCCAACAAGGCTAAGGTGGGTGTCGGTGGGTGTAGACTTAGTCTGCCATTTCTGCTCTGGCTGGGACGGTGGGAATGTCGCTATTTCCTATGTATCTCCCCCTGACAGAGTACTTTGTATGTCGTATTTGGTGAGGGCTACCCCTCAGTACGACAACCGCTCCAACCACGCCGAGATCTGCAACTCGCGGGAATGTTGGCCCGGACAACAAGCATCGGTGACCAGCTGCTCATTGACAAAGGCGTCGACGTTGCGCTCGGTCAGGGGGACCTTGTAGCGGTTCTTTTGCTTGAGGAGCTCCTTCTCGGCGCGGGCGGAGGGCGACAGTTTCTGGAGGGTGTTGCGAATGCGGCGGATCTTACTGCTGGAGAAGTGCGAGATGCGCGGCGGGCCGAAGGGGGTGTCGACCTTCCAGGGGTCTTCGGATGCAATCGAACGGGCGTTCTTCTTGCGCTGTTGGGAGGGGAGTTTGTTCGACATGGTGGGGGGTAGTGTGGCTGATGGGATGGTATGGGAAGGGGGAAAATGATCATAATTTAGGCCATGAGATGAATTGAAAAGAAAACCCGAGGGGAAGCGTAAGTGCTCAGGGGAGTTCGAGTTGGATATATACTATGGTCGAGGGCTACCACGCGACTCGCAGTCAGTTGCATATCACGGAATGTCGGCACTGCGGGGGACTTTGCCCGGGCCACACTAGTGGATGCTAAGACTTTAGGTTGATTAGGGGGTTCGGTTACTGTACGATACTGCCGTTTCAAGAACGATAGTCAACCCTGCCCAATGCTGCTGCATAACTTGACTCTTCTCTCTTCAATTTTCTCATGCATCCCCGACAGAGACAGCTGGAACTAGTCGAATCAATATTACAGCCATCCAACTCCGACCTGGTTTCATCTTTCCTTCTATTAATCAATTACCGAGGGAAATACTGTGAAAGATAAGTGGTTCGCCCCACTCACATCATCCTTCGAAAAAGTCGGGGCACGCCCAGTCAATCCATACAATGAATGGTAGATCATCGCTCGCCGACTCGTAAGCCCAAACCATAAATAGTGGGAGCGAGAGCAAGGGCATCTCCGCGGTCACGCCCAAAGCACTTCAATACGCACAGTTCAACCAGCTCTTTTTGCCCCTCGATGCCCAGTAGACTCTAAGATCCACACTGCAGTCAAAAGCATCCTTCAAGTTTCAACCCAACCCAGTGGAATTCCCAGATCCCCCATTTACCATCCCGCGGGGCTCCAAGCACAAGCACAAGAAGCAATTGTCTCCCGCACTGGCCATCCACACAATGCTTATCTCGCAACCCTCCCCAAGAAGCAGGCATACCCCTGCGGGCATTTGGCCTTTGCAATCACTGCACTTCGGAAGTGTACTATGTATAGTCTGCCCTTTCCTATACCATTAACTCAGTCCCCGTATTCCAGCATCGATCACCCTCGACACCAGAATTCCGGCGTTTTTGATCCTCCGTATACGCAGAACAATTCACTCTTAGCCTGTCACTCTGTAGAACGAAGCATGAAGCTTGGGACTAACGGCCAGCCGCTGTGCAACGACTCAACTGGCACATATCCCGGTAATAGCAAGTAAAGCACGGTGGGAGTCCCTCGCAGCGATGATCGTGCCAAGGCTTTATATTTCCCAGTCTTTGGCGCCAAGTCCGGTGGGGGAACGCAAAACCCTGCAGGCGGGCTGCACAATCATTAGTAGTAGTAACAGTTAACTAAGGTACTCCATACAAGATTGAGTAGTTAGTTTCAGAATCCTCCATGCAGCGGCTCCCAATGAAATAGACCGGCTGGATATCCAACTCTTCTTTCGGGACACGTACGAATCATTATTCTCGAAGAGGTTGATATGGAACAAGTTGGTTTTGATCGGGTTATTCGACGCGTCTGGCGATCCGTTGATAGAATAAGCCAGCCAGCTAGCCATCAAAACCTCCTCGATGCTTCCCATACACCACCTCCCCCCCCTCCCCCCCCAAGCCCCTTCCACCCTCTCAACCCTGCAAAACAGACTGCCAGTGTCGCCCCTGTTCTCCACTCACGCACCCACCAAGCTCACGGTCACTAGGTAACATAGTCACATGCCATAACTCAATCAGGGGCTTACGGGCTGGAAGGCGCCTAGAACGGACAGAAAGAACTGGCTATGCACAGTAACTAACTTACTATAATCACGCGCGCACACACGTATGCATGAGTCGCGTACCATTCAGAATAAACAGCCACGAACCACTTTCAAGTCTTCATGGACCAGGTCCCTAGCCACTGTGTGGCAGCATTACTTGCATCCGTCTGCAGGAGGCTACCAGTAGTAGTGTATTGGCTAGGGTGGCTAAGTTTACGTACACTATATGTATGGCGCGGGCGCGGGAGTCAAGGGACCAGCCTCCGAGTGCATTGACTGGGTACTAGGTACTTGGTCGCAATCGTTGTTCTGCGCCAGAACAGTACTTGGGAGTCCTTCTGCCATTTGGGTCGCTTGTATGTATTTGTGCTGAGGATGAGTGGGGTTATGGGGACGGACGGGTTCTTGGTCTGGTGGGGCGTGGAGGACCACCTTGACGAAAGCTGAGCCGAATTTGGGGTTTATTTAGACCTCAGCTCGCTCGGTCGCTCGTGGATTCTTTCGCGGGGTTCGATTCCTTAATGCCAGCATGAATGCGCACGGTACATCGCCTCGCTTGCTATAATGGAATGTCTGCGTGACGACGTGGATGGACTCGGAACCTTACAAGGCCCAGTAACTTAGCCGTATCAATTCATTCATGAGCGACATAACCATTCTTACCGATACTCCTCGGCCTGCATCTATAGAACAAAACAATAATCACCTGAGCAACGCCATCCGGTCTCTGCCTGCTGTTGTTGACAACGCTATTCACACAAAAGAAAGAAAAATTTTACGCCACGAAAACCCCAAGGAAAGAGTATAGTTTATGGTATGAGCAGATCCATGACACTCATGCCCAGTTTCCTCTGCGGATATTGTCCCTGGTTGGATCCTTCTCTCCGTGCAGGCTGTACAGAGGGTGCTCGCGCATCGTGAGCTGAGCCGACGGAGCCCCGGCAGTCACGGTTCAGCATCAGCAAAGCAGCCGACGCTTCATGGTCGACATCGGCGGGAGATGCGATGGGGTACTGCGGTCCCAACCCCGGCGAGGTGCTGGCCGACGATGCCACCCACGAGCCACGTGCCGAGCGGGTCGTCTCTGGAGAGGGCTGGACTGGTTCCGGGACAGAGAATGCGGCGAAAGAACATCGGAAGTCGGGGACTGAGCCAGGGACCGGCGTGAACGGTTGTGCAGAAAAGATCGGCGAGGTCGCGTTGGAGGTCGAGGCCTCGGTTGGGAGCAGTGCTGGAGAGACGGAATCTGGGGATGAGGGTCCTGACTCGGCCGGCCCGAGAGCTTCGGGGGATGTTGGAGAGGGCGGGGCTGGCGGGATAGTTGGAGACTTTCGTGCTGGAGCACCAGCCGCAGTCTTCAAATCTAAGATGCACTGCTCGAGGTAGTTGACGTAGTCAATGCTTGCCTAATAAGCCCAGGGCCATTAGAAATCACGAATCAGGGGGGTTGTATCGACAAGGGAAGAACGTACCTGCAAGATAGCGAGCTTATGCATATCCTGACCCTGGCAGGCTGGGATCATGTCCTTAAGCGTAGCAAACTCCTCATTCATCTTCGATCTCCGTCGCCGCTCAATTAAACTGTGTGCGGTCTTCCTCGCAATCTTCCGCCCGGCCGCACTCGTGGCGCTGGGCTGCTTCTTCTTAGAATTCGGCGTGTTTCCATTGTTGGCGGTGCCTTTGCTGGCGTTGTCTTTCGTAGAGGCTTTGCTGCTGGCCGGTGCAACTGGTTTGGGCTGGCTTTGAGTCTTGGGCTTCATCTGGATTATCCTGCGGGTGCGCGTCGGCGGCGGTGGCAAATCAAACTCTTCCAGGGGTCTCTTGATTCCAGTCTGACGAGGCGATTTGGCCATACTGCCCATAGGTGGGTTGGGCGAGGCGGGCGAGGCGGGAAAGCACAGGGACGGATCCGGCTTGGAGGCCTTTCTGCTGGCACCCACTATCCTCACAGGACTGATGGCCGCAGGAGGCAGAGCAAAGGTGTCTGCTGCATCCACCGAGGACTGCTCCTTGATGGTGAGCTCCCCGGACATGGCGGGTGTCGGTGGCAGATGAGAACGTGACATGATCAGGATCGGAGGTTAAAGCAACGTTGCCTGTCAACCTGGACACTGCTTGCTAATGATTGTGTTGGCTGAACTAACGGGGATACGAGTGAAACGGGGCCTATGGTGGGCGTATGTTGGACGACTCCCCGCAGCGAGGTTGTACAGTCTGTGTTATCGGTAGCAGAGAATTGAATGTGGTAAGAGGGATGCGGGAACGACAGTAGCAGTGGAGTGGAGTGGAGATTGGAGAGTTGAGTTAAAAGTAGAAAGACTCTTGAACTAAAATCATTACTAGACAAGAGGTAGCATAAAGAAGAGTAGAGGAGAAAGGGAGGGTTATGGTAGAGAAAGGAGGAGAGAGAGTAGTAGTTATTTTCTAGAAAGAGAGGGGACGTAGGAGTATGAGGTGGAGGATTGCAGTGAAGGATTCGGATAATCGTCTTGGAATAAGGTACTTAATTACTTCACTTACAGTAGGCATATCAGTCACTTACCAACTCCGGAGTACAGCGTATAAACTTAAAGAACAGGATGGATGATCGACAGATTTGCCCACCCAGAACTAAAGGTACTTCCTCCCATCCAGGTGTCGCGTGCTTAGGGAAGCCCACGCGGCGGACGAGCCACCGATCATTGGCCGGACAGCGGCGGCGGGAAAGGCACGAGACCGAATTGCCGCCGGGACCAGAAGGCCGAGTCTCTGAGGGTTGCTGGTGCTCGTGCCCCCGTTCCCTCTTCTGAAAGGTTGCCTCAAGACTGCTTCTCAACTCGCCCACATTTCGTTCATCAGTCTCCTTGCTTCATTCGTACAATACTTTCCTGCCCTAAAATTTGAACTCCAGAGAGTCTCTGACTAAGCCAGCCCCCTCTTCCACTCCCAAGAGTCTATCCACGCTAGAGTACTTATCTACCTTCGCTAGTCGCGAGAGTAATTAAGTACTGTACCTAGCACTAAGCTAGAAACATGAGTACGATACCTATGCAATAGGCATGTGCCGTAGTTTGAGCCTGGGTCCACCTAACGCTGTCAATTGCGCACAAAATGAGGGGACACAGCAGCTTATCTAGCTCGATAGCCCACGCTGATGCTCACGCAATGCTAATTGGTGTCATGAAGTGACCCCAAGAACGTGCTCCCTTATCGGCACAAGATACCTCAATTCCGTCAGAGGCTATCCAAGCACGGGGTCTATGGAGGACCATGGCGCGGAGAATGGCTGAGGCCTTCAACGTGTTACAATCCACACAGGAAGCATAGTGAACAGACGGGTGTAGTATCACGCATGTCACTCACCAGTAGCAACCCACCTCTCCATCATACCCCATCACCACCCGCAAAGCCCGTGCTCAAAACCCTCATCTTCTCCGGATTCATCCGTACTGCATAGGGGAAACGCACCGCACACGCGGTGCAGGAAGGGAAAGGCTCCGACTTTCCGAGCTCAGTCCCGTCCAGACCGGGCATCCAAGCACGTGCACTTTCTACTCCCACCCAGTGGTTGCACAAGCCTGGGCGGGTTGGGCATGTGCCAATCCATAGGTGATACTAAGTACACCACAGAGAAAGTACCTATCAGTAAGCTACAGTCTGGTGCTAGTTTGTCTGAAGCCTACTAGTAAGTAGTTTATGACTTCTCAACAGTCACCCTACATTGGTCATTTGCTCTCACTTGGGTCTGCCAGTAGGCCAATGCGTCAACATGACGGTCCTGGATCTCCCTCTGGACAAAGTACTTCACGAGATGAATGCCATAGCGGGGGTCTCGTTACGAAACCCTCCTCCGGCGGAGATTGGGAGGGGCTTTTAGTCAATCCTCTCGGCTGAATTCTTGATGAAATCCGAAGCTAAATCTTGTTCGGGTCGGACCAGAAATGAGGGGCGAGGAGAGACCAGATTGTACTCTCAGTCAAAGGTCCTAACTCGGTGGGTGGGCGCTAGCTTTTGCCGGGTGGGCATTCACTAACATCTACTCGGGTCGTCCTCCTCGTGCCATTGACACAGACACACCTCAGGTTGTTCGATTAGTTGACCTCTACCGATGCAATTCTATCACTACATATTGTCTATATACTGGCATATTAGATGACTGGAGAGCAGGGCTCAGTATCATGGCTTGTTGTCCTTTAAGCAGCATTCAAGTGGCCTTGCGACAAAATCGCCTCAGCTGAAGATCCTCTCGAGAAGAATCCCCCCAAAGGTGTTCTCCACTGGGGATTGATCCATTCTCAACACCCGGTTTCCTGCTCTTGCGCTCAACCAAAGTCCATGGTCGTTGGAGCTCTCCTCTTCACTATCGATCCGGTGGCGGTTGCGGCGATCCACAACGCACAGGCCCCGTGTCCACTGACCGGTAGTTTCGATGCGAATGTCCTCGGGTGATGTTGCGGACGGCTTCCAGCCCTTGTCGTCTGCGGTTAGTGCATACCACACACACACGGGATCGTGGAGACTGAGATCGGCCTTATCGCCCTCGTGGCCGGGGTGCAGTCTCTCCAGGGTCTGGAAGGTGTGGGCCATGAACGCTGAAACCCATTCGGCAAGTGGTGAGCCAGCTTCGAGGAGAGGCGTGATGGCCTTCCGGAACTGACCGCGGGTCATGCCGTGCCGGAGAGTGATGTCAAGGGGGAAAGTACGGAGGGTAAGTTGTTTGCTTAGGGTAGCCGGGTAGGTTGGTAGACTCGTGCCTGGGGGCATGGTGCTTCGGGGAGATGGAGAGGTAAGAGCATAGACACGGGCTGCGGCAAACGCATCGGCATAGGCGTTGAATTCGGCGGCCGGAGTGACCTAATAAGTGCTTGTCAGATTACGGCGGGCATGTTCCTAGTTTCTGGAATGGCGCAGAAACATACATTTCCAGGCTGGTTCACCGCCCCTCCCATGATCACAACTTCTTTGGCCCGAAGGAAAGTCTCGGGGTCATTTGCCGACGCGATGGCAAGGTTCGTGAGGGGGCCAACAGCCACGATGGTGACGGTGTCGGGGTCATTCTCGCGCAAGACACGGAGGATCTCTTCATGTGCGGGACGCTTTGAAGGGATGTATGACCGCTTGGCGGAGTCACTAGCTGGGACTGGGTTGATAGTGTTGGAGTCGGTGGATGGATCAAATAGATGCTCCCAGGTTTCCTGGGGAGACAAGTGCGGGTGCTGCAGGTTCCTTGTCAGCGGAGGGGGGGAGAGTTAAGAGACACGTGCGCTACTCACGCTGGCATGGATTCCTCCCAGGCCATCCGTTCCATCTAAGACTGTGGTCAGCGTTGTTTGAATCCCGTGCCTAGGCTTGGTCACGTACGGAAGTAATCTGCCAGCATCTTCTGGTCTTCCAAGGGATCTTCAGCTCCCACCGCAACAACAGGGGGACATGCGCGCAGGGCACCGTATCCTTCCGGCAGACCTTTTTCCCGACGCCATTGCATTTCCCGCTCAAGGATGTGGAACATGGAGACGACATTTTTCAAGCAACTTGGGGAGTCAGTCGGCGCACTTAATGGTTTCGAGCCTGATATTTACCTTCTCACTTCAATGTTACCGAACGTAAGCGAGATGAGAAGCACTTCGACCTCCTCCGGCTTTGCAGATAGTGCGAGGAGAAGAGCAAGGATATCATCGATTCCCTATAGTATCAGACCAGACTAGTCAGAGACCGGAAACGCGCAAGAGCAGTAGCTGCGACGTGGGGCGAGAGGGTATTATATCGTACAGGGTCGGTGTCAAGGATGATCTTTCTAGGCGCCATATCTTGAGGTTTACTTCGCGTGATGTTTCTACAGCTTCCAAAGACCGACTTTGATCTGTCAACCTTGTGAAGAGGATGATGTTGAGGGGACAAACTTGAGATGATGCAGAGGATGGAGGGGAAGGTGGGATGGTTCTTGGCTAATCCCGAGTCTTATCACCCGTGCTCCACTATCGCGCTTGTCGATAAAGACCCCGTCATACGGCTTAGTCAACTCTTTAAGAACCGGAGCTCTCTTGAGTGCATTGAAGTAACGTTATGTATTGTGCTAATACTCCGTGGGCTTAGCTAGTGCCATCATGAGACTCTAATGATGAGCATACCTTAATGACGCTCTTTGGAATGGTTTCTAGCAGTCTCAAAGCACAAGCAGGCCACTCATAGGAAGGACAGGTATAATGCATAGCTCGATGAAATAAGGCATCATGCAGATCTGATATGTCCAATCCGCAATGGAACTGAGATGAGGAATAGAGAAGAACGAATGGCTACTACCAGCTCATGGTGGTAATTTTGACCGAATACCGTCTCGGGTTGTCCACGCCGACGGAGCTTCCGCCCGCGGTCTGGACAATTCTGAGACGTGGCCTGTTCGGAAGGCGGAATGGGCTGGTATTACCCCTGTATTTTGCTGCTGCTGATTGGTAAGATACCAGGACTAACTAGCAGACCCCAGGGTACTTCTTTTCTTCTTTTTTTCTGTCGCTGAGGTCGAGGGTTAAGTGATTAGACACTTAGGGGCAAAGGCCCCCTGACTATAGTATGACACGCCCGTTGACAGAGTTGCAACCTGACATTGCAGCTGAGGGAGAGCCCACACCAATGTTTGCGCAGGGAGAAGACATTCCCCCGCGCCATTGTCAAACTTCGTCCTCCACACCAGGGGACGCAGTGCGACCATTTGGCCTATCGATGTCACGGACACTGGTCCGGCGACAGGGAAGCAAGAGGTCTGATTCGTGTTGTTTTCCCAATCCTTAATTTCCAAGTTGTCCAACCCCAGGAATCAATAATTGCTATTACTCCTCCCCTGTTGGTTCGTTACCACCAGATACAGACTGGGTGAAAGAAAGTAGATGAAAACATGGGGTAATCCTTCCATCGATGCGCCACAGGCATGTCAGCCCGTGTGGTGTTGACTGCAACTGGGTTTATAAGACATCTCTCCCCGAGTCTCCAGTAACTGATTGCTTGTACTCGGAATCTCCTGAATCACGGTCCAGACGATGATCAGGCGCGAGACACTTTCGCAATCTAAACTACTTGATCATCAACGCTTTCACAGTGGAGTCTCTCGCTCAGCGCGCGCCAGGACCGCTGTTTGATACCGATACGAGGTCAGTTACCTGTGTAGTTCATCCATCTCGGTGCTTTGGTAATTTATTCCTCATCACTGCCGAGTCAACGACACACCCCTTCATCTCTCCAGACCGTGTCCTCTTTTACTCCTCCTTCTCCCAGCACCCGTTCTCTCTCCCCCAAACTCTTTCGCTGCCAACCCTCCCCTACCATTCTTCCCCTGCACCCCCAGTCAGCAACCATTGTCGCCCACCCTTCAGTCTTCGGCTGACGGGTGCTTCAATGGTCGTTCGGTGATCTATCCCGTTTCCTCTTTGCCTCACCTTCTTCTGCGTCGTTCGCGACCTCCCTCACCATCCTCTTGCGAAGCGCCGTCCGTCACCTTCACCACTCTTGGTTTCAGCGCCCTGCGAGAAGATTGTCATCTCATCATCGGTCTTCAATTCCGCAGTCTGATACCCCTGCTGTCTGGTAGCATTGATCACACGTGGTGCTACTCACTCGCCGTGGAGATCTGGCCTTTCAGCGCAACTGCGTCGACGCTCTTCCTTGCCATCCGTTTACCGTTCGCCTCACGGGGTCATTGCATTCTGACGTATAAGGATTGAATCGACAGCACGCGATTGCCCAATTGACTTCCTACTTGTCTGGTCCTCGCCACCAGATCTATTTAACCGTTTCTTTTCCCAACGACCACGCCACGCTTACGGAGAATTTGACGACTTTCAGCTCAGTCATCTATATCTTGGGTTGAAACTGTTCTTTTTTTCTCTGAATTCACGACAATTTTTACGTCCGTAAAGAAACAAGCCGAACTGACTGTGGGTATTGGCCTTCTCATCTCGCTCTTGTATCCACGCAAAACTAACATTTCCTTCGACCATAGCTTTGACGATGATGAATCCTTATATCAGCTGGGCTCTCCTGCTTGTAGTCGCAGGAGGCCTCGGGTGGTACTACAATGGCCCTACCCCCAAGGTCAAGACTCCGATCAAGACTATTGCAGAGAAAGTCGAAAATGCACCGATTGTGAAGAAACAGAAGCGGAAGTCAAAGAAGCCTTCGGAAGCTTCCCCCGCACCCAGCAAGCCTGTTGAAGAGAAGCGTGCAGCCCAGACTACCGGCTCGCAAGCTGATGAGCAGGACGAGGAGATCGACCGTAAGGAATTGGCCAAGCGCTATAACGCTGTGAAGAATGGCATTCCAGCTCAACCCAGTGCTCCCAGCAACAAGTCTGCGAAGAAGAAGAAGAGCAAGGGCGCCCTTCCGCAGCTTGAGAACGGCGAACGTTCTGCTTCTCGTGTTTCCACCCGCACCTCGTCCACCACTGGTGCTGATGCCGACGATGACCTATCCCCCGCTGGTTCCCCCATTGTCAACGCCACTGTTCCTTCCGCTGGTTACATTTCTGACATGCTCGAGGCTCCAGCTCCTGGCGCATCTGTTCTCCGTGTCACTGGTACCGCGCCGGCTGAGGCTCAGAAGAAGCAGAAGGCTCAGTCTTTCAAGCAGGTCGAAACGAAGAAGCAACGCCAACAGCGCCTGAAGAATGAAGCTCGCAAGGAGCAGGTGAAGGAAGCTGAGGAGCAGAGACGCAAGTTGCTCGAGAAGCAACTCCACACGGCCCGCGAAGCTGAGCGTCGTGAGGCGGCCAAGTTGACCCCTACCGCTCCCCAGACCAACGCTTGGCAGACCACCGCTGCCCCCAGTGCCACCAACGGTGCCTCCCAGCCTGCCGTGGCCCCTAAGGTTGAGCTGTTGGATACCTTCGAGCCTGTTGGCTCCGCCACCAAGCCTGCCAAGGAATGGGATCAAGGTCTTCCTTCCGAGGAGGAGCAGATGCGCCTCCTGGGTGCGGAGAACGGTCAGGACCAATGGACCACTGTCTCCAGCAAAAAGCCCAAGAAGAAGGGTGGAAAGACGGATGAGAGCGAAGTCAGTGCTTCTGAGAGCCAGCCTACGCCTGCTGCTCCTTCTCCTGCTCCTGTTGAACCTAAGGTGAAAGTGACTCCCACTTATCTCCCTGATATCCTTCGCTCCAACCAGAAGGGACACCCTCTTGATTCCGACTGGGCTGCCTAAGCAGCTTTTCTTTTGGCGCAGAAGATGCATTGGCAGTCTCGTGCAAGATGCCCTTCGGACACGAGGCTGATATCTTACTATTCCGTGGGCTGTATTTATACTCATGGCTTTGGCGTTTGGGACTTTTTCTTATCCATTGAACCCCTTTCGTGTGTATCTGGCTGCTTGCTCTGTCTCCAGCCACCAATATGGCAGTGATGAGGGAGACACCTCAATTGGCCGAATGTTCAGAAAATCCCTCCGTTCTCCTTCAAAAGCCATGTATTTTTTTTCCCTCTTCTCCTGTTATGCTCGGTTCTACCCTTTGATGTACTCTTTTTCTTTACCCTTTCTGTCTATCTATCTCCTAAGAATACCTTGTATTTCCATTGATAATTGGTCGGAATGAGACGATCTGTTGTGCTTCTGTGTTTGAGGCCATTCTCTGGTCAGTTTGGATGGCGCATTGCCATCTTTGATGCATGTTTGATTCCTTAATCTCAGGTCATGGTAGAAGTTGACGAGAGGGCCACTTTGATAAGTCAAGGTCCCCATTATCCATAATGAACGGAGGCTGTGGCGGGAACGACCAGCTGGCCTGTGGAAATGTTTGAATGAAACATTTTTTAGGGTCTGGGAAGGGGCTTTATTTTAGTTTAAACACTCGAACCCTGGCGATCGGTTTGGCCCTGTTCCTTGGCAAGATGTGTTAGGTCCGAATATTCTACAGCTGCAACCTTCTTTTTGGCTTTTTTTGTCTTGAATTTTGTCAGTAACAGGATACTTCTCCCACGGAGATCATGGTGGAGGTGGGGAAGACATCGACCTATTTTTGTCTGGAAGATGTTTCGCGACTCGGATCTCAGACGACGGATCATCCGCAGCAGGACCTAAAGATTGGTGGTCCCTGTTTTTGGTGTGTGTGGGGGGAGTGTTCGGTTCCAGAGAGGGACTTAGTTCTCCTGATCCAATGGAGGTTTAATTCAAGGCCTCAAGGCCAGGCAGGCAGAGCAGGATGAATGAGCGAGAAGTTCTTTATCCTCTGTTTCTTCTTCTCGAGAATAAATCATAATGGTGGTGTTTACAGAGAGTCCTCTGTAGAATGCAGGGGAGGGATGAAGAATTGATGTGATCCATCCATGGCGTCACCGCCCGCGACTCCGACGGCTCCATTAGCCCTGAATAGGAATAGCGCGGAGTTCCGGTCATCGTGGCCTTAATTTGTTACAACTTGCTTCAGTACCAGTATTTCGACTACAAACCTCAATACAGACCACTTTACTCCCAAACTATTCATTCGTTCCTCCAATTATTCTTAATTGCTATTCGATCTATTCGATCCATCATCTTCTGCTTCCGTTTCTTCTTGTTCTTTTTCTTCTCTTCTTCTTCTTCTCCTCCTCCTCCTCTTTCGCTTCTTTATTTCTCCTTCTTTCTTTTCCCTCTATTTCCAACTACTTCCTCTATCTCTATTCTTCCCGCCCAGTGCGCCTGGAGCTCTTCCCGAATCCCTTTCCCCGGGTTCCTTTGTTTGTTTCCACTCCCCCCCCCCCCCCCCCCCCAAAACATAACCTACCGAGGGGTCCAACTTCACTTCGTCTCTCTCACTCCTTCTCCTCTGCTCATCAACCCACATCCTTCCTTCATACCGTATATACGTCGTCATGGCGCAGATTCGTGGCACTGCCGGGTACAATCTCGGCCACCAGAATCCCTTTGGCGGTCCGGGTCGAGCGGAAGCGACCAGCGACCCCAGTCCCTTGGACGCCATCCGCGAGCAGACCAGCAAGATTGAGGATTGGCTCGACACCATGGCCGATCCAGTCAAGCCGTATGTGATTCCTAGTAATTCTACCTGCATCAATGCTTCGATCTCTCGCTGTGGCAGCGAAAGGAGCCTACGATCAGCCCGCGCATCTAGCAGAAGACCTATCTCCCACTGACACCGTGGCTTTTTGCTGTCCAGTTATCTCCCAGCCATTGGTCGATTTTTGATCGTGGTCACCTTCCTCGAGGACAGTCTCCGCATGATCACGCAATGGAACGATCAACTCCTGTACCTGCGTGACTACCGGAAAAGTAAGCTCGCACCTTGACTCCGTCGCTGTCTTGCTGGCGCCCCCACGGCACACCCGACGGGGGCCTGTGAAACCCAGAACGTTACTAACTTGTGTTCCTCCGCGCCAGTACCATGGGGAATCACGCATACTTTCCTCCTCGTCAACATGATCGCCATGTCCGTTTGTTCCGTTCTGGTCATTGCCCGCAAGCACACCGAGTTTGCGGTCGCCGGTTTGCTGGGGGTGGTTGTCACCCAGGGTCTCGGGTACGGATTGATTTTCGACCTCAACTTCTTCCTTCGCAACTTGAGCGTGATCGGTGGCTTGCTGATGGTGCTGTCCGACTCGTGGGTGCGCAAGAAGTTCGTTCCTGCTGGCCTGCCCCAGCTCGATGAGAAGGACCGCAAGATGTACGTGCAGTTCGCTGGTCGCGTGCTCCTGATCTTCCTCTTCATCGGTTTCGTCTTCTCTGGCCAGTGGAGCATGTGGCGCGTGCTGGTCAGTTTGTTCGGCTTCGTTGCATGTGTGATGGTCATCGTTGGCTTCAAGGCCAAGTGGAGCGCGATTATCCTGGTTGTGCTACTGAGCGTCTTCAACGTGCTGGTCAACAACTTCTGGACTGTATGTTCTCTGATTGCCCCAGTGGTATCCCTCACTAACATGATGGCCAGCTCCACCCCCACCACCCTCACAAGGACTTCGCCAAGTACGACTTCTTCCAGATCCTGTCTATTGTGTAAGAATTCCTTCCCTTGTCTTGCGGTCCCACCGTGATTGCATCCCGAGTACAAGCTAATCCCATTTTCACTGGACAGTGGCGGACTCTTGCTTCTGGTCAACATGGGCCCCGGTCAGCTGAGCATGGATGAGAAGAAGAAGGTCTATTAAACGACGGACAACGAATCCCCGACGACGTCGATGCTTGGCTGCCGTTCGAATACGACCATGTGTATGTGTCTGTGTGTGTGTGTGTGCTTGTATGACGCGAGGGCTCTCCCAGGTCTTGGAGACCGCCCTTAGCTATACGAATTACTTTTTCTCTCTCTCCCAATAGCTTCTTCCTCGGTTGTTCTTGGAAAAGAAACTCCTTGTCTCTATCTTACTCCACCCTTGAATACCCCTACTACCATCACCAGTCAAGGGACGGACTATCTTCAGAATCATCAAACAAAACAGAAAAAGAGAACTCAGTTCAGTGTGCACTATTTCGATCTCGCTTTCTGTATTGGAATGTCTACACATTCATCGTCGAACACTACTCTTTCCGCCTTCCGTCTACCTGGCAGTTTGCATCAGCGCATAGTCGGCACCATCATGATATTCCTATCCCGGAAGGGTTGCGTAGGATGATCCTGAGAGCGGAAGGATGGTCGATCAGTAGATAAGCATACTAAGCACTAGGGGGTTAGATACTCGAAGGAAATACTCCTATGTACTAGTAGGTATGGTCGCGCCATACCAGACTAGGCGTAGTCACCGCCGGGCACACTATATCTATACAACCTACACCCCCATACAACCCCCGACAATTCCTAACAAAACCATGTCCTCAATCCCAGAGCGCCTTCCCCTCTCTCAGCATGTCAAGCAGCAAGTTAACTGTAGCCGGGCACAAGTGACTTCTGGAAGTCCCGCCTCTTTGTGGATAGCGGGGTGCAGTAACTACAAAGGGTATCTTCCAACAAGTACCTACTTACCGTTACTATCAGGGCCTGGATTGAATCGCAGGCCATGAGAATGAGGCTTCAAGTTGAGTATAGAGCTTTCATTCATTTCTTTCACAAAGCGGTGTGTATATATATAAATATAAATATATCGCTCTGCCTACTTCATATTACCTATCTATCTCATGTTTCAAAGCCCTCCCTGTTTTATGAATACTATTATCAACTTGATTACTGACGATACCTGGTTTATATTCCTCAGTATAATAACTAAGAGCCAGACACCAAAGTTCGAGATAAGGTATGTATTAGGGTGGATTAGTGTACATGTACAAGAAGGCGGAATCGGAATCGAACTTGAAATTGAGGGTGGGGGGGAAAAACAGGAAAATCATAAGACAAAGAAAAGGAAGGTAGGCACTGGGTAGACGATGGAGCCAGACACAAGAACAAAAAGAAAGTACGAGGTTCGGGGTCGCGAGCAATAGAGAGAGACCAAAGGTTGGAGAACAGAAAAAAATAAGAAATAAAAAGAGAGGTCCAAAGAAAAAAGCAAGTATAGGGGAATGCCACCAAATAGGACAGGGAAAACAAAAGAAGAATTGTAAGAGAGAAAAAAAAAGGGGCATGAAACAGTACAGTACTCTGTGCAAGAAGCCTCATATGATGCAGGAATTGTAGGCTTGGGTTTGTGTTCGCAATAGGCAAGGATGAAAACATGGGTTTCTTCATCTATGTACTCGTACCCATGAAGTATGTATGTATGTGTGTGTGTGTGTGTATGTATGTGTTCTAATGTCTACTGGCCCAGCCATCCAGACAGTAACACACTCTGTAGCTTGTTCAACGCGGGGTGGGTGCAGGGTCGCTGATGATGCATCACAAACAAAAGACACGTGCTATGGGAATTAGAGGATGAATCAGAGGTAACGCAAAAGATCGGGACGCTTTTTCGCTGCTGCCAACGCCAAGAAACATGACAAAAAGAATTTAGAACCAACAGCGAAAAGGGGTATTATGCTACCCAAGGGGAATAAAAAAATCGAGCATCACGAAAACAGGCTTCCATAAGAAAACAAAGATGGATAAAAAGTTCGGTAGGAAAGGATAGGTTTGAGGACTAGAACCCAAAGTCGGCTTTCATCAGAGATGGTATTCAGATGTCCATACTCCAACGCCAGGGTCGCAAGCGTTCAAGCTGACCTAGTGCGATATCGTCAGGCGAGTCATTGATTTCCAAATGTAGCATTTGCACCTTGTTGTTGGGCTCCTGGTGCTGCTGGTGGAAGGTGGCTATGGTCTTGGAGATCGTTGGGAAGTGTTTACCGCTATCTTGAGTGCCTTTGGAACCGGGCCGTGAGGTCGGCGTCTGCGGTGATTGCAAGGACACCCGCGGGGATTCGGCCTCAGAATCGGCATCGGACGAAAGCGAGGAGCACGACTCAAAGCGAGAGTGCAGTGAGGGTGTGATAACCAAATGAGACTGATCACGTCCGTACCGAGGCGACTCGTCGTCGCCATCCTCCTCCAGTCCGTCGGCTCTCGGATCGTACCATCCATCTGGGGCCATTACTGAAGTTCTGACTCGAGCAGCACTCCTTTCGATCGAATTTGTTTGTATCGAGGGCTGCGCTTGTACTGGTGCTTCGGGTTGCTTTTGTTCTGTCTTCACATCAGACAACTTTGTGTTCTGAGACGTGGAGTCGCCGATGCGTTCCTTGCCAGCCATAACCCTGGCACTGGGTGGAGGCTGCAGCATCCACCGGGTCTCCGCCCGGCTCTTGGGCCCACTGACAATCGGGGGATGTAGATCGTTCACCGGAGGCACGCGAGCGATATAATATTTGCTATTAGATCCCTCATCCGTCCGACCACCACCAGACAAGCCCACCGAGGAGCCCTTAACTTCCACATCCTGGCCCCATAACGGCTCGTCTTCCCGTTGGTACCGCATGCGACTCCAACGTTCGCCCAGCGGGTGTTTTAGCTTGTCCTTTCTGGACGTTGCACTTCCCAAATCATGCTGTGAATCCGCGGAGAGCCCATCTGTGTTCCATGATTCCTTTCGGCGGTGATTTCGGCCACCTCTGCGGGCAGGCGGACCGGGCCCCAGAGCGATTTCCTCCGCCCATGCTGGATTCGTGCTAAAAGGTGTAGGTTGTGCAAAAGGTTTCGGTTGATCTGTGACAATGGTATCGGTTCTCTCTTGTTCGCGCTTCGACTTGGCGGCTTCTTTCATTCGATTCCGACGGTATGAGGATTCGGCGCAGGGGGTGCAGGTGGCATAGTAGAAAACGGCCGACTGGGCGCCCCGATACAACCACATTCTGGACTGAAATCAAGTAGCGGGCGACCAAGGCTGGGTAGTAAAAAGCGTGATCGAAGCAAGCGGGAGGGAGAAGAAATAGATTCGTAAGGAGGGTGAGGTGTCGAGGTGACGGAGAGACTGTGCTGTCAATCACAGAACGAGGCTGTGGGCGGGAATTATGCTGCAACCTAGCACTCAAGTAGACCAATTGGAGGGCGGGTAAAGACAAGTCGAACCCGAGAAGTGCTGGCACGGTCGCAAGAACATGAAGGGCGCCTGGATCGATCGAGCAGATGGAGAGAAGAGCGAAGAATCGCAGCGGCGGACCGGAATAGGCAAAGGTGGCGGTCGCCCAGCGACCGAGGAAGGGAAATGGAAGTGGATACGGGAACTTATCGATTTTAAGGGGAGGAGGGTGGACGGGTGGTTGGGAATCCGACCGGCTAGGAGGATGTCGACAAGGAATGATAGATGAAGAAAGGAGTCAAGTAGTTTCGAAATCAGTAGTAAGTGGGGGAAAGGGGAGGGAGGAGGAGGAGGAGGAGGAGAAGAGGTAGAAGAGGTAGAAGTAGTTTGAGTAAAGGTAAAGAAGAGGAGAAGAGAAGAGGAGAAGAACAGAAAGAAGGACAGGCAGGCGGGCGGGCGGCGGAGGCGAGGATGGAACAGGACTAGAGTTCCCGTCAGGGGAAATTGGAAACGAAACACTCCGGTGTTGGGCCGCACCTTGGCGAGAGACGGCGGGGCGAAAAAGAGAAATTGATGTGAAAGAAGAGAAGAAAAAGATGTAAATGAATGACTGGACGAATGAATGACGAGAATAAGGAAAGAGGAAAGAGAGGAGGAGACGACAGTAGTAGTCAGTTCTTCTGAATAGAGTTATCTAACTATATAAGTTATACTTAAGAAGGTTACTTGCATCGACTGGACCTGGTCATTTCTTGCCAGGGGGAAAACTGAATATCTTCTCCCCCTTTAATATTAGGCAGTCAATCAAATAAATGTCTTGCACAGCCCACTTTCACTGCACAGGGAGAACATTGAACAATCACATTGAACAATGCCATTGTTGATTCATCAACTCTTCTACATGGAACATAAATGTATTCAATAGTTATATGTTAATTGATCGTCTATGTATCAAAACCCACTTTCGCCCGCTCGTGGCCCACGTCTCCTAGTGGAAGGGAAAGCTTTCCGGTTGAAGACCTCATCTGATTATCATCCAGGACCAACTCAGAGGGACATCAATCCTCTCAATCCCAGGCCATCGCTGACAAGGGGGACACGGTCCAGTTCTCAAACAGCCGGCCCCCTCCTCTGCCTTTCCGAGTAGTCGATCCCATGCGAATCATTCCGAGTTTCGAATGCTGCTCCCTTTTGCTTCATATGGTCTCTCAAGCCCCGAAGAATCGTGCAGGAGCCGGTCTAACCATAAGACTTGGATTGCACCTTCCCACTTACATTAAAATCCTCAATCGTCTCCTGTTCCTGCATGTCTAGTCCGTAGTCGCACTCCAGAACTCTCATCATAAATCCCTTCAAGACCAACCCAGTCTCAACCCGGGCCAATTGAAATGCATTGCATAGCATGACCCCCACCGACCGGATGTCCTCCCGCCGCGCAAATTCCGGGTTCCGGGAACGACGTTCACAGATGCAAGAATCCTAGCTCATCAGTGGCTATCACCTGGCCCGTTCAAATCTGAGCAGCGACCACCACACGACATAGAGAGGGAGAGAAAGCTTGATGGATGAAAGACGACGCGAGAGAAAAAGGGCGGAAGGAGGGGGGGCGGGACAGAAGGAGGGAGGAGAAGGGGGGAGGAGGGAGCAATCCGTTCCGCGAAACCACGTCACGCCCAAAGCTCGTCCACGTCAATTTCACACCACAATCATCAAACGAAACGCGTCTCCATTCCTTGCTTGCCGTGCAAATCAACCCAGCTAGTAGATTCGCCATAGGGTCATTTTTTAAATATTTTTTTTTTCTCTTTTCGGATTTCTCGTTAATGTCTCTTTTGGTCGAATGCAACTTTTGTTTGTGTTTAAGAAGAAAGAGCTGGGTTGATCTCCCTTTTTTTTGCTTGCCTCTCTTTCTCTCTCATGCATTTTTGGTGCCCTTAACTACCTCACCCTTGACCTTGGTCCAGTCAATGTCACGGTCAATAGCCTCGTCGACCTCCCCGCATAATACCACATTGTCACCTCGAATCAGATAGAGTCCGTGTTCGATTTGCGAGCTGGGCTCCGGGTCGTCGGGTGTCCGGATAATCCGCTCAATTGTATCGAGGAGAACCAGGTTGGTCAGCTGATCGGTCGAGAGAAGGGTGCCCAGCAGTGTCCGGCCATCGACGGTCAAGACGAGAATTTTCTCTGTTTTGTTCGCGTCATGGTCAGCTCGGTTCGCTTTCTTAAATGACCCGGAAGATGTATCCCTCAAGGGCAGCATAGAGCCACTCAAGGATATATGATCGTCCCACAAAGGTTCTTTGACTTACTGTTGATGTATGATTGTAAAGACATGACGGGAAGCTGGCACACCCGAAGACAGGCGGTATCGCGGGCACAAAAAGAGGAATATTGCTAAGCTTTCAGACCGGCTTCTTGAGATGTGTATGAAGCGCAAGTCCCCAAAGCTTTCGTTTCTCAACGGAAGATATGATCGTTGTGGATCAGAGCTTCACTAAGATGCCGATGGTGACGGGGAAAACGGGCGGAGAGATGGTGTCGCGCAAAAGGCGTTCGGTCTTCGAGGACAATAGCTTCGAGGTATTACTTTCGTAGAATCTGAGAGAGTATCCGTAAGATTTTTAGATTACTTGCGTTGAATGCAGTCAGACGCAGTGTCAGTCTGAATGAAGGCGATCAATCGGGGTTCATCTGTTCAAAGAGAGATGGCAGCGACCGACTGTTGATCTCGGCCTGCTGCCGCTATGGCGTCGCGTCACGTGAAGCCTTCCCGTGCTCTGCTTATCAGATTCCGAAGATCTACATTATCTGACTCGTCATACCATGATCGACATTCGCGACCTGGGGCGGCGCATGGTTGCAGATGGTGTATATCTCTTATTTGGTCTAGGGTAAAGCTAACAGTACCCTCGTTTGCAGCTAAAACATTAACCACCGATGACCATGCCAGTACTGCATCTGCCAAAATCTTTCAGGCAGAGGGATGGAGAGATGCGACGGTCTTCGCAACAACCAATGCGTTTGAAGACTGTTCAATTTCTACATCTTATCTATCTGCTGACCATCAAGTACCTCTTAGCCACTCAATGTGCTAAGGTCTAATGGCACACTGCTCCCTCGCCCAGCTCGATACCGGCGTACACCGCCAACAAACGGCCGGGGTTTGGGCAGTAGCCCTTCGCTTTGAAACTTGAACCGATGGTCATCAATACGCACCACACCGTGCATGCCTGAACTCCGAGAGCTAGATCCCGCTGACGGCCCGCCGTTACTGAGGGTATAAGCGCTCGGATCAAGAGCGGAACGATCCGGGTGGGGTATGGCTGAGGACTCATATGAGCTTGGTCGTGGAGGTGCCGCCGTAGGAGGCATCATTGGGGGAGCAGATGAAGGAGGCGGGGGAGGGGGTGCTGAAGGCGCCGAGGCAGCTGGTGGAGGCGGGGGTGGCGTGAAAGGAGTTTGGTGCATGTGTCCGAGAGCATTTCTGGCGGCTTGCACGGCTGCCGATGCAGCTGCAGTGCCATTTGAGGGCGGAGGCGGTGGGGGAGGGGTCGATCTAGCCGGTGCGGGGGGTAGACGTGGGGCTGACGCTGCCGGCGGGGGTGGAGGCGGAGGCGCAGCTGGACTAGCTGAGGGCGGCGGAGGCGGGGATGGAGCGGGTGTCGTGGGTTTCCGCGACGTGATCGGGGGAGGAGGAGCTTGTTTAGCGGCACCAGGCAAAGGTGGGGGTGCGCGAGGAGGTGCGTCAGGAGCGGACTTGATCGATGCCGTAGAAGCTGTCGACGACGGGCGAAAGGCAGGCCTGGGAGGCGGTTTCCGGAGGTTGGCGACTAGCGGGTTGACTGGAGGGGCTGGTGGTGAGTCTGTGACAGGCCGGGGAGGAGGAGGGCGAGCCCCTGGTGGCCTAGGGGCCGACGCAACCGGCGGCGGGGGAGCTCCTCTGGAGCTTTCCGAATCGGAGATGTATGGTGAATCCCGAGTAGCGCCGGTATCAACTCCGCCTCGACTGCGTAGCTTAGGCATTCCTCCAGCAAAAAGTCCGCCAAGTTGGGGAGCTGCTGGAACAGCCGCCGCTGCATCCGCCCCTGACCCAGTATCGCTGTAGCTCCGTAGCCGATTTGCGGCCTGTGCCGTTGGAATTGGAGGTGCAAGTCCAGCCGGAGGCTTCGCCATGCCCGGAACAGGTGGTGCGCCCGGGACCGACGGACCTGAAGACTTCGCTCCCCCACCAGCAATCATAGGTGCTGATCTATCATTGGTGACGGCCTTCTTCAATCGTGCACCTTTGTGGATATCGGAAAGGAGTGCGCTCTGCATCGGGTATTAGCCAATTGACCTGACAATACCAAGAGCTGTAAGCACCTACCCGACCCTTTGCTTCTGAACCTGAGGGTCTATTTGGCATATTTCCTGGGGGAGGTGGGGGAGGAGGGCCACCCATCCCTCCGGGGGGCGGCGGCGGTGGAGGAGGCGGAGGGGGAGGCATGTTGACTGTATGTAGAACGAGGAGGGGATGACACTGATGATCGGAAGCTTACGGTCGATGTGTAGAGCGATCTCAAAAGGACCAGGAGGCTGAGGTGAGAAGTACCATCTGAGGCCTGCTGCGACCAAAGGTTAGAGTCAAAGAAAAGAAAGTTGATGCCTGTTGAGGGAGATGATGAGAACCAGGCGACGATGTTAGGGAAGTGACGGAGTTGGAGGGGGCTGTACGGAGTACGGAGTAACAGTACGTCGAGACCGCCCACCGAGAAGGTACATACGGCAGTAACGCTCGCCGCCTTATCGCATCCGCCGCATTTCCTCTTTTTCTGTGCAAGTCATCACCCTGTTGTTCTCAATTGTGCGACGAGGAACAACAAACATGATCACCACAAACAGAATTGCCCTCAAGGCCCAAAAGGCCAGGTCACAGGCCTTGGTCTGCCAATTCTGCCAGCGAGCGGGATCTCCTAGCCCTATGTCCCGTTCGCTGCTTGCTCGGACTTACGCATCCAACACCAGCCCGACCACCCCCAGCGTGCATCGCGAGCGCTTCCCGCAAAGACAACAATTGTGGACTCGTACGAACCAAGCTCCCAAACGAGCCAAGTCCAGCCAAGCAGGACAGTCCGCAGTACTACGATTGGATGAAGAGATTGCCCAGATCGTCCAAGAATGTTCCAACCTCTGCAAAGCAGACGGCGTACCCGCCAACGAGGCCGTCACGCAAATCCTCCAGCGAAGCGAGAAGATCGCTGAGATAATCGCCCAACATAGAGAAGCTCAGATCAAGCAGAAGCAGGAACCGGATGAATTGTCCTCTCTCCTGGACCTTGACGAGCAGTCCAATGCCGCACAGACAAAGCAACGACGACCCCGACAAACCCCCGAGCAACAATCCACGCAGCTCTGCCAGGCCATCCACAACCTGTTGACCGACGAGAAGGTCTTCATCTCCCCCGAAGCTCTAGCCTCCTATACCAAGATTCACGTCCTGCTCCGCCAACCCGAACACTTCCCGGAGATCTTCCACCTGTACGCCAACAAGCCGATTCCGGAGGAGAATAGCTCGCCAGTCCGGTTCAGCAAGGCAAACCCGAGCAGCATCAACAGTGCCATCCCCGTGGACTTGGCCAACGCGGCGCTGGATGTCGCCATCGCCCGACGCAACCTCTCCCTCGTTTTGGCTATTATCGACACCACGTTCTCCACCGCCGCTTTCCGCCGTGCCAAGGGCTACAAGAAGGCCGCTGTGCCCCTGGGAGGATTGACTGCCGCCCCGGTGGCCTGCTACATCCTCGCAACGTGGGCCGGGAGCCTTCAGAACACGATGGATCCCAGCACGGCGACTGGCATTGCTTTTGCGGCGGGGTTGGCATACGTGGGAGGAGTCTCCTCGGTTGGATTATTAGCCATCACCACAGCCAATGACCAGATGAAACGCGTGACTTGGCAGTCTGGTATTCCGCTGCGGCACCGGTGGCTCCGCGAGGAGGAGCGGGCGGCCTTCGATAAGGTCGCCCTTGCGTGGGGGTTTAAAAACGTTTACATGAGAGGTGAAGAGGAAGGCGAGGAATGGGAAACTCTGCGAGAGTTTATCGGAATGAGGGGGATGATCTTGGATAAGACGGAGCTGATGGAGGGTATGCAATAAATGGTGACCTTGACTGAATCGAATAAAGATGTACTGTACTGTACCATATAGCCCAACATATTACCGTGTTCAGAAGCGAGACCAAAATCCCTTAGTTTACAGCCGCTGCGGCAGTGCATGTGCAAGTAGTACGACGCTACGTATCTAAGTTCGAATGGATTGAGTTTGAGGGACATGAAGTCGTGGGTCAAATTTCCGTAGAGTCAACTAAGGCCTATAAAATCCCAGCCCTAATAAATCCCTCTCAAAAAAAAAGAACCCTCCAACGCAGCAAAGCGTAAGAGTCTCTTAGTAGAGACGCTTGGGAGGAGACATGGTAGCCTTGAGGACAAGGCTACCAACGTTCTGCCAGCCCTTCTTGAGCAGGGAGACGAGGTAGTTGATGGCCAGCATGGTGTTGGCGACGAGCTCGTCCTCGGTCATGCCAACGTTACCGACGGCAACACCCAAGCAGAGAACCTTCTTAAGCTGGAACTTGATGGTGGCCTTGATCTCGTTGATCTTGTTGGCCAAGTCCTCAGCGTGGGAGACGGGGGTAGGGAACTTTCCGGCTGTTGGGAGCGTTAGTTTGCGAACTGGTGCAAAAATGGCAGGGAAAAGAAAACATACCCTTGGAAAGACCAGGACCCAAGAGACGGGGGATCTGCTTGATGAGGGAGTCGGAAGCGACGAAGGCATCGTACTTGCGAGCAAGCTTCTTGATGAGCTTCTTGTTCTTGTTCAGCTTCTTGAGGTCATCAGCGGACATGGCGTCAACACCGAAGTGCTTAGCACGGTCGAGATCGTGCTGGTCACCAAGAACACTGTATTCGAGGATGCTGCGTTAGCCGGGCTATTCTCGACTTCTTCCGTCTCCCTTATCTCCTTGCTGTCCCTCCGGACGCTGCGGGCACATGACCCATCTGCAGAATCAATCGGTGGTGACCACATACCAGATGCTCATGTTAGGGCGGGGGATGGTGGGCAGCTTGATGGTGCCAGAGAAACGCTTGTCACGCTGGGGGTCGTAGTTCTTCAGACCGATCTGGAGCTCGACGGTCTCGAGGAAGTTTCTCTTCTTCTCATTCTGAGAGTAGTTGAGCAGCTGCTCAACATTCTGGCGCACTCCGGCTGTGATGGACAGAAAAATCGCAGGTCAGCCTCTTGTTGCATATGGCGATTTCTCGATTTTCGTCGCTTTCCACATTGATGGTATGGTGTTTGGGTATGAAGGGCATGTCACATACCGACTGTGATCTTGGACATTTTGCTGGACAGTCTTCCAAAAGAATCCTTTCAAATTCCTATGGTGTGGCTCTGCGCTGAATATTGGTTCAAGGACAAGGAGAGGGAAAAACTCGAGTGCCTCACCCCGTCGGCCGTAGAGAAATTCCCGTTCTCCGCTTGTGGGTGCGGTGTACGCTAGCCGCTCTGGGATTAGCGCTGCCCTAATTTCTAAAGCCGGTTCAGCGTTTACTTCATGACTAAGCGATGTCCTTGCTCGGTATCACCTGCAGCCAATCAAGAAGCTTCTGTTCGCTCTATGCTCTACTGTGTAGATTGCAGGACCCAGCTTCACAACTTGCAAAAGTGGTGAAGCTGACCATCAAAGAGACTGCAATATGCCAGATGGTTATCTGTACTACTTCCCAAATGGGAAAAGTATTTATTTCACTGTTGAATCTCTTGCAGGCTTTCACATCGAGCAAACTTGTGTGGGGCTTGTTTCCTTCATGTCTTCACCTGATGTACACTGTCATAGATTCACAACACAGTCAAGGCCATCAAGCAGCCGGAGGGGGTTGAAGAGTCAAATCAAGGGTATTCCAGTCCCATATTTGGCTCAGTTCGCACATGTCAATGTTGATAAGGTCGTCTAATTCGGCAAGTTCATTGTTTCCTGGTTGGAAAGGATTCAGTCCTGCCAGTGACGCATCTACAATGCCAGCTTCGGTTGAGTTCCCGAGCATTTTAGCGTCCATTTCTGCAAAGTAAGGGTCATTATATGTTTCGGGTCCTAGTGGAGCCGAGGGAGGTGTACAAGGCCCTTCAATGGATTCGTCGGAACTTCGAGAGACCATGGTCGCATTCTCCTCCTGACGTGGAGGCATACTACCCGCAAGTCTGGTAAGTGCTGCATAGCAGATGGCGCCAGTCTTTGTACTTTCGGATATCTGCTTGAGCGCTTCTTGGGCTGACCCAATAGCTTCGATGATCCTGTCTTGATTGGGCAGAGTTCTGGTGCGATCATGAATGATTGCAGAGCATAAGAAGGCTGCCGTGTCAAACATGATGAAGGGAGCGAAGTAGAACTTGGCACTTGTAGGTAGCATGTAAGTTAGCATCCGCTGCGATGACTCCATCAGCTTCAGTGCGCAATCAATCGCAATGGGTCGAAGACTCCTCTCAACGCTGGGTTTGTCATCTACATTCATGGTAAGACATGGTTTCAGAGGAAGAAACATGACCATATACCCGATTGAGTGTAACTGATATCGGTGCAGCGCTACAAATTTGTGAGACTGGTCCCAGCGAGTGTCAGGGTTCTCAAGTCTGTATGCCGCGGGGAGGGTCTTGAACCATCTCTCGGTTTCTTGTTGGATGGCAATGGCCTGCGCGGAGGTCATTAAGCCACCCATCACACCGGGTATCTTGGAGATAGTTTGTCCTAGTTGGCATTGATAGGCTGTGTGGGCGATTGGTGAAAGTTCAAATTCATCAGGGTCGGAGGATTCCAGACATAAATTTGGCAGCTCGACAGAGCAGTAGTTGCTATTGATTATGAAAGGTCGCGAGAGTAGGAGAGACATTTGCCTGGCTATATGTCAACACCGTAACTGCCAGCGAGTTCGTTCCACCCCAAACTTACCAATCCCAATCATACAAGATGCACCAAATCCGCCTTCTCATTTCGCGTTCGAATTCTGAGGTGATTACCTTGAACGAAGCCTTGTGCAAGCCTTTTCTCGGGTTATAAGTTAGGCTGATATGAAGACCGATTATAGGTTTGTCCTTACCTAACTCTTGCGCCTGATGAATCGCAGTGCCTAGAGCATGCCATGATTCGACAAACTGTGCTTCAATTTTGCAATAGACTGCATTGAGGAATAATTGTTGCACTTGGGTCAGCCCACCTTGTCCCGGGGCAATGGTTGTGCTGAGCTGCTTGGCAGTACGATGATAACGTTCCGCGAGGTTCTGGGCGTTCTCTTCGAGGTCTGCCTCCAGCTTGTGTCGTGCATCATTGTCGAGATATAACGTCGCGCAGGCACAGATTCGCAACAATAAACAGGTAAATTCTGGAGTTAAGGCCTGACCCTTGGCCTTACCAGACCACCAAATAGCATAGTCGTGCAAAAAAGTAGGTGGGTAAACACAAGGGTATTGCTCGTTGATCTCACTGAGAAAATACTGTACCAAGATGTCTAGAGTCGCGTAAGCACTTATGCTGGTTGATCGTGAGTCGATGGATTCACCTGCATTTGGCTTCGGAGGCAGTCCACGCATAGCCTCCTTCATCTCCGGTTGATCCATACTTGGAAGGTCCAGAGAGATCGCAGCCGATTGCTTCCAAATCAGCAATTAGCCGATCCTGAACGAACCGCAGATCACAGCAGGCTTACATAGTTTTCAGCGCTCTGGTTTGTTGCTTCGGTACCAGGAAGGTATCCAAGCATACGAAAAGCATTGTCGTTAGTGACTGCCGCAATTCCACCAAGACTGGATGTCTCCAGGTTCGGTTGTGGGGAAGCTGCTCTTGCATTATCTAGGCTGATTCAGGGATCAGTGGTAATCCAAAGAGCAGATGTCTGTCTATAGCTGACCTTGCAGTTTTGGCCATAGACCTAGTAACTTTTAGTGCCTTCTTGGCAGGGAATTTGCATAGATGGGCCACTCTTCTAGCTTGACAGTGATTGCATGGCCAATCGCGACTACACTATACCAAAGCGCAGTTAGAAAGAATTTTTGGGTTGAGGATTCTATTGCTGCTTGCCTTTTGCTTTCGACGCTGACATTCCGTACAAGACGTAGCCAGGCGAGTAGCTGCTTGATGGACCATTGTCGAGATAATCGCTTAAGCTTATCTTCCTGTTAGATTAGTAGAGATGATGATCATGTCCTTTGCAATATAGGTCGGCTGACCGAGATCAGCATGCCCTTCGAAAGAGATAAGTCGGTAGTTACCTGTGACCAGTGGATGTGATGCGTTCATTTACGTGGATACTGACTGCCGCTATTAATGCACGCCCCTCCGAGGTCCTTCTCCGACCGCGTGACGGCCCGCCACCCTAACCAAAAGAGGAACCTTGCTATATTAACTACTAACTGTAGTAGTGTTCCATCTTGGGGATAAAACATCTAGGAAATAAGAGACTATAACTATCAGCTAGAAAGCTAATTCAATCTCGTCATATCAAAAGTGATTCTAATGATGGCTTTGGTCTTTAAATCTGGCACCCATTGATTTTCGTAGTCTCGAAGATAAGCAGACATTTGCTCGAATACCCATGTTGGACGGAAACTATATACTAACGTGCATGTTCCCGAATGCGGAACGAACTTCTTCCATCAACCCCTCCCTTCTCAAAGCACGACCTGCCATAAGTTACTATCATTGAGAGAAGACCTCTATGATGTTTCAGGGGAGCATTAGTACTTTTCAAGTTAGCAACTCACCCGGTCGACGCTTGCCGAATCTTGATTCAATGCATCAAAATTCGAGCATATGATCAGCCATTCGATAGGCGCTCACCTCGAGAGTCCCCTGGACCTCTTGGCGGGGCCTCAACATACCCCTCGTGTCGCGGGCGAGTCAGCTGCAGGATATTGGCGCTCGCGCTGGGCGGCAAGCGACAGAAAGTCTCAGCTCATAAATACCCAGGCAGTCGCCCGGAGCTGAGCGAGGCTGAAGTTACGAGAAATGCTCTTATTACTCGATGGGTCGCCTTCTTTTACTGGAGTACTGCGCGTGCCTCGTCTCGCACTCCTCGCCTTCTCTTTTATCACTTCACCCTTCAATCATTGTTTTACTACCTCACGACAGCCTTGGGCTAGCTAGCTCCAGAGATGTCTGAGCGTGCGACATCCGACAGTGGCCATACACCTCAAGATTATTATTCCAGTTTTCCCCAGAGGCCTAATCTCCAAGATGAATTCCGCGACATCGATGACGCCAGCAACCTGAAGTCTTATCGAGCTCGTTTGCAAGACCCTCAGACAAGAAATTTCGTGCTCGACTTTGGCAATGACGAAGCATGGTGTGCAGTGAACTTGGATCAGGAAGACATAGCGCTACTGCTGCGCAAGCCAGTACGTTGCCATGCCAATGCCTGCAGTCATGTCTTTGGTCGATGCTGAGCGCCCTCGTATTCCAGAAACCGAAATGTTTCGGTAGTCGGTGGATGTAAGTTTCGACATCCTCCGGTGCGAATGGAGACATGCTCAATAGATTTCGCCAGCAACATATGGGCTCCCGAGCAGCAGAAGGACCTGATTAAGGTTGACTCGTTCTTCAATGGGTTATGTCCATCACTGACCATACTAGTCGATTACTAGCCATTATGGCGTGTCTGAAAGACTACAGGGCATGATGTGCACAGACCCGGTCGAGCGTCCATCGAAACCTCCGGCCCCTGCTGAGCCTTCCCGAACCAGCTTCCATTCGAGACACCGCGACAGATTGCACTCGAGTCGGCTAAATGATATCGAAGAAGGCAACGCTCTGATGAATTTGAAGAATCCCGAAGAAATTGGCGCTCTGGCGGCGTTTAGGGGGCTGACATTTGCCCACGTCATTGATCAAATCTGGCACTTTTGTTCGGTGGATTATGGACCTAGGTGTATGTTCGTCTCATCCGCCGTTGAAGTCAGGCTTCTTATGAATCATAGATACCTGTGTTGGGTACAATTCAATCTATGTGATTCCGGGTCATGAGACGGACAATGGAAAGGATCTACCTGATGGCAGACGTTTATGGTCTTGGTTGATTCTATGCGATGATGGTACGGTGTGTGCCTCCTTTTACTGAAACCTCAAGTGCTGAAGTATCTAGGCACTGTCATATACATGCAAGAGAATCCATTTCCTGGGTTATCGGGCCCGTCGGAGAAAGAGATTAAAGCTGTCCTCGGTGTGGTCCGTCGGAACTTGCAAATCATCTTCTCCGGGGTCTCCAAGTACCATTCCACATCCTCAGAGAGCGAGTCCTTGGTTACAATCAGAGTACGGCCGTCCCCTGAGACTGGCTCGGGTCAGACGAATATCAGACAAGAAGATGGGCCTAGTTTACTCTTCTACTATATCTTTGATGACTGGGTGTCATCTTATGCGCTTGTGGCGAAACGTGAGCACAAATATGGTGTGGCTTTGGAGCGGTTGGTAAGTGGACTGCATTTTTTGTAATTGTCGTCATGTTATCTTCTCGCAGCCGACTGCGTAGCTAAATCCTGCGATAGAGAAGACATATGTTAACGAAGCCAATCGTGGACCTAGTCGATGAATTGCATTGGCTGGGAAGGCGACTGGCGGTCCTGAAACGTCTGTACCAGAGCTACGAGCTCATAATGATGCGGATCCTGCAACGGCAGCGATCGATTCATGATAAAGTGCATTACAGCCAGCCTCAAGTTGCTCTTGGGCAAACGTTCGGAGACAACGACGCTGATGACGTTCAACAGCAAGCCACACAGAGCAGCTTTAGCCTTTCGACCATTTTAGACGACTCAGTCGGCGTGCCTCTGAGCTCTACAGCGGTCGCGCGATTTGAGAGGCTGATTGACCGGATTAAGTTGTATTGTCTCTCTGAGATTGAGACATGCTTGACGGAGAAAGAGAATCTGACTTTCTTGGTGTGATACGAACCTATCTTGGGATATGGCTTGAATACGTACTGACTCTTTGTGGCAGAATTTCAACTTGATCGCGCTCAAAGATTCCCAGGCTGTAGAGAAATTGACCAGGATCACGATTCTCTTAGCGAAAGTGACAATCCTGTTCCTACCGGTCAGTCTCATGACGGCGTACTTTTCGACAGAACTCCAAAATGTCAAGGGAGAGTACACAATCACACAGTACTGGGTCAGCTTTGCCGTAATTATGTTCCTGTCTTTTATATCGCTTGTCTTCTTCGGGTATGTCAGTGACACCGTGGAGGGGAAGCCGATCTACGAATCGTTGTTCCAGAAACTCTTTCGGGTGTCTCGAAGCAGAATCTCGCACAATCGCAAAGACTTACGGGACGACTAATCCCGTCTGTTCCCTGCACAAGAATGGATATGTCAAGATGCTATGGTTGTTGATGTGTACGATATTTGACTAAGAAACAAGTATTCCATGGCGGTATGTAATGCTAGTTAGACGTAGATTGAGCAATGACTGGCTTAACAGTATTGCCATTCGATCTGACGAAAAAGCCGACTCCAGACATAGAATGCAACCCAGCTCCGGTGTGATCTTTGGGGATCTGCCCCATCCAGAATCAGGGTCCATTAGGTGAGATTTCGCCACATGGCAAATTGTGTACCGTCGACCGTTAAAACTCGCGCCTTCTGGACGACGCATAAGCTCGGGGGTAGTGAACAGCGAAGCGTCCCGGATTTTGTTATTGTGACTCAGAGGCACTTTTCCACTTGAGAAATGATCATCTCCAGACGCACCTCAAATGTGGGAGAAAGAAGGGTTGCGGCAGACCTCTTAGGGAATGAATGAACGCATGACGCGTAGCGTTTATCGAGTAGCACTGCGGAAGTGGTCCCTGTGGGTTCCGAGGTATATGCTGGGCGAGATGCCGAAGTGTTTAATTTGCAGATGACCAATGGTCCTTAAAATTCCTGCTGGGTCCTTTCTGATATCAAGGTGCACAGATAATGCTGTTACAAAATCATTGTTTATATGTCAAAAATCTCAGCCCTCTGTGCTATTCTTAGTAAGCTAGCTGATTTGCGTGCTTGGGCTTTGCAGCAACAAGAGATGCACGAGGGCAGGGTTTGAGCCCCTCCGTTCCTCCCTTGCACATCCATAGTGCCGCCGATGGCGATCCACTGATTAAAAACCCTATCAGCCATTGTATATTGTGGTCCTATATGCCTGGGAGAAGGAGGAGTTGCTTGGAAATAGAGAGAGAGAGGCCAACAATATGGCTACCTAGTTTTGTTTGTCTTCGATGCATTCATTGATATACCGGTAATCCTAGTCTTATCCTGTTTGAGGCAGAGAGATGAGAGCGATTCCTATCCCGTATGTACAGTACTGTACGGAGTCTGTACTGTACGGTTCACCGACAGGCCTTGCCATTAGAGGTAGTACGCGGGGCGGTAAGATTACAGCGTCAGATGGTAAGGATTGATAGACGGGAAACACCGTGTCCTCTTCTGGGGCGCCAGGCAGAAGCTGAACATCAACGATGCTAGGGTCCATTGCTTGCGGCTCACCAGCTGCGAATATAGATAAGAGACGAGCTAGATTCTAAGGTGCGAGAACAATACATATCTGATTCAATATTTATTGGCATTGGTGTTCTAGGTTTGTGTATGCTCCAGAGTTATCCTGTACTGTACGCAGACACAATACCGTAATAATTAGTGACGGAAGCGACGCCGGCGGCTGAAATTGTGGTTGCAGTGGCCGTTTGGCTCAGCCAAAATTTCCACCTTCCCCCTGCCCTGTCTTCTGGTCTGTTTCTCTCGGGCGGTCAACTTTAGTCTCGTTCCCACACCCATTCCACACCCCCCCTCTCTCTCTGCTGTATCCACGCCCATTCCTAATCTCCTTCTTTCCCTTCCCCATCTCCAAATCACATCGGTAAGTACCTTTTAGAGTGGTTATGCTCATCTCCTGATCAACTACTTGTTATCGTGTCTCCTGCCCTTGCCCATTCACTCCAAGTCTCTTCTGGTCAGACTGGCTCTGGTCCTTTGTGTCTGTTTCTTTCGCCTCCCTCTATTCCCACCTCCTCCCCCCCCCCCTGATTTGTCTTGCCCGCCGTGTTTCCCCGGCGTGACTACCTTAACCTGACGCCTTGCACCCCTCGTCAAGTTCCCATTCCCCCCCCCTTTCGTCATACCACTATCTTGTCTGCTCTCATATATACCTCTTCAGCCCCTCATCGCCCGGTCCGTGTTCGTTAGCAGGACATCCCCGCGCTCGTGCTTGCAATCTGACATTCTGTGCTGTTTGGTCGCGACTAACATCGTCCGCGCCTCAACCTAGAACCTTGAAGACACACCACCGTCATCATGGGTCTCACTTTTTCCAAGATTTTCGACCGTCTATGGGGACGGAAGGAGATGCGAATTCTGATGGTCGGTCTCGACGCTGCCGGAAAGACCACCATTCTGTACAAGCTCAAGCTCGGTGAAATCGTCACCACTATCCCCACCATCGGTCAGTCACCCTGATCAACTGTCGACTCGAATTAAAACTCTCTCCCTTCACTCGGCGCATTAAAGGTTTACTGAACCGGCTCGCTGACACAAAATTGGGATGGTTCATGCAGGCTTCAACGTCGAGACCGTCGAATACAAGAACATTCAGTTTACCGTCTGGGACGTCGGTGGTCAGGACAAGATCCGTCCTCTCTGGAGACACTACTTCCAGAACACCCAGGGTATCATCTTCGTCGTCGACAGCAACGATCGGGACCGTATTGTTGAGGCCCGTGAGGAGTTGCAGCGCATGTTGAACGAGGATGAACTCCGTGACGCCCTTCTCCTGGTCTTCGCTAACAAGCAAGATTTGCCCGTATGTGCCCTCATGGCTACGATTGGTTTGAACATGATATTGATGATCTACCTCTTAGAACGCCATGAGCCCCGCCGAAATCACCCAGCAGCTCGGTCTGCAAAGTCTCACTCGCCGCCCCTGGGTAAGTTCTGAACACCACGTCATCTTGGTGCCTGAGGGATCGTGCGGGCTTACTGACCCTTGTGTGTTTCTCTCTCTAGTTCATCCAATCCACCTGCGCCACGACTGGTGATGGTCTGTACGAGGGTCTTGAGTGGCTCGCCGAGACGCTGCGGAAAACCAACCGCGATTAAATGGATATAATGATTCGAGGTATACCTGGAAGCGTGTGACGGGGACGGTTGCAGATGATATGACTGGAAACAAGGGGCGAGAAACCGGGGCCGGCAAAGACACCTCGTGTGTAGTGTGGAAGGGAAATGCTACTTTGGTGGTTCTTGTATGTTCTCTTACGGCTCTTCATTCCTCTATGCCATTAGCTTTTTTACTTTTCCTCTTCTCTTTCTCCCGATATCTATATTCCGGTGTCGATAGCAACGATGATCTTTTCTGTGTGACTTTCTTCAGTGACTAGCAAGTTGGCGGTCATCATGTGGATGCTTGGCCTCTGTGGTGTGCATTGAGGACGCAGCGAGGCTACTGAGCCGTTGACAAATCCCGGTGCGACGACAGGCAGAGAACAAACTGGCAACGTGTAGAGAGAAGTGGTGCATGTAAGTAACAAACACAAATTGGTCTGATCATTCCAGACTCGTGCACGCCAGTTCAAGGTTGATACAATCTTACGGATGCAGCCTTGACATCGCAGTACCCGCCTAATGCCAGCCAGCAACTCTTCAAGCTTGGTTGCTATGATGATGGCAGTAAGTGCACTCATTTCCACCCAGTACCCCGTTTCTTGCCCATACAGCCTCATTGTGCGTGCACACAACACTCAAGTCTGGCACTAACTCTCACCGATGATGAAGATAAGAACCAGACTGTCTCTCAACACGTCGAACTTGAACTGAACTCACCCTGCTCCGTGTTCACCAATACCCAAATCACAAGCTACTACAGCTTCAGTACATACGCACCAAAGCATATGCACAGCCTACTCTATTTTCAATCCCTTCCCCCGTCCACCATTTTTATTTCATTCTCTCAGCATCGCACATAAACTAGGACGATTGGGCTATAACGTCCCGGTTTTCTTTTTCAGCTTCACCTCCGCAACTCTGTCCCACTCACCCACCACGCCGCCGCCCGGATAATCTCCAGCACACACTCCAACTCTTCCGCGTCGCGCGGCGCATACACCATGACGAACCCGGGAGGCACGAGGCGCAGCCACCACCACCAGCTATCGCGAGCTAAGGGGTGACGCTGGCCCCATCCGCGCTCGAGCACGAGCTTGACGTCCGCCGGGTGCAGCGTCAGATGCAAACTCCCGTCGCTGGGGTGGGCGTGACACACCTCGCCGTTGCAGGTGAGGCGGAGGCGGAGTTGTTCTTGCTGATGGCTGTTGCTGTTATACTGTGTGGTTGATTTACGAGTTGGACTGATGGTGGTGGCATCTTGGGTGGTGGTGGTGGTGATGGCCTCACAAGCTGCGTTACTCGGGGTGGTGGTGGTGGTGGTGGTGTTGTTGTTGTTGTTGTTTTTACCGCTGCCATTCCCAGCGCAGAACATTCCCGTGCTGTATTTTTCGAAACACGAGGTGCCCGTGTACAGGGTGTCCGGGTGTTGGGCGACCAGTCGGTGGATCTCCTTCGACAGGGTCTCGTACATCTCCGCGTCACTCTTTTGGGTCGTTTGACGCTGCGGAGCGATGCCGATGACTGTGGGGCGGGGCCCCGGCCGTGGGGGTAGGTGGGAGGGCGCTAGGAGACCCTGTTGCGGTTGGACGCAGGGGGAGATGGAGGGGGCGAGGAAGGGGTTGCGCAGGATGAAGAGTCGGAGGATGCAGATGCGGAGGTAGCCGGCTGGTGTTGACGGGGTGCCGCCTGGTCCTAGGGCGAGGAAGGCATGGTAGTCTTTGCGAATCGTGTGGATGAGGTAGAGAGTTGGGAGGAGTAAGAGGAGGCAGGTGGTTGTTGTGGTTGTGTCGAGGGTGAAGGTGGTGAGGTGGAGGAGGTGGTGGTGGTGATGGTGACTGTGGTGGATCTGGTGGGTGTGGGCTTGGATGAGGTTCGGTGATGAGGTCTGATGAGCCGATGTTAGTAATTTTGCTGTGTGTGTGTGTGTGTGTGTGCGTGTATGTGTGTCGGTCTATCTGGGAGAGTGGGTGCTGAATGGGGCTTGGAGTAATTGAGGTCAACGCCTACCATGATGACTATCTAAATTGGGGGCTCTTTGTTGGCTTGCTTGGGTCTTGATACGAGCTGTGTCAGTCGTTCCGGAGCGAGGAGGAGGACAAGAAAGCATGCAATTGAGGGAAGATTTGGAAAACCACAGCTCGATCCTCTAAAAGCGCTGTCGAGCACAGCGCCATCTGATGCATTAACAGGTAACAGGGCTGGACTGCTCGTCTTTATACACAACCACAACCAAGCTAGCTACCTCAGCTTCAGGGCGTGAGTAAGGTTGGTGTCATGTCATATCGTTCGTGACCCAGCTGAAGTAAGTAAGTACGTATTCTTCTCCACACGACACAAAGGAGAATGCAAATCCCAAAATTCCCCACAGGGCTGGCTGGAATCAAGGCAGTAATTTGAGTCAATGTATAAGTCAGGAGGTACCGGCAGGTCTCATGCTGCCACGATAGTTTTCTACTTCCACCAATGTCTTTGGTGTGAGTGGCAGGCCAGGTGGACCAATCAAGGTCACTGTTGCATCACACCGCAACTAATAAGTAAAAATAATAATGATGATATTGCGCAGTCTAGAATGGGATTGATCTGTACAGACAGAAACTGCTGGGAAGGGGGGAGCTTTCTCGTCAATGAACGAACGGCTCGGCTACTGCGCCTGTTGGGTGGACGGAAGCTTTAGTGTCTCGAGGTACTTTGTTAGTTAAGTTAGTGGTAGTTGTACCTTTCGTCACGTTGATGTTATGCCGGGGGAAGGAAAGGTATGAAGCAGCAATGACAAAAAGTCACTAGCTACCGTACCCAGTAGTTCAATCCTCCGTAGACCACTCTGGAGTAAGTAAGTAAGGAAGTAACCTTTCTCTTCCTTAGGACAAGAACCAGGACGAAGAACCAGAAAAACTCGGAGGATTAAAAACAGAACGGAAAGCGTCGGCGGCATTCAGCCACGGTATGCCGAAGCTGTCAGCGGATGAGCTGGTTCTGTCAAAAGCATTTACTCTGTATCTCTTTCTCCCTTCCTTCAAAATTGAATAATGAATGCAAACACGAGGGTGTTCTGTCCCTTTTGAGTTTCTTACTCCGTACAGTAGCAGTGTAAGCATTCAAAACGAGGCTCGCCCAGAGTAAACTGTGAAAGAGTGGGGTCTATTAGTATTTCCCATTCCCACCCAGAGCCGGGGTAAAGGTGTGGGAATTGTGGGCCGCCTGGGTGAAGTACATATGATGGGAGTCTCTTATTCCCAGTGCCGGGGAGGCGGGCGGGGGGGCAAATGGGTCATACCATACTGTGGTAATGGCAAGACAGGGCTCTGGTGGGAAGAATACTGTAGGATGCATTGGATACGGCCGGTTTGGGGCATGAGGTCGGATTATCATCAGTGACATCACTAACTATGCTTGCATGCGGCATCACTGTAGGTTACTGCTACGGAGTAGATTGCAGATAACGGATTCCTTGTCGTGCTTCCCCGAATGGATCCGGTTGCAATTGGGGTTTGATTGATGCAGCTGTTCTGCTTCTGAGCAATTTTCAACATTTAGAACATACGTACTGCACAGTAGGATTTCTATAGTAGAGTAATAGAGTACTTGGATTGAGCAGGTGACTTCTTGAGTTCTCCGTTTCATCGTGTGACGTTTCAGCCTCAGGCTGCAAGAGCCACTAGGCCCGATGGGGTCAAACTCCAAGCTCTGCCCATCTCTATTCTTTCCACACTCAGTTTTCACCCTACCAACCATCATTCTTCTTTTACTTCGATACTAGTTAGATTCAATGCTTCTAACTATACCTGTGTCAATGGATCCCCTTTGTCAGATCTCACATCCAAACGGGACTCATGGCCATCTCAAAGTCCACATGTTCCCCACCAAGACAGCCAATCCAGGCTAGTGCAGCAGCGCTTGTTGTTCGTCCGTCCCTTGGGCAACGCCTGGCGCCGATCGGACTAACACTAGCTAATTATTACCCTGTATACTAACTAACTACTCGTGCCGCGCGACTTCGTGTTTTGTTGATGCCAGTTGAAGAGCATTAGGTTGTCTCGACATCATCTCCTAAATCGTTTCTCGTTGCGCGGCTCATTCCACGCCCGGGGAATTGATTTGTCTCAATTGTCATTGTTTCTTGTTTATTATAGTATCCACGGCTCTCTCGGGAATCTGTGCGCATATCGGTGGGCATCAGCCACCCACTTGCGGGCGAACCATTCTGAGACTCTGCTCGAAACAATCGATTAACCTGTGGGTTCTCACCCGTCGTACCTGTCTCATCCTATTGCTCACAAATTTGACACATGATAGTTGCGAATCGTACCCCTTCCATTCCTCGGATCGCTGGTGCCGCTCCTTCGATCGCCCTGCTCGGCCTGCATTCCTCTGACGTCGCCAGCATCCACCGGTTCATGCTGCGTCCACCATGCCCATTCGAGCCAAAAGGCATCCAGCCTCAACTGCAGCTCATGCACGATACTTCAAGAAGAGTCGTAATGTCGTGGTCGACATAGAGAAACAGCCCGCCCGGCCAAAACAACATTATCGTCAATATAGCCAGAGCTCATATGATTCTGATATCGATACCGAAAATGAGACCAGCAGGTCGTCGTCCACTTCTTCGCATCGCCCTATGCTGAACGATGCGCCGGCGCGCCGACCGCTTCGCACTGGGTTTGGCTACCGCGTTCCCCACCGAGTCATGCGGTGGCTGTGCATGGGCCTGCTGTCGTTCCTGGTGCTTTTCATCATCGTCCTGTTCCGGTTTACGTTCCTATCCACGGTCAGCCGGGTCGATGTCCCGCTCCCCAAGCCGAGTTCGAAGCCGCCTACCTGGGAGAGCTTCCCGTTCCTCAAGCGCTACCATGGTGGTATCCGGACATTGGTCGCGCGAGCCGAAAATGTGCCCGAGTATCCCAACGACAGCTGGGAGTTGATGGAGCCTGGCGATGCTGGTTCTCACAACGATACCAGCAATGCAAAACGCGACCAGACCGTACCATTCTCAAGCTCGGTCTTCAACCCGTATCCCGACTACGCTTCCCCCGAGTACATTGCGAAGTATGGCGAGAAGCGCGAATGCTTTCTTGACGAGGATGGGTCCATGCGGATACCTTCGGTTCATCACTATCCCGGTGTGCCCCGCGGATTTCCTGAAGCCGTCATAGGGTCGAATGAATTGCTTGGCCTCAAGGATGATGTTTGTTTCGACCGCTTCGGTCGCCTAGGACCATATGGCATGGGATACAGTGTTCGAAAGGGGGGAATCGGTGCGGGCCTCGAAGGCGAACGCGAGGGTGCTGAACGTGTCTGGGAGGATTTTCCGCCAGTCGATTTTCGCAAAGTGGATTGGGCTGCTGCTCAGAATCGATGCTTGGCCGCCAACAGTCATCGCTTCGGGAAGCTGCCTTCACCGCGTCTCAATCGCTTCGTCTCCATGCCGGTCGGGGTTCCACCCTTAGATGATGCCTCGGATGACGCGGCAACTGCTGCAGGCTCACCGACAAGCGACCAACCGGAACAAGCAGAAAATAAAAAGTGGCCTCGGACTGCGTTTGTTCTACGCACCTGGCACGACTATCACTATGGTCCTGATGATATTCTCTACCTGCGCTCGCTGATTTCGGAATTAGCTCTGCAGTCCGGTGGCGAGTTCACAATCCACTTCTTAGTCCATGTCAAAGATGAGAATCTCCAGATATGGGCCGACGATGAGACATACGAGCGTGTTCTCACAGAAGCCCTGCCGGCCGAGTTCCGTGGAATGGCCACGCTGTGGTCTGAACGACAGATGGCGCTCATGTACCCCGGTCTGGAAGAGACGTGGGCTAGCGGGCTCTCTGTCCATGGAGTCTATCGCAGCTCCCACTTACCAATGCAGTACTTCGCATACCAGCACCCGGAGTATGACTACTACTGGAATTGGGAAATGGACGCCCGGTATACTGGACACTGGTATCACCTTTTTGACAAGGTCGTCAATTGGGCCCGCGAACAGCCCCGCAAGGGCCTCTGGGAACGCAACGCGCGCTTCTACGTTCCATCCGTGCAGGGAACGTGGGAAGACTTCCGACAGATGGTGCGTGTGCAGACCGAGATTGGGACCAACAGTCCGAACAACATGTGGAGCCCATCCAAAGCCGGCCAAGATAAATCAGCAACCGAGAAGACCGCCCTCCACCAGCAGGGCGACAAATCCGTCTGGGGCCCCGAACGGCCCGTCGCCGAGCAGGACATCCTCGAGGTTGAGGGCGAAGGCATTCCGCCGACCACGATGGAAAAAGACCGCTACGAATGGGGCGTGGGGGAGGAAGCCGACCTGATCGTGTTCAACCCGCTCTTCGACCCCGAGGGCACCACCTGGGGCCTCCGCGACGACGTGACCGGCTACGACAGGTCTTCGGGCGACATGCCCCCGCGCCGCGCCGCCATCATTACCGCCTCCCGTCTCTCCCACAAGCTGCTGCACACCATGCACCGCGAGACCGTCCTCAAGCGCCACACCATGTTCTCCGAGATGTGGCCCGCCTCCACGGCCCTGCACCACGGCTTCAAGGCCGTCTCCGTCCCGCACGCCATCTACCTCGACCGCCGCTGGCCCACCAAGTACCTGGACTCTGTCTTCAACGCCGGCCGCAACGGCGCCGCCGGCGGCGCCCGCACCTCCGTCTTCGGCGACCGCGAGCACAACTTCCGCGGCACCACCTGGTTCTACTCGGCGGGCTTCGCGCCGAATCTCTGGCGCCGCTGGCTGGGCTTCAAGGTCGATAACGACGGCGGTGAGCAGGAGGAGTTGGCCGGTGAGGGCCGCATGTGTCTGCCCCCGATGCTGTTGCATCCTATCAAGGATGTGGAGATGATTATTGATGATGGTGAACAAGCGAGAGATTAAGTGGTCGAAGCAGCAATTGAAAAAAGAAAAGAACCGGAGGGGGCAAGAGAGAGGGGATATGATCTACGGACTTTTTCTGCGTATGACTGACTCGTTCATCTTCTTGCTCCATGTGATTCAGCGACGTTATGTGTTATGGTTTTAATTGTATCTATATGATTGATGTATTGATGAAACTTTTTCTGGCGATTTGGGAGTTAGCTTGGTATATAGTAGAATCATCGCATTTGATCTATCTTCCCTCTGGAAGTTCAATGAGTCCTGGCTCTTTAGATCTCGGCTTGAGGAGAGGCCCAGAATAACTACTTACTATCTTTGAACATGGCGCACAGAAGGGCTGAACTAAAGTAGCTCCCAACCATGCCACATCCAGATCTCTACCTCTATTCTATACTACTTCCCAATGCACATACCGCGACAGCTACAGCTTAGATTGCTGCTGCGCCTGCAACCCATCGACCAGCCCCGCCTCCACAGCCTTGATCTGCAACGCCAGAAACTTGGAGTAAATGCGACACAGCGCCAGATTTCCGCCCATGTACCAGAATCCCGGGTGACCGCTGGGACGCCACATCTGTTTAGGTGGGGGAGGGTGGGTTAGCAACTAGTTTCTACCAGAATGATGATTGCCAGGGTTGTCGCTACGCCAATTCCTCCTCGTGACCAGCAGCAGGAAAGAAGACATCCGGCAATGAACTTACAGCATTAATCTCCCCTTCCTCATCCAAGTCCCACACATCGCGGAGCTTATCCGCCACGCGATCGCCCAGGATCTTCCGGACGGTCGTGCGCATATTGTCGTAGCCGGTGGCTAAGACCACGATGTCGGCGTCGAGCGTCATGGTGGTGGTGGTATTGGTGCTACCACCATCCCGGAGCGCGATACCCCGGTCCGTGAAGTGGGAGATGCCGTTGGGGCTGCGGTGGACGGCGATCTTGCCGGCGGCGATGAGCGGGCTGCAGCCGACGTCGATGTAGTACCCCCCGCCACGGGTCATGTAGGCGCGCAAAATGCCGGCGCCGTCTATGCCGGAGTCCAGCGCGAAGCCGGCTCGTTCGAGGCCGGCGAGGAGGTCGTGTTCTGCGGCTGCGACGCGTTGCGTGAAGTGGACGCCTAGGGCGAAGCGAACGGGGTAGGGGAGGCTTTCGGCGATGAGGTCGGCTTCTTCGGTGGGGGGACTGTAGGATTGTTAGATCTGAGGGGTGTGGGGGAGGGAATTAAAGTGTAGAGGGGAGGGGGATGGGCAGGGAAGGGAGATACCCGTTCTCTTCGTGGAGGCCTTCATGCATCATTAGTACGCCTTTCTCGGCGGTGATCACGTACGTGCCGCGGCGTTGGAGCATGGCCACCTCCGCTCCGTTCTCGAAATAATTCTGCGCGATGTCGTGGCCGCTGTTGCCGGTGCCGACGACGACTACCTTCTTGCCCTTGACGTTGTGCGAGGATGCGTCGTCGTGCTGGCTGGCGTGGTAGACAACGCCCTTGAAGTGCTCTTGGCCTTTGAAGGTCGGAACCAGAGGCTCGCCTGAGTGGCCGGTGCACCAGATTAGATGCCGCGGATGGAGAGTTCGTTCCTCTCCGCTACCTCGGGACACCACTACGGTCCATTGTCGGCTGGTGTCATCGTAGGTGGCGGACTTGATGGAGGTCTGCAGCCAGACGTTGAGTTCCATGATGCTGGCGTATGCTTCAAACCAGTCGGCAAGTTTGTCCTTTGGGGTATACTGAGGCCAGTTCTTGGGGAAGGGGAGATACGCCATGTGAGTGAACTCGACTGGGTCGTGGGTAACGAGAGTCTGCAGATGTTAGGGCCTTTCTGATGCGGGATTTGGAGCATGGAATGGCTAACCCTGTATCGCTTTCTCCAATTATCGCCGATCCGCTCGTTCCGATCGACGATGAGATGAGATACATTCAAAGACTGAAGACGAGCAGCGATGTTGAGACCCGATTGACCTGGTGATGTCAGCTTGTGCAGGCATAATGCATAAGGTCATCGAACTCACCAGCACCGATTATGAGGGCAGTAGGCTCCTCATGCTCGAACTTGATCGTCCTTTGTCGGCGTTCAAGCCAGTTTCCCTGGCTGAGACCACCAGGCATGGCCTCAATGGTTCCGTGTGCTCTACGAAGACCCAAGGGTTCTTCAAAGGACTTCAATTCCTGTAGCGTGGTACACACCGAGTAGGCCTTCCATTCGCCGGCTTCGTTCTGCATGAGTCGAATTACACCCGTTCCATGACCCACGCGCGTGTCAAAGAAGAACATCGAGGTAATCCATTTCAGGCCCTCTATTGGAGATTCCAGTTTTGGCTGGAACTTGCCCTCGTGTTGTATGCGGAACGCCGACAAGCCCGCACGGGACTGATTTTGAGCCAGGAAGTCTTGTATCTGATCGCGATTTTGTATCGTGCGCAAGTCCCAGTTCACTGCCAGCAAGTCTCTCCACCAGGAATCTTCATGAAGGAGGACTGAGAGCTGGTGAAAGGTGCCTGTGGTTAGGACTGCTTCCAGGTTGGTGAGCCATCGCTGCACAATGCCTCGAGGGTCCAGCGCGCCAATGATCGAGGGCGTCTTCGGGAGCTGGATTACGTACTGTGATTGAGCCAGAGACATTGTGGAGGTTGAGTCAAGTCAACAAACGATAGAAAATGAGGGTCGTGAACTGGCCAGCGAGACTGAGACTGCCAGGCTTATAGAGAAACATTTGTCTGAAAGATGTATGTATCTAAAGCAGTCGGACATTCTCCGAGCTGCTGCTTGCTGTCCGCAACGAAGGCCGTGATAATGATCGGAGGCATCTATTGGAGAGGGCGAGCGGAGGAGCGGAGGAGTGGAGTCTAGACTGTGTGGGGGAAGCAGGAAGCTGGAGTCGATCTCCTTCTGCCATTTGCTCTTTGAACATGTTGGGTCACGCTCGGGGTCTCTCTGTCCGAGAGGGGTTGACTCGAGAGAGATAATTATGGTCATGATAACGATGCAGCAAGATGCAGCAAGGCGGAGTAGAGCTTGGCTTGACTCTCTTTCCAGTTGTCTGTCACTCCTCGTCACGAGACCTTCCGCCGAGGAGGCATTGCTCGTAATCGCCCTTTTGTGATTCAACCACTGAGTGACTTGTCCAAAACACGATCTCTTGTTACCAATATACCAACTGCCTTTGAATCCAACATCTAAAGGTCTACCCTCGTATTCCAAGCAAGCCTTGGCTTATTCATGTTTACTTGAATGCGGGACAACTGATGCAATCTCCAGCCCTGCAGGTCGAAGAAACAACCCTTCAGGTACTGACCCTCCCTGACTACGTACGTGGTGCAGGGATCAGCCTTCAATGAAATGGCTGGTGGTCGGTCTGTCGCCTTCCAATTTGCCATTGAAATGGAATACGAACCACAAAGCTTCCAAGCCACCGTGACATTATTTTGTCCACTTTGATTGCCAGTGTAACAAGGGGCGGTGACTGCACTCTGCATTCTTCCGCAACCGGCCAACAACACCACAGTGACCATACAATTTGGCCCTCAGGGGTCGTACTCGCAATGACATCGGCTGTGTTGCTGAGCCCAGTCGCTCTTGTGTCTGACTGACAAATTTGAACTCCTCAGCATTGATAATAAAACCACTTTTGTCAAGGTCGTACTTTCCTTCGATCCGCCTTTACTCTGCGCCGTACTCAGCCCAGGGTCTCCTTGCTTCGTTCTCGTCAACAACAATCGCGAAAGCGAAACATAAAACCCCCCGACCCTCGCACAACGAACCGATTTGCGATTTCTGATTGACTCCGCTCGCTCCCATCTTTACCACAAATTATCTTGAATCATGTGGACCAAGACTCTCTCGCTGGCCTCGCTTGGCCTCCTTTGCCTCCAGGCCACTGCGGCCGACACCAGTGCACCCGTTGTGTGGGACAACAACGACTCCGTCTGGCAGGTGCAGCTTCTGCACAAGGACAATACCACCGTTCAGGGTCATCTCAAGGCGAGTCCTGGGCCTGATAACGTCGGCATAACAATTCATGCCAAGTTCTGGGGTATTCCCACGGATCAGCAACCTCTGCGTACGTATTGCACTCCCAGAGAGCTTGCACTTTGTTTGGATCGACTTCGTGCCTTGCTAACCGGCCCTTCGCATCTTAGTATACCACATTCATAAGAAGCCCGTTCCCGAGGACGGCAACTGCTACAGCACCAGCAGTCACCTTGACCCCTATGGCCGTACAGATACTCCTCCCTGCGACATCAAGGCGCCCCAGACCTGCGAGGTCGGCGACCTCAGTGGAAAGCATGGCCCCATCTGGGCGGCTGATGGGGAACCGGTGGCCGTCTCGTACACCGACTGGTTCCTGTCCAATGTCGAGGACACGCCTGCGTTTTTTGGCAACCTATCGGTGGTGGTGCATGCGTCCGACAACACTCGGTTGACATGTGGGAACTTCGAACAGGCCGCCTGATACGCTTCGGGAGCAGTGTTGGTGTTATTTCACGTGTACGTTTGTTAGCGATGACGGCGTGGGGGTGTCCTTGGACAGTCCTTGTACTTAGCTATTATTAGTTGACCGCACGACATTATTAGATATAGAGATTCTGGATTAATTATTTGTGTTGCATGCATTCTTTGTGCAGAGGCTACAGTACATAGTACATACTCCATAGTACATGCTGTGTGCTCAGGCTGAGTAGTGCCGGGACAAACCATCAGGCGAAAGCCGGTAACTGCGGAGAAAGGCTCTGCCGGGAGACCATTGGGACCAGTCGGTAAGATATTGGTAACGTTACAGACAGGCCTTCCCCAGTCCGGAGGGAGTCGGTTTTCCGTTTTCCGAGACGCAAGATGGTGTGTGTTTTTCCTTGCACCGATGGTGTGTTCCTTACTTTAAGTTACCCCGCGGGGATTCAGATGAAAAATCGGATGGAGGAGGCTGTGCCTTGATTTAGCTTCGGGGTCAAAAAGCATGGGGGAGATTGAGGCAACATCACGACTAACTTCTAATCTATCATATATACACCGTATTCACAGTACAAATTCATAGATCTTTTTAGCGTCAATCAACGATGCCAACTCAGTTAGCGATTGATTCGAGTAATGGTTGAATAATAACAATTGGGGTACAGTGTCCGCCACCCAAGCCAGCGAAAGAGGGGGGGGGAAAGGGAAGGGAGGGACCCAGAGCAAACAGCACCTTACTCGATCCTGTTTACCGAGGAGTCTTCTGTAATCCACTGCGTCTGAGAGGAGCATCCATGGATTGATTCTGGTCCCCATACTTTGTAATAACCAGTAATCAACCACTAAACCAGTAAGTCAACTACTTTACTTTACACTCTACACACTACCTACACAGTAAGTATACGCGGGTAAGCAGTTAAGGGCCGTCCTTTCCCCAACTTTTCACTCCAGCCCGTCATCTCCTCCTCCTCCTCCTCCTCCTCTTTCCTTTCTCCGCCTTTGCGACTTCTCTTCCCAACATCTTTCTAATTCTCCCACACCCACCACCACACTTTATCCCACACACTAGCACTCTTCCTCCCACGATTCCTCCCACACACCCTTCTCCCCCCTCTTCGTCGCTTGTCACCCGATCCTCCGATATTAGCTTCCCTTTTCTCACTGGCCTATTCCTTTCCAACTCCTAGCCAGTTCAAACTAAAAGAGTGTTCAGTCCTCCTAGTCGACAATCACACTGATAGTGGGGCCGCAGTCAGACTGCGCCAATTTATGGCATAAACAAGCCACCGGCAAAGCATTCATCTCCTCCCGGCTACGACTCATCCTGAAGATGAACATGCGTCCGGATCAACTTAGTGGACCGTGGGATAGACGATCATGAACAACGACACGCGCCAAGCCTCCGGGGGCGGCAGTAAATCCAAGCGACGTTTAACGGAGGCCGACGAAGAGGCCAAGCAGACCCCTGCTGCAGACGACCTCGCCTCCAATCCCAAACGCCAACGGGTCTCACGCGCTTGCGACAGCTGTCGCTCCAAGAAGGACAAGTGTGACGGAGTGCAACCCGTTTGTTCAACCTGCGCCTCGCTCTCGCGCCCATGCACCTACAAGGCCAACCCCAAGAAACGCGGCCTCCCAACCGGCTACATTCGCACCCTCGAGCTGCTATGGGGGCTCGTCTTCAGCAAAATTCAGGGGAGCGAGGAGGTCGTGCGCGCCCTCTTAAGGGCCGCCAATATCCCCAGCCACCTCGCGACCATGGGCAAGGAAGCCGAAGGGTCTGACACCCTGCTCTCGTCGTGGAAGAACAGTATCGTCCTCAAGGAGATTGAGAGGCTTCTGACCTACCTGGAGCAACCGGAAGATGACCCAGGAGGGGTCCGACTCCCAGGGGAGACTTACTCGCCGCAGGACGCCGAAGGCAGTAGTGTCATTTCGACCGATGCGCTGGAATGGAATCTCTCAGAAGTGCTGGGAGAGGCGCGAGAAGGTTCTCTGTCCATGGTCTCCCCCATCAAGACCCCGACAGCGGCGTCCACCATGACGAGGACTGCCGCCATCCGTGTCACCAGAGACACCTCCACGCAGACCATAGCGCCACTCGACACCCTAGACGAGCTGTCCAACCCCTCTCTCGCTCGTCTGCCCTCCCACCTCACCTCCAATTCCGACCCTATCATGCAAAAACCTCCCCAGCTCCCCTCCAATGCATGGGCTCTCTTTGACATCTACTTCACCTATACACACTGCTGGTTTCCCATCCTTGAAAAACATGATATTCTCCGAACGGCCTTTCGACACAATGACGGCGATGACGAGTTCCATATTTCACTTACTAATCCGGGCTCAGGAGATCACGCCGCATTATGGGCGGTGCTGACTCTTGCCTCCATCCAAGAAGCATCAATATCCGCAACCCGTCAGCTGGCAGAGCTTTCCGCTGAGCGGCCGGACCCTAGCCAACTGTATGCGACAGCAAAAAGTCTCATTCCGGGCGCAGATGGGGTCCACGAGCTGGGACATGTTCAGGCTCTGTTGATCTTATCTCTGGTCAAGGTGGGGCAGCAGGATTGGACGGCCGCGTGGTTGCTGGTGGGACAAGCGGTCCGGGTATCCCAGGCTCTGGGTTTGAACCAACCACCTACTGGGCAGTCTCAAGCCCCTGAAGATGGGAAAAGTACGGGGCGGTCCAAGCATGTATTCCTGGGATGCTTCATTCTGGAAACACTCGTAGCCATGCAGACAGGCCAGGTGCCGTCGTTGCGCAAAGACGAGCTGCTGAAGATCGGCCCAGTCAATGAGGATGGGTTGGAAGAGTGGCATCCGTGGGAGGACCAGACTGGCCTTCGCCCGATCGAGTCGTCTCGAGCATCATTCCATCGCGGACCCTTACACGCTCTGAGCGCGTTCAATCGCCTCACCTCACTGTTGTGCATTCTGAATGATTTGTGCTGCTTGAAGCAGACTTCGGCAGGTCCGATATCGCAGCTGGAGGCGCTGGAGCGCCAACTACAGCTCTGGGTGTCTGCGCTTCCGAAAACGTATCGTGTGGGAATCCAGCTGAACCAGACGAAGGTTGCCTCGCCGCATATATTTAACTTGGAGATGGTCTACGAGGGCGTCGCTACGAATCTCAGTCTGCTGATCGCCTCCCACAGAGACGATCGCATGGTTCCTGATATACCTCGGAAGAAGCGAGCCCTGGAAAGCTCCAAGCGGCTGTTGTCGCTGCTCCAGACATATATGGAGACGTACAGCTTGTCGGCTACCTGTCCGATCTTTGGCATGGTGTTGACATTTGCCACCTTCTCGGGATCCGAGAGCGCGAATGCAGCGCTTCCCTTCGAACTCGACCCCGGTCTGAAGCATAAGCTTCAATCCTTTTCGGCACATCTTGCGACTGTCTGGAATGTGAAGGGAAGGGAGTCCGGGGGATTGATTCCGCCCGATAGGATGCCGGGTGTGCCCACGCCTGTCGCTCCCGCCGCGAACCGACAGAGGAGTCTGTCGAATAGAGAATCGATCTCTCAGAACGCTTTCCCACAGTCCAATCTACAGACGCCCACGGAAGCTGCCCGGCGCAAAAGCCCGATGGACGAGCCCCGGTCCAATTTCGCAACACCCGACGCTTTTTTCTCTCACAGTTGGATGCGAACTTCCAATCTTGAGGAGAATGTTGCGTTATCGATACCTACTCCAGCACCCTCATTGAACATCACCACCACCCATGGCAACGAGCCACCACTTCCTCCATCCCAGCTCAAAGAGTCCATCACCCACCACCCGCGGACCTCTATCTCCTCCTCCAAGCCGATGAATGGCACACCCATGATACCCGACCTGACCTCTCCATTCCACCCCGTCGGTCCTCAGTACCAGCAAGCCTACAGCGACCCTAATCTTGCATTTGGCTCTTTTGTGGACATCGACGGGTATGGAACGCGACGGCCCAAGATTGCACCTGATTTGGATGCGTTGTTTGACGAGCTGGCGTCGCTGGATGGGACTGAAAAGTAAGTTGACCTGTTGTTTGTGTGGGGGTATGATTTTAACTGGAAATATAGAACGGACAATCAACCCGAATTTATGCAGAATCTGGGTTTCGTGCCTGACGCTGGGGTTCCGGAGATATACTCGTACTCGACGCAGGTGGAACCGTTTCTGCTAGCTCAGACACAGCAACAGGTGCCATGTCCGGAGCCGGGGATGGTACGACGGGAGTCTCAAGCGGTGGAGAGTGGGAAGCGAGCTTAGCCTACGATCTGTGTTGGCTTTGAGGAGGCCGAACACACTACGAGGTGCTAGGGGGCTTAGAAGCACAACGTTGGAGGAGATGCTGGAGGGCGGAAAAGCAAACCGCCATGTAAATATTGACACAAACCAGGTGTCATACATACACATATATATCATATATCAAGACATATACCCAAGCATATCCTCTAGTCCATTCCCTACAAAGTGTATACCCTTTGTCTCCCAGAACCTTTTTTTTGTTTTCGAACCGGAACCCAGACCCAAACCCCAATCAAAATGAAGACAGACCTCGCTTAATACTCCAATTTCTTGAACTTCCTCACCACATGCTCCACCGCAATCGTATACCCATCCACTCCCAAGCCGACAATAATCCCACTCGCCTTGTCCGAGAAATAACTGTGATGGCGCCAGGGCTCCCGTGCATGCACATTACTGACATGCAGCTCGATGAAGGGGATGTTCACCCCGAGCAGGGCGTCACGGATCGCTACGCTCGTGTGCGTGTACGCTCCCGGGTTGATAATGATCGCGTCGACTTTTTCAGCCCGGGCTTGCTGGATCCGGTCAACGAGGGCGCCTTCGTGGTTGGATTGGAAGGCTTGGAAGGTGGCGCCCAGCGCGGTGGCGCGTTGCCGGCAGCTGGCTTCCACGTCGGAGAGGGTGGTGCTGCCGTAGATGTGAGGTTCGCGGGTGCCGAGGAGGTTGAGATTAGGGCCGTTGAGGAGGAGGATCGATTTTTGGGAGGACATTTTGGATGGATGGTTGGTGGAGTTGATTTTTTGGGGCGGGGAGGAGAAAAATGTAGAAAGGAGGGTTAATAGGTTGTAGGTCGGTAGGATAAGTAGGTCCCCTATGCTTTAAAATACCTATGGATAGGTTTACTTAGCGGGCAATGAAACAAGCGGAATGCGGGGGTTTTATTTCAAGATCAAATTTAGTCTTCTGTTTCAGTTGAAGTCAATTGAAGTAACTTACCGTAGTTGAGTAGTCTCTTTGCTGAAGGGAAAGGCTTAGTCCTTATCCTGATCTTTGCCGATACCCTTATTCCTTTGGAATGGATGTTGTGGGGGTGGGAATTGATGGTATACTTTATGAACCTGAATAGAGGGATAGTATTTTCTGCTATGAGGGGGCTTCAATGTCTAAGGGAGTAGTCAATTGGTCTGCGCCTACGCTCTTCCATTTTTACTTATACTCTGTAGTTCATCATGTCTATGATCCGCACACTGCCTGCGGAGAAGTATTGTCCCAAGCTCCTGCGCGGAATCCCTGCACGAAATGCAGGCAGGGATTATTCATCTCGCTGGGAATTCGCGCAGAATTGGCTGGTTTCCAGTATTCCTTGGAGTTTCGAATGTACAGTACCCCAATGCAATGCAATGCAACGCGCACAAGCAGAGACCCCCGACCCCTAGGCAAAAGATTTCCCCCGACGGCAGAGGAAAAGGGCTTTGCCGGAGCTGGTGGGTGCGGGGTGTGCCGAGCCTGCCGAGCCGAGGTCGCTTGTTCTTGTTCTTGCACTCGTACTGTAAAGTGTACACAAATTCCAGAGGGTGGGTAGTCACTGAGTACGGGGTGCTGTTCCATCTGTGCTTACATTACCGGTCACCTTAGGCTGCGAATTGAGCAGGATTTGATGGGCAGCTGACCTTTCTTCGCGGTAGGAGTGTGGACGGGTTATGTTCTACCGGTGGAAGTGTTTTGTTGGGTGGTTTCCTATGCGGATGATTCCATGCTGTCATTACTGACCATTGCATGCAAGGCAAGCAAGATTATGTGATGAGTGAATTGCTTAGTGATCATCGTTGCACGAATCTTGAATTGCGTCTCATGTGGCTGCCCAGTAGGTTAAAAGGTTGCAATACTTGAGCACTCACGATCTGGTGTAACTGCCGGCTCCACTTTCGCTTTAGTAGCTTATAAACTTGTCGCGTTATTAATCAATCTATTCTCGCGCCGTGACTGGGAAGTGGGGTCGGGGCCAGTCATGAATGATGGGACGGACGGTCCGTCGTCATACTGGACGGCTTAAAGGTTCTATCTGAGCTCCGGGGGAGCTTGGGGTAGGTAGGGCTTTAGGGGAAGGGGGCGCAGCAGATCCAATGCACCAACCTCAACTCTATGACAGCTTCCAAAGAACGGCATAAGCAGTGGTGATCATGATGAGTTAGGCCAGCAACCCTTCAGTGTGCTGCTCTCATGTACTCACGCCAATTGAGCTCAGGAGCATGATGAACTCACAGGGCAATGGAAATCTCAGACTGTACAATGCTTACAGAGGATCTCATCTCAACAGCTTCATTGTGTCAGCTGTGCCATTCGAGAAGAGGCAACATTGCCCATTCCCGGAAGAAGCAAACTACAGATCTATGACTCGACACAATTCATTCTCAATGCATCAGTGGCAATGCAATTGATTAGTACCCAGACAGACAGACACTGACTGCACTGCTAGCAACGACTCTCGGCCGACCCACGTGAGTCCATGGGGCCCCCACTGATAAGTCGGTTATCAGCGGTGAAAAGAAGCGGGAAACCTCCTCACTATCGCCCGTCCGAGCTTGCGCCCTCCTCATCTCAGGGTCTGACTCTTACTGCAGCCTTTTCTTTCTCTCTTTCAAATTCCACATTGTCTAGACTATAGATTAGAAAGACTTTTGGCGAAATTGCAGCAAATCAAGCGAAATCACAACGGTGCCTCAGTGACAAACCTTCTACCCCGCACATCACCCGCACATCCATCCAACCATGGCAGCCACCGAGTTCAGCCAGGAACAACTGGACGAGATATACGCTTTCGCAGTGGACTTGGGTCGCAGGGCCGGCCAGCTTCTGCTCGAGAGTGTCGAGAAGCGACTCGACGGCGGCAGCCAGGCGATCGAAGAGAAAGACAGCGCCGTCGACATCGTGACTCAGACGGACGAAGGTGCGGCTTTCGTTCCGCTGCATGGTTGAAGCATACGCACAAGCTTACGTTGCATTCCAGATGTCGAAGCATTCATCAAGGCCTCCATCCAAGACAGATACCCCTCGCACAAGTGCGTTCTACATCCCCACCCAGCTGCGGAGATGAGATCATCAACTAAATTCCCGTTGCCCCCGCAGATTCATCGGAGAAGAGACATATGCTAAGGGCCAGTCCCGCGAGTATCTGATCGACGAGCAGCCAACATGGTGTATCGACCCTTTGGATGGTATGCGACCCTCTTACTGTAACTCACTGCGATTATCAACTCACGCAATCCCAGGAACGGTCAACTTCACCCACATCTTCCCCATGTTCTGCGTCTCCATCGGCTTCATCGTCAACCACCGGCCGGTGATCGGCGTCATCTACGCCCCCTTCCAGGATCAATTGTTCTCGTCCTGTATCAATCGCGGCGCCTGGCTGAACGAGAAGCGCCGTCTCCCCCTCATCCACAAGCCCTCCATCCCGCCCATGCCGCCCACCGCCCCGGGCAAATGCATCCTCTCGTGCGAATGGGGCAAGGACCGCCGCGACATCCCCGACGGGAACATGTACCGCAAGATCGAGAGCTTTCTGAACCTGGCGGCCGAGACCGGCAGTCGCGGCGGCAAGGGAGGCATGGTGCACGGGGTGCGTAGTCTGGGCAGCGCCACCCTGGATCTCGCCTACACGGCGATGGGGTCGTTTGATATCTGGTGGGAGGGGGGTTGTTGGGAGTGGTATGTTCTTGCGCCGGGCCATTAAACTCGGTGGAATACTGACTACAGCACTACAGGGATGTGGCTGCGGGTATTGCCATTCTACTCGAGGCAGGCGGGTTGGTCACGACGGCCAACCCCCCGGAGGACCCCGACACGGCTCCTATCGAGGACGTCAAGCTGGGAAGTCGGCTGTATCTTGGTATCAGGTATGTTCCACTCCCTCCGAATAAAAAAAAAAATCAGGCTGTGGCTCTAAACAGTAGCAGACCTGCTGGTCCGTCGGACACCGAGACTGGCCGTCAGTCGCAGGAGCGGACCGTGCGCGAAGTATGGAAGCGCGTGCGTCAACTGGACTTTGCCCGCCCCGGGGCTTGACCATGCATCGGTACACATCAGTACTAGCCATAAAGTAAACATAGCTACCTACTGGTCTACTCAACTATCTATCGATGGTGGCACGACTCATGCTAGAAGGAAGTATATATACAATTCATCTATTCCTTTTCAGATATTCTGTAACAACAAGCAAGGCTCCGAGTATGCTAGAATTCTATACAAAGAATCATAAACCATAAAGTGGTCGTCCGAGAAAAAAAAAAAAGAAAATCAAGTTCAAGCAGACTTGGGCTGCGTTCTCTCGGCGATCGTCTTAGCGACAAGTTCCTTGATCTCATCGACCAGACCGGGCGTGCCGATGATATCGGCACCGGTCCAGAGACGGGCCTGCTCCAGACCCTGCCAGATCAGGGCCTCGGAACCCTGAATGACCTTCCAGCCCGCAGCGTCGGCGATTTCGGCGATCTCGGTCCAGGGGACGGGGTGGTAGCACATCTCCAGAATAACTCCCTTGGGCTTGTCGTCCGCCTTGCTGCCCAGCAGGGCCTGCAACACGGCGCGGGCGTTGATCTCCTCGGGGGTCTTGGGCGGGTAGTTGGGAATGCCCGACACAATAGCGGCGGGGGTCTCGAGGGAGGCGGCGACCTCGGGATCGGTGACGGGGACGATGGGGGCGAGCGGGGTGGTGCTGCCGGCGTTGCGCTGGCGGTCCTCCTCGAGGATGGCGGCGACCTCGGCGGCGTCGCGGTTGACAATGTAGATCTTACTGGCGCCGAGCCACTTGCGGAAGACGTAGACGGCGGTGCGGGCGGTGCCGCCGCCGCCGACAACCAGGGCGGGCCTGCCGCGGAAGGCGGCCGAGTCGGGAGAGTTCTGCACCAGCGCCTCGCGGATCCCGTTGCAGTCGGTGTTGGTGCCGACGTAGCGGCGCTCGCCCGTCGTGGCGTCGGTCTGCAAGAAGATGGTGTTGCAGGCGCCCGCCTGGCGCGCGTCCTCCGTCAGATCGTCCAGGTGCGGCATAATCTCGACCTTCCACGGCATCGTTACCGACGAGCCCACGAACTTCGGGTTCGATTTAATGGAGGCCAAGAACTTGTCGATCGGCGGCGACCGCGTGTACGGCGGCGGGTAAGTCTCCGACTTCCCCGTCACGCTCGACAGCGGAATCTGAATCCAATTCAACCCCAGCTTCTCGTACACGGTCTTGTGCAGCGGCGGCGAGAGGGAGTTCAGGAGCGGGTGGCCGTACAGGTAGGCGACTCCATCCCGGTCCGCGGGGATGGTGATAGGCTCTTCGGGGAGGTTGGAGGCCATGGTGGTGGTGTCTGTGTGGTTGATGGGAGGGGGATTTTGATGGGTATAGGACAAAAAAGAAGTGAATTGGCCTGCAATTGCGTTTCTTGTAGTAGAGAAGGTAAGAAAAGAAAGGAAGGAAGCCAAGAGCAGTAACCAGATTTAAGAGCCAAATGACGGAGGGGGGAAGTGCTTTTTTTAAGGTGTCGAGGCTGCCACCAACATTTTTTTGCGGGAGAGGTCTTTTCGGCTGTGACTTTTACCTCCATCACTTTTCTTCCTGTCACTTTCCCGGCTTTTCCTTTATCTTTTTCGGCATTCCTGCACTGCCCCTCATTTCTCCCTCTATTGCAGTTCTCTCTTCCGTCCCACCCTCTCATTCAGGTTCCTGGATCGTGCTTTGATCATGGGATCCACTGTCAGGATGAACCGTGATGCAGGTGATGAACTCTGGCAGCCAAACGGGCAGAACCCTTTTCCCGCCACTCGCTTATCTCCGAGATTCCGATGCCCGCACCGGCTTTAGTCTTTTTCTGCTAGTCTCACTTTCATCCTTCTTCCCCGTGGGGAGATTTCTCCGGCGAAGCACTTTCCCCAGCCACAGTCGCTATCACTTCATCCTCATTGGGAGCGTCCACTGTGCGATCTTCGTATCACCACCCGCTTAGGGCTTGGCCCAAGAGTCCGCTGAATGCGAAGCCTTGGGGCTTGCATGTTCGTCTCCCACGAATTGAGCCCGTGGATTTCGGCGGGCGACGCTCCCTTCCCCAAAGTCCCCACAAACTGACACCCCGTAACTCAACCCATCCTCGCCTATTCTGCTCTTTCTGAATGAACTAGTTGGATCGCAGGGCCGAACATCGGAGTCGGTGTCCCATGGAGCCAGCCCAATCTAGCCCAATAGACGCAGTCTGAAAGCCACATGACATGGTTTACTTCGGCCGTGGTGCTAGTCATGGATGGCTTTTTCTAGGCCGGGGCGAGGGCCAAGCTGGTCTGGATCCAATCGTTCTCTTCACAGGTGGTGAAGGGAATTTGCGCCCCTCCTCCTTTCTCAGTCCCTTGGCTGCGGTGTACTTCGACTTTTGCTGGGCGTTGTTTACCATCAGGCTTGTTGTGGATCGTTTTCCCGCTCCCATCGTTTTCCCACGATACTTTCTCTGGTGTAGTGCAATTAACTTTGATATCTGGGTTTTCAATTTGCCTGAGTTTGCCTCCCTCCGCACCCCAGATTTTGCTTAGACTGGGGAAGGTCGTGGAGTTATATAAGCCTACTTCCTCGACGAGGAGGACTTTGTTTCTTTTTCACCATCACCATCCTCTCCATCATACTATATCAAGAGAACCGACTCTCACACTCCTCACCTCCTTCTTCACCTCTTGTCCCTTCTTCTCTCCCGAGCTCTCTGTCTCTTCCCTTGAATTACTAGCTCCCTCTCGTCCTGTGCTTCAATTCAACAAGACACAACTTCTAACCCAATTAATGATCCCAGTGGGTGAAATCATCCAGAATGGGTATTCTATCAATGGTCGAGGATCGGCCGACGCCGAAGGAGGTCTACAACTGGAGAATCTATCTTCTGGCTGCGGTCGCTTCGTTCACATCATGCATGATCGGCTACGACAGTGCCTTCATCGGCACAACCCTGTCTCTGCAGTCTTTCAAGGACGAATTTGACTGGGCCTCCATGTCCACGGCCAAGCAGAACCTGGTCAGTGCCAACATCGTCTCCTGCTACCAAGCCGGGGCCTTTTTCGGAGCATTTTTTGGCTACCCGATCGGGCATTTCTGGGGTAGGAAGTGGGGCCTGCTGTCCTCCTCTCTGGTCTTCATTCTGGGGGCGGGCCTGATGCTCGGGGTCAACGGTAACCGCGGTCTGGGCCTGCTCTACGCTGGCCGTGTCCTGGCCGGAATCGGCGTCGGCGCTGGCTCCAACATCACCCCCATCTACATCTCTGAACTGGCCCCGCCTGCAATCCGTGGCCGATTGGTTGGCGTCTACGAGCTAGGGTGGCAAATTGGGGGTTTGGTGGGCTTTTGGATCAACGTGAGCTTCTCCTACGTCTGATTTTTAGCTTGGAGTTTTGAGCTAATCATGTGAGCACAGTACGGTGTCAGTGAAACGCTGGCCCCCAGCCACAAGCAGTGGATCATCCCCTTTGCGGTGCAGCTGATCCCCGCGGGCCTGCTCTTTCTGGGAATCTTGTTCGTTCGGGAGTCCCCGCGCTGGCTGTTCCTCCGTGGGAGGCGCGAGGAGGCGATCAAGAACCTTTGCTGGATCCGCCAGATCCCTGAGGATCATATCTACATGATCGAAGAGATTGGGGCCATTGACCAGTCCATCGAAGCCCAGCGGAACACGATCGGACTGGGCTTTTGGAAGCCGTTCAAGGCCGTCTGGTCGAACAAGAAGGTCCTGTACCGACTGTTCCTCGGCAGCATGCTCTTCTTCTGGCAAAACGGCTCCGGCATCAATGCCATCAACTACTACTCGCCCACTGTGTTCAAGAGCATTGGGCTCAAGGGCACCAACTCGAGTCTGCTTACCACGGGCATTTTCGGTGTAGTCAAGACCGTAGTGACTTTCGTTTGGCTCTTGTGGCTGATCGATCGCGTGGGAAGACGAAACCTCCTGCTGATCGGCGCCATCGGCGGCTCCGTGTGCATGTGGATTATCGGGGCGTACATCAAGATCGCCGACCCCGTCAACAACACCACCGACAAGCTCAACGGTGGCGGTACTGCAGCCATCTTCTTCTTTTACCTGTGGACCGCGTTCTACACTCCCACCTGGAACGGCACCCCCTGGGTCATTAACTCGGTAAGCACCAACCCCTGCTCTGCTGCACTGCAAGTTTCCAGAGGGACCGAAACGAAGCTAACAATCCATTTTAGGAGATGTTTGACCCCAATGTTCGGTCGCTGGCGCAAGCCTGTGCCGCAGGATCCAACTGGCTTTGGAACTTCCTCGTCTCGCGGTTCACCCCGCAGATGTTCGCCAAGATGGAGTACGGGGTGTACTTCTTCTTCGCCTCGCTGATGATCCTCTCGTTCGTCTTTGTGTACTTCTTGGTTCCCGAGACGAAGGGTATCCCGTTGGAAACCATGGATCCTCTCTTCGAGGTCAAGCCCGTGTGGAAGGCGCACGCCGCTGTTCTGGAGAAGATGCGGGAGGACGAAGAACGCTTCCGCCGCGATCTGGAGGAGTCCGGCTTCACCAAGAGTGAAGTCCACCAGGTGGAGGACACGGCCAACAAGGTCTAATTAATGCTTGGGTGGGATTGCTTGAGTGCTAGCCTAAGGCTAGCAATTACCTATGATTGTGTTAATGTATTTTCTTCATCTTGTTCTTTTGGACATATCGATTGTGAGATAGTCGGACCATGTTGATGACATACCCTCTTTGAATTTTGAAAGTTGTTTTGATAATTGTCCACATTGTATCACTTGTTGGAACCTGCAAACTCTATTGGTAGTGAATTGTAAAGCAAAGGCTTGGAACTCCCTTGGCAGAGCCATGGCCAAGGCCTGTAACCCGAGAGTCTAACGCTATCAAACTTTGTGACTTTTAGAGGCCAGTCACAAAAGTGGTGGCGTTCATCAGGAGGCGACAAGGTGAAGAACCATGCTATAAGCTGGTTCCCGAGAACAAAAGAATACAAACCAACAATCATGATCTGGTCTTCTCAATTCGGGAGAACAAGCAGAGAAGCCAGTTCATCAAGTGAGGGGGGGATAAAAGGGTTGAAAAGGGAATTCAGCTCCCGCCGGGTCCCGAAGCCACTGCCGCACTGGTAAGTATGTATTGTGTGACGGACGGATAAATGCAGTTGAGGCTGTGGCTGGGCAGAGCGCTTTCCCGCCGGTGCTTTCTTCCCCTTCCCGTCCACAAAACATTAGTGGAGGTAACGAAGCAAGCAATAGTACCGACCAGCTCTAACTGGATTTGATGCAATGATCTTCCACTGCTGTGGGAAAAGAGTATAAGGCAGCTGTCCAATACATGAAATTCATGCTTTATTCATTGACCACCCACCTCTCTCCCCCCCCTGAGCTGAGACGACAACGCTTAGAAATAGGTGACGCGGCCCTTTCATTCGTCCATTCGACTCGATAACGCCCAGAAATCATCACATCTGTCACATCATATCCGTTCTTGACAGGTCATAATATCCCCGACTGCTGCTGTTTCTTTCTTATCTGTCCCTTCCTTCACTTCCTCCCCATCTTTTTTCCCTCCTCAACTGACCTCACATCCTACAATACACACCACCATGCCGAACCGTCTAGGAATTGCTTCGATGTCGCTGGGCCGACCGGGCATCCACAGTCTGTCCAGCAAGCTGCACCAGGCCGCTCTGCACGGCTACGAGGGCATTGAGCTGTTTTTCGACGACCTCGACCACTTCGCCAAAACCCTGTTCCAGGGGTGCCACATCGCGGCGGCCAAGCAGGTACGCCGGCTGTGCGACTCGCTGGGGCTGACCATCATCTGCCTGCAGCCCTTCTCCTTCTACGAGGGCCTGCTGGACCGCGCGGAGTCGGAGCGCATGGTCACCGAGAAGCTGCCGCGGTGGTTCGAGCTGGCGCGTCTCCTGGACACCGACATGATCCAGATTCCGTCCAACTTCCTGCTGGCCGACGCGGAGACGGGCGAGCTGCGCACGACGGGCGACCGCGCGGTGATCGTGAGCGACCTGCAGCGTGTCGCCGATCTGGGGCTGCAGCAGAAGCCGCCCTTCCGGTTCGTCTACGAGGCCCTCTGCTGGGGCAACCACGTCGACACCTGGGACGCCTCGTGGGAGATCGTGCAGCAGGTCGACCGCCCCAATTTTGGGTTGTGTCTGGACACCTTCAACCTGGCTGGTCGCGTCTACGCCGACCCCGCCCATCCCTCGGGCAAGACCCCCAACGCCGACGCCGACCTTGCCGCCTCGCTGGCCAAGCTGCGCCAGTCGGTCGATGTCAAGAAGATCTTCTACATCCAGATCGTGGATGGCGAGCGTCTCAGCGCCCCCCTCGACGCCACCCACCCCTTCCATGTCCCCGGCCAGCCCGTCCGCATGAACTGGTCTCGCAACGCCCGCTTGTTTGCCTTTGAGGAGGATCGCGGCGGCTACCTGCCCGTTCAGGAGGTCGCCCAGGCCTTCTTTGATACCGGCTTCGAGGGCTGGGTCTCGCTCGAGCTGTTCTCGCGGACCTTGGCTGATCCTCACCCGGATACGCCCAAGCAGCACGCTCGCCGCGGACTGGAGTCGTGGAAGAAGCTGGTCACCCGGCTGGGTCTGAGTGATGTCTCGCCGTCCGCGGAGTTTGAGCCGGCCGGGAACTCGTCGGTGGAGACTCCTGCTGTGGCTGCTCCTTCGTCGCCTCTGCAGCACCGTCTGTGAGGGTGGTGCTTGACCGTGGGATACCACGCGGATGCTCCATCTGTCGCTGGAGCTAAACCATGGATGAGCTTTCAAGCTCAATGCCCTCCATACATACAACTCAACATCATCCTAAACACAAAGATGATGTGAATAAAAATATACCCCGTCTTCAGCCTGACAGGCTGGCTATCGATCAGCTCGATCACTCCAGCCTTGGGGTCGGGCTGATACTCTGCACATACTACCGCTAAATTTACTCGATTAGCAAGGGATTCTGTATCTGGTATGACTGTAATGACCTCTGTTTCGGTTGGTGGATGTTTTTTTATGTTTTTTTTTTTTCTTTTCTTAGAGATAGAGAATACGATCTTTGACAATAATTGTCTTATCTGAAGGAAGAAGCGGTTGTCTAAAGTATAAGTAGTCAATCCAGAGCAAAAGTAGTCCACAGGGCCCACCTAAACACCTATACACCCGCATACATGCATACATGCACAGCTGCCACTTGTCAAGCTACTCTGTATTTAAGTAGAATAAGTAAAATAAGTAAGTAATGCATGCGGGGTCAATGAGGGGTAAGCTCCCCCACCTTGGCACTTCCCATCAACATTTCCTAAACAAAAGAATCGCTTCGGCAACTACAACAACAACAACAATGCTCCAATCTGAACCTGAGTCTGAACTTGAGCCCAAGAAGGTCGCTATCATCGGTGCGCCAAATCCCTTCACCCAGACATCCCCGGGTCCACCCCCACCCCCCAGCGAATACTACGAAAGGTAATTAACTGATAAGCACAGGAGCCGGCCCCTCCGGTCTCGTCACCGCCAAAACCTTCCTGCACAACGCTCCCGTGGGAAGGTTTCGGGTCACCATCTTTGAGAAGGGTGATTCTATTGGGGGGTTATGGAATTGGACTCATCCCGAGGGGGCAACGGACGAGGGTGAGGGGGAGCATGCGGGACAGCAGGGAGGTTCGCATACACGGCGCAGGGAGTTTGTAAGCCCCTCCATGCGGACGAACCTCAGTCGATTCACGGTTGCGTTTGCGGATCTCGCCTGGGAGGAGGTCCTGGGATCCGTGCCGGTACCGATGTTCCCGCGGGCGTGGCAGGTGGGGAGATACCTCGAGGCTTATGCGGAGCGGTTTCTTGCCTCCCCTGGGGTGGTCATCAGATTCGGGTGTGAGGTGGTGAAGACGAGCACGAGTAGTCAGGGGGGTTGGGTGGTGGAGTGGGTGGATGGGTTTGTTTGCCCCGATTCCTGTCTGTCTGGATTTCCATGGACCAGAAGAAGAGGGTGCTGACAGCTACAGCAAGGACAAGTCCACGCACGAAGAACACTTCGACTACCTCGTCATCGCGTCCGGGTACTTTGCGCGTCCTTTCATGCCGGATATCCCCGGGCTTGCAGCATTCAGCGACAAGACCGTGCACAGCTCTGCACTCCGCGGCGCAGCGGATGTGCAACGCGTGCTTTCGGCTGGGGGACCAAGTGGCAAGGTGGTGATCATTGGGGGCAGTCTGTCCGGCGTCGAGGCTGCGTCTGCCGTGGCCTTGCATCTGTCCTCGCTGGGCGTATCACACCCCACCACCCAAATTCATCATATCTGTTCAAGGCCGTTCTGGGCAGTCCCGACCTACCTCCCCAGCCCAGCGGAGACACAGGGCCAACTCGTGCCCTTCCTCCCGCTCGACCTGGTCTTCTACGATCTCGCCCGTCGGCCACCGGGTCGGATCGAGTTTACTTCTGGTCCGCTTTCGCCGGCGCAGGTGGCCAAGACCAATAGCTACTTGCGGGCTCTACTGGGGAGCGAGTACGCGCGGATTGGTAGCGGCAGCAACAACAGCATCAAACTCCAAACACCATCCTGGACAGCCATCAGCAACGATCACGCTGAATACGTCCGCAGCGGCGCAATCCACACCACCATCGGCCGGGTCGCGCGTCTCGAACAGACCCCAAACCACAGCGCCACGAATATTCACATCACCCTGCCGACCGGGTCAAGCCGCATCATCGAAGATGTCGCAGCCGTCATCCTCGCCACTGGCTTCACCCCCGATGACTCGCTCGCCTTCCTGCCAGAGTCTATCCTCATGCAGCTGGAATACTCCCCCGACGACCCGTTCATCCCCCTCATCCTCGACAACAAGGGGACCGTGCGGACTGAGATCCCCGCCCTGGGGTTCGTGGGCTTCTACCGCGGCCCGTACTGGGGGGTGATGGAGATGCAAGCCCGGAGTCTGGTCGCGCGGTGGACGGCACAACCTGGAGATAGTCCCACGGGACACCACCCTCACCCTGACCCTCGTGGTAGCACCGAAAAGGCGAGAGAGCAACTGCGGCAGCTGCGACAAAATTCGACCCAGCGCAGCCAGTTTCCCATGGGTGACTATGTCGGGCTTATGGAGAGTTTTGCGCGGGAGCTGGGGATTCCAAGGGTGGAGCTGGGAGAATTACAGCAGCGAGTAAATCCTGTCATTCCGGCGAGATATCACGCGTTTGACGCCTGCACTGGAAGCACGAATAGTGGTAAGAGGAGGCGGAATAGATCCGAGGACATGATGTCTATAAACAAAGATGATAGTACCCGACGAACGCCAACCCAGCCCCAAAAGACAATCGAACCCCTCTCGTCCTTACTCTCCCTTTTCACCACAGAAGACCAGTATGCTGCGGCAACCACAACAGCAACCGCAACAGCCATCTTCCGCGCTCTGCACGGCTCGTGGCGTTTCACCCGCACAACAACAACAACAACAACAACAAGCACACTCACACCCGGCTCTGCAGAACCGGAATTCAAACCCAAAGACCACCCCGTGGTAGAGAATTCTCGCAATTCAGAACAGACATCAACGCTTCCACCCCTTCCCGACAGAACCAAAGACACCACAAAAGGCGCTGCGACGTTCCATCCGCGCTACGTGACAGCCCCCGGCTACGAGAAGGAATATCTCTACCTCGAATCAGAAGCAGAAACTAGAACCCCTGCCTCCGATTTCGAAACCCCATCCTCCAGAGACCTCTCCAGCACGAGAAAAGGAGCGGTGTATCGGCTTGTCGGTGATGAGGGAGGTGGTCCCCAAAATACGGATTCAGGTCCGGGGGTGCAGGGTGGTCAGATATATGTGTGGGATGACCACGCTTGGGACGCAGCGACTGGTCTCGGAGATACTAGAGACGATGGCCAGGGCGGGGCTGGGTCCTTAGCGGACCGGTTCGCGTATGGTCTTCAAGTCCGGCCGGCAATATCACTTGGGCCTGATGCTGAACATGACATGGAATCTGGGACTGATGGGGTGGAAGGGCATCGGTCGAGGTTCAGTGTCCATGCGTCGGGGCAGAGCTGTGATGGTTCTAATACGCCCGTGACGTGGGAGTATAGGTTTGTGCTCGATGGGGTGTCTGTCATACGATGGGAGTGTTTGGAAAATGAGAATCTCTCCGCAGGCAGGAGAAGGCGCACGGAAACGGTGTATGTGCGCTGATGTAAGACTCCCAAGTGCATGATACTAATAGTTACATCTACAACATGAGGAAGATCATGGGCCTATTTTTAAAATAAATGACTTTCAACAAGCCTACTCCAATGGTATCGTCAAGCTATCATCCAGCGACACAACCTAGTGTGCACCCGCCTAGACTATCCAGGTTATACATTAACAGACAGACATCAAACATCAAACCCGTGTATCCTCCACCGTCGTCGCGTACGGCTTCTCGGTATCGGCCGACTGGTGCGTCACCCGCATCGACTTCTCATGGGAAAACAGATCCTCGCCCTGGGTGACGTGATTGGCACCGCCGAAGAGCGCGTCGATCTCCTCCAGAGGCACCTGCTTGGTCTCTGGGATGAAGAAGAAGACAAAGACCGACAGCACGAAGTTAATCCCCGCGAACATGTAGAATGCGTAGAAGCCGCAGTTATTGAGGAAGGTGGGGAAGAACTGCTGCACGATGGCGTTGGCGACGTTCTGGGTCTGTGAGGCCATTCCCACGGCTTGCGCGCGAACGTTCATGGAGAAGACCTCGGACGTCCAGATCCATACTGTTGCTCCCCAGGAGGGTTTGTCTGTGAAGGAATGAGGTTAGTAACCCAGAAAGAAAACGTGGAAAAGGGGTCGGGCTACACTTACAGAAGAAAATGAATAAGAATAGTAAGAAGACGATCGATATGCCCACCGATTCTGTCTTTGCGCCGCCCGGTGACGGGGTCTCGGTTTCAACAGCAGCCACGATGATCATGCAGATACCCATGCCGATACCACCGAGGATCAGGAGGAACTTGCGTCCGAACCGGTCAATCACCCAGACTGCGTTCAATGTGAAGATGATACCGAAGGTGGCATTGAGGGCGTTGATGAGCGCGATCTGGCCGGCGCTCTTGAAAACCTTCTGGTAAATCTTGGTCGAGTAGGTGTTGAGGGTGCCCTGTCCGGTAATCTGCTGACCAGCGTTGATGACCAAGGCCAGCCCCATACGCTTGCGGAGGGACTTGTCCTTCCAGAGCGCGCTGTAGTTGCTGGAGATGGCCTCCTTTTCGTACTCGATGGCTTCGCGGATTTTCAGCAGCTCTTCTTCGACCTCCTCCTCGGTCTCACGGACTCTGCGAAGAGCCGAGCGTGCCTTCTCGATATCGTCTTTGCGCTGAACGTACCTACAGCGGGTCAGCAAGGAACCGTTTAACTTCTGAACGGCTATAGACATACCAGCGAGGCGAACCAGGAATCGTTGGAAGAATGGCAAGAATGATGACTGGGACAAGGAGCTGGAAGATAACAACAAGCTTCCAGTCCCATTCTCCCAGGCTTTCTGTGTGCTTCGTGCAGCCATAGTTGATCCAGAAACAGATGAACGACCCAACGGAGTAGAACATCTGCCAGAAAGTCATGATCTTTCCTCGGATTTCTGGCGGTGCAAGTTCACCGATGTAAATCGGACCCGCAGCTAAGAATCGTCAGGGAATATCTTTGAGTGGCTATACCTCGATGCACTTACTCAAGGCGATACCCTGGCCAATACCGATGATGCACCGTCCAGCAAGGAAGCAAGCAATGCTGCCCCGCGGCGACCAACACTGCATGAATGTGGCAGCAATAACCAAAACACATCCGGTAGCCATTCCGATCTTGCGACCAAGATAATCGGCAACGGGACCACCAAGGAAGAAACCACCGAAAATCGCACCAACTGTGTATGCCGTGTTGACGGCTCCGATCATATTATCATCAGGGTCGTGGAAGTAGGCTGTCCATTTGTCCGAGCCCTGCACAGAATTGTAGACAGAGGCGTCATAACCATAAAGCACCATACATGCTGCTGCAACCAAGGAAATGAACCTGGAGAGTCAAATATTTAGCGGGCTGTTCGGAGAGACCTGTGTGAGGGAAAGACTCACCAGTTGTAGGCTCGCTTTGACATTAATTTCTCGACCATCTTGAAATTGTGGATGAGGTCTAATCGGATGAGGATAATATAAAACCGAAGAGGTGAGAGTCACCAAGTGGTCGTCCTAAAGGGCCACCTCTTGAGCCAACCGGGGCTAGAAAGGACTGATGGTGAGAAGGCGAAACACAGACAGGAAAGAAAAGAGAAGATGCAGCAGACGATGCGGGCTGTGGATATATATATGCGAGCTGCCCGAGTTCGAATCAGGGTAACCATAAGCAGATAAGCTACCATGCTGCGTGCCAGCAGCCAGGTGGCAAGCTATATCAAGCCATCCTACGCTCTAGCAGCATCCCATGCAGCTTAGGGTGAACGCTAAACTGGACTCAATCCTGGGAGGAGGCAAAATTCGAGCAAAAGGCGGGGGGTACAGAGCTCCCCCGTGCATTTGAGCGCACGAACCGGTCATAACAGGGCTTCCCCGACAGTCGTCTCCAGGATTTGAGTCGGGGTGAGTGGGGATTCCGGGGTGAGCCCAACAAGTGAAGGGGTGGATCGTGGATGGAGCAATTCCCCAGACGGGACCCATTGTCGGGGCAGTCGTATCGTGGAGAAATCCGGGGTCGAGATAGGAGGAAATTCTCGACCACACACGGCCCAAGTCATCGCATTTCCCACGAATCAGCCGCGCTAAGAACGCCAAACGGGGGCTTACTCGGATCCACCAATGGAAGATGAAAAATAGATTAAATCAAGACATGTCGCATTTCACATGGAGGGAGAAAAGGATTGGAGCAAACGATCAGATGAGAAGGCAATTGGATGGCGAAGAGGAGAGGAGGTGGTGTAGAGGTGAGAGGTAGAAGCAGAAGGAAGCTGAAGATTGCAAACAACCAAGACATCGCCAGCCTCGGTCACGAGACACACCCTTCCTGTCCTCTTCCCCTCCCCCATCCCAGATTTACCTCGAATGAGATCCCCCCTTCTCTCGTCCCTACAGTCAGGTTCGTATGAATGCCACGAGGTTTACGCATATTGCGATCCGCCAGATTTCCAGCATGTTCTCTGTCGCTCCTCGAGATCCGGATCTACAAGGCTACTAGTTTACTGGGCCAGAATGGGGCCACTCTGACAGCCACAAGACCATTCCTATTCCTGATACATACAGTCGAGGCCGGTCTGTCCATATATCTGTTATTAACCGAGGTCATGCCCCTCGCCCATCTCGCTAGTCCCATTGCAGAAACAAGTTCCAAGCTCTTTCCTACCACGATTACAGGAGCAGCCCAGACATTTCCTAGAAAAAGAATCTAGATGACTCTTCCAATTCTTGCCTAGGAGCATGCAGAGTGGCGCTGGTTCAGGATTGAGATGATTTGTCGTGCCCGATACCCTCTAGCTCCTTGTTTTCGGCACACCGTTGTCTCTTCTGAGCCTGCCAGATACCGGTGTGCCTTCGTACGCTTGCGTTCGGGGCTGGCGGGAGCACAGGGATCCTCTCCTCGGCCTTCCAATCACCTATACGTACTTGAGACGAATCGAGAGTAAAGACCTCTTGAATGTTCCTGTGAGTGTTTCGTTGCGCGGGGGTGAGCCGTCTATATCGCTGCTGGGTGGCTGAACTGATCATGGACGGCGTGGTGAAGCCGTCACTAACCACATCCAATGTTTGACTTGGTCTTTTCAGCGAAGCCTCGGGTACCGGGTCTCTCATATCATCACTCGGAACTAGTTGGCCTGCCTTCATGGCAATGCCGCGTGTGGATTTATCGCGATGTCTCATGCCTTGAAGCAGCGAGTATCGCACGCGAAGCCGTCGGTAGATCTCCCGCAAGACATAAAGGAGGGTCGCCACAATGACTGATGCCCCAAAGACTGCACAGATCTTGTAGAACACATCGAGTTCACGTGTCTTTCTCGAGTGATGGCGCCTCTCCACACGATCAATGTCTGTTTCCGAACGACGTCTGACGCACTGTCCTTTGACCGAATCCAGGAAGACCTTTTTTTCAAAGGTATCTCTCCAACCATGACTGTCACACAAGTCCGCACAGTCCGGGCTAGATTTTGAAGACTTTCGGTAAATGGTCGGATCTGTATCGCCAATGCGAATCATAGCAACAACATCCGATTCATCGACGGCCCTTTGGGAGATCTTTGTTCCTTTCTCCTTCCCGAGCAGGTATTCCAGAATCCCATGGTATCCGAGGGACTTTGGATCGCTCTTTGTGGGTGTTTTGGCAGCTGTGTATGCCGGGAGCTCATCTTGCGCTTGCCTTGGTCCGGAGGCTTCGTCCGTGAAGTTGCTTCGTTTTCTATGCTCACCAACGGGCAAGGAAGACAGCGAGCGATCTGGTGGTGTTGAGGCTGACAAGGGGTTATCGAGTTCCCCGAATATCAGCTCTTCTAGAAAAGCTTCACATCTCTGCAAGTCTAGAGCCCCTCTCTCGATGTTCGTCATTGACAGCGTGAGTTTCAGGCCTGGTTCAACCCCGTTATTCAACGGGACACTGTCCTTCGCATCTTTGCGAAGCACGGCAGTTGCGAAATGCACAGGGTAGCCCAATAAGATCGTACAACCCAGTTCCTCTGCTTGATTGGACTCGGATACTGTGACGTAACTCGATATGCCTGCGTTTGCGTTCCTGCATCCGCTCAAAGGTCTATTGGCCACGATAGACTGATGCGGAACTAGCGGGGGAGAATCATGGGTAGTATTAGATATCACACCTAGAAGTGCATGAAGGAATGCATAGTATCGCTGTTGGCAATGCATGGAGGAATAGAAGAATCTGACCGCGTGAATCGGATCCTATAATGCGAAGTCTGCTGTCTAAGATGCGGCGAGTAATGCTCTAAAGAGATTAAGCACAGAGGAGGAACTGGAAGACATGATGAGCGTGGCATTATTGAAAGTCGCGACGCAGGCCTACGGAGAGTATTTGGTGATACTAAGGAAGAAGCCACGACCGGTAGCCATGGCCAGATTCCTCCTCATCTTCCTCGTACATACAAGTACCTTACACTTCAATGCATTACGGAGTAGGCAATATTGCGACCCCATCACGTGCTTTCGTGGCCCCCCGACGCGGTCCCGCCGCGGTTTCAACCCGCCAAGCCCAAAAGTCCCCCGTCCCAATCACCGCCCACATCAACCACCTACCGCTTACTACATGATCACTATCGACTCGTGCATGACAGATATCCCCCGATGCCCCGCATATATGGCAAGAAGAAGCAGACGCGACTCTCTTTCGCCCCGATAGGCTCCTCGCCGACTAAGAACGAGTCCACCTCGGACGGAGAGCGCGATCGCCGGGCCACACTTCGGTATTCGCATCCATCCCGGCCCGTCATCCATACCAGTCGCCCACGGACAGAGACCGCCTCGCTCACGCCGTTTGTCAAGAAGACCGGGAAACCATTCACGAATACGCAGACCGCGCCCGAGTCAGTGAAACAACCCGCGCGCAAATCCTCGCGCAAGAAGGGCAAGGAGCGCGCGACCTCGCCTCCTCCCGTCGTGAAAGCTGAGATAGTATCGAAGGATGATGATGATGATGAAGATGATAGGGTAGAGTCCGCGGTGGAGCGGAAAGCTGTTCGGAAGTCGTCGCGTAAGCAAGGTCCGGATTATGCGACCTCTGCTTCGGTGAAGGCTAAGAAGTCTTCAAAAGATGGGCTTCGTGAGGCGGATGTGGAATCGATGCAACCAGCCGAACCCAGTCAAGAACGTGCAGTCACACCGGAGCAGGATAGTGAGAGTGATATCGATATGACCCGCAGCGCGCGCAAACGATCGGTCCTGACGTCGCAGAAGCGGAAGAGATCAGAGGAGTCTTCTGATAGCGAGCCGTCTCTACAAGTCGTCTCAGACGAAAGTGACGGCGATGATGTCGTCAGCAGACCTCGTCGAAAGCTAAGGCGGGGCACGGTTGCTCAGCCAGTGGAGGAGGACGACGAAGATGAGGAGGATGATTTACCAACTGTGCCTCGGACACCTAGCCGTGCCAGACACCAGGATGACCTAGACATTGAGGAGGACCTTCAGGCTCTACAGGATTCAGGTACCAAGCCCTCCTAAATCCTACAACCGAATAAGGCCTTCAGCCTGCTAACAGCACTTTGCTACAGTGGTCAAAGAAAGCAGAACTAGAGGTCGCCTCGCCAACTCAGCTAGGGCCCAACGACAACAACACTTAGAAGCGCTCCGCCGTCGGAGAGCAGGTAAGCTTGAGTCGGACGCGGAAGACTCCCAGGCCGAACCAGAAGAGAACGGAGACGAAGCCGAAGATGACGAAGAAAACGCAAGCGGAGCGGAAAGTGAAACCGCCGCAGCCATCAGACACAGAACTCTCAGCAAAAACGATGACAGCGATGTGGAATCGTCCATTGCAGGCAATGACGATTTGGATCGCTATGAGGAGGACTTTGTCCTAGAGGACGAAGACGATCTCCTGGGTGCACCCGCAGGCCTGGAAGAGATGCCGTTCGAGTTCACCCGCCACGCTTACAAACAGATGAAGGATTACTTCCAAGACGCAGTCGAGTGGATGGTGCACAACCAGCTGAACCCCGCGTTCCCTCGCTCCAGCCCAGTCTACGAACTCGCCTTCAGCAAACTCGAGGATGAGGTCAAGGGCCGCACGGGGTCACAGCTGGTTTCATCTGTGTGGACGCCAGATTTCCGCCGCGCACTGCTGGCACGGCCGCATCTCGAGGTGACCTCCTACCCAATTATAGACAACCACCCGTGCGACGCATGCAAGCGATCCGGTCACCCAGCATCGTTTGACATCAAGCTCTGGGGCAAACCGTACGCTGTAGATACACTCGAGCCTCTCGAAGACGAGGACAGTGAGGATGATGAGAATGAAGAAAAAGAAGAAAAGAACGGCCGGGACAGAGACCGTGACGGCCACGTCCTGCCCGACGAGAACACTCGCTTCCTACTTGGACGGTACGTTATATTGAACAACTCACCCTCCCCCTTTATGCCCTAACCTAACCTCTAAATCCAGTTCACTGACAAACCCAACCCCACAGACACTGCAAAACCAAAGCAAACCTCGCACACACACTGACCCACTGGCGCTTCCGCCTCAACGAGTGGGTGACCGACCACCTCGTCCGCATGAAATATCTAACCGACGACCGCATCGTCGAACGCAGCCACTGGAGCCAGAAGAAGCAGACCAAGTACGCCATCAAAGCCATGGAGAAGATGGTGCAGGACGGCGAGATCAAGAAACTCTGGCGGGACTTCCACATTGATTTGAGAACGGCCCGCGAATCGAGTGTATGTCTATATCACTTTCCTGCGATTTCGATGAAGTCTGGATATTTTGTCTGACCATTTTCACAGTCCCTGGGATAGGTCCCATCGCCATGGCCGGCGCGTGCGTTGTTGTTGCTTTGGGTTTTGACGGCCATTGGGGATTCCGAGGGACTTTTGCATCCTAGGTTACCGCTCGCTCAGTGCATTTCCCCCACTGTTTTGGAGCCAGTGGTCTATACCACCGCAGTAAGATCTCGGCTCTACAGACTTGACATTTCTTCCCCTTACTTTCCTTCTTTCTGTTCATATTCCAAGTATGCGTTGCCTGTGACGGGCCTTTTCTCTCCGTCATCTTCATGATACCCTGCTTGCTGTTATCTTTCCTGCGAAAACAGAATCATCTATGCTAGTAGTCCCTATCATCTGCCGGCCAGTTCCTGTGGTGGGCTAGTTCTACAATCCAGACTACACTACGTGGTTGAATCTTCACTAGGTCTTGAAATCATTCACATTTCATGAATTGTAGAAACATGAGTCCCAAAAATAAAGAGGATAGGAGTAGACATCAACGAAACGAACAAAAAGAAAAAGAAAAACCGGTTTTACAAATACAACACACATCGCCCAAGGACCAAGCTGGGGGTGGAGGGAGGGATGAACAAATATAGTGGGAAAGAAAAGAGCCAAGGATCTGGGAAAGCAGAAGACGTGAGGAGAGGGAAAGAGATCCAGAGCAGCACGCAGGGCCAAGTGCCGCGTCACGGATCCTGGATTCAAATTCCCATCTTGAAGAAGAACCCCCAGCCGTTCTGTACAGTATATATTTTATTCCGTCGAGAGGTCGAGTCTGCTCCAGGCATTCCTGCCGTTCAGTTGCCCATTTCTTCATGGACTGAACGAAAGGATTGAAGGGGACGACTGGAAGAAATGCGAATCGTCCCCCAGGAGAAAGACGAATCTTTGATCTTCTTTCCTCAATCTTTCTGCGATCTCTCGTCTTTGGCGCCTTCGGCGACGGGAGATTTCTTTGTTTTTTCAGATTTACAAAGTAGGCTGAGCCTGCTGCTCGGCGGGAGCAGCGCCAGGGGTGAGCATCTATCGAGCACACAAGACGTCAGCATCAACGCTCAATAAGTCATCGCAGTATCCAACCCCAACAGGTAGCACATAAGACACCGAGCATCCCAACCAACCATCTTGTACGGTACGAACGCATCGTGAAGACTGGATATTTCTCTACCGATCATCCCCATTTCTACCCGCGACCCAACAAGACGTAAGGGGAAAAATGCAATATAAGCTCAGAACATAATGAGATTGAGCAAACCTACCTCATTCGCACCCTTGATCATGCCCTGCTCGCGCTCCATCTGGATGTACTGCTCCTCCTCAGCGTAGGCCAGAGCCCAGGGAACGCCCAACAAGAACGCGCTGGTGCTGATGATCCACAGCGCCTTGCCGCTGAACTGCACGCTGGACTTTGTGAAGGAGGTGACGGTGTTGACGGTGGAGGTAAGGGAGCGGCGGGCGGAGGGGGGCACCATATCCTTCAGGGCGTAGATGCGGTCGTAGAGGGTCTCAGTCTCGAGCTCTTCGTAGGAATCGGTGGAAATCTCGGACTCTGTTGTAGGAGGGAAAGGAGTTAGTTATTGTTTTGATCCTTGGGTGAAAATGCTTAAACTGAGATTTTTGGGATTTTCATTCGTTTTTTATGGGTATATCAAGGATTTGGGGGATGGAGAGTAGAGGCTGGGGTAGGTGCATGTTCGCGCTTGAATGGTCGCGCAAAGGATGTATAACTGGATTATGGACGAATGATTGATTGTCGAGGGATTGTTCGCAAGATGAGAAATTGGATTCGTGACCGAGACCATATGAAATATGATTCTGGTTCACTCAAAGAGAAGACAAAGCCGACATACCGGTGTCAGTGTAGTCATCGTCCTCGCCTTCGTCATCCGAGGCAAGAAGGACGTTGTGCTTGCTGGGCTGAGGCTTCTCCTGGGCGAAGTGCTCGTCCTCGACTTCGGTGAGCTTGACCATTTTGACGTTTGAAGGAAGTAGGACGGTAAATGGATCGTAATAAAAGCTGGGGGCGCGGAGGTCTAAAGACGGTAAAGTGAATAGGTGAAGTTGGATGGAGGAGCAGAACGGAGATTGAAGGCGGCCGACGGCTTCCAACATCCGTTCCAACTTTTTTCCCGGGCGGAAACAAACTCAAAGCGGTAAGGAGCTGAGCGCGCCTTCCATGCATTATTCATCCGACCTGATTCAAAGTTTCGATTTTCGAGCTATAGGATCTATCATCCGTCTATACTACATTGTCATTTGAGAGCTATATTTAATTACATAGAGTGAAGAATTTGTGAAAGCCTGCTCTATTTTGACTCACTTCCCACCATCCTCCGTACTTCCTTGGGGTTCGCTGATCGAACTTCAATCACCACACTTGTTCGGATTACCGTCTACCCAACTGCCACCGGGCTATCCGGTCTTGAATCTCTCCCCAGGGGAATGGACGCAGCTTGTGGCCCTCAAGCTCGCCTTCCTGCAAGACGACGGTGGGCTTTCCGGTGCCCTTACCCGGGTTTTGGACATTGCCACCAAAGACTTGTCTGGCAACACGACGGAGGTCCTTCACCGTGAGGTTTTCAATGCGCCGGCACATCTCCATGACGCTCACCTTCCGGCCATGAACCTGGACCTGGCGTCCGAGATCCTCCAACTCCACCATTCGCGACTCCAGGTTCATGAGGAGGGAGGAGCGGAGCTGGTTCTTCGCGCGCTCAACCTCTTGGGGCTGGAGGGCGGAATAGCCGTTATCGAGAGTCAGGGACTGCAACTCACGGCACATGACCTCCAACATCTCGGAGGTGCGCGTGGGGCTGCAGGATGCGGAGATCCCGAAAATGCCACTGTCTGTGTAGCTGTGGTTGAAAGCAACGCAGCTCTCCACCCATCCGTACTGGTTCAACACATTGGTGTAGAGACGGGAATACATTCCCTTTCCGGGACCACCGGCCGAGAAGGAGCCACCGCCTCCAAGCAAGGTCTGGAGGGTAGCAAGCGCGTAGATGTCGGGGTTGGAGATAGGAAGGGCCTCGAAAGCGAGGTGAATGTAGCTCAGTCGCGGCAACATGGGGTTGGCTGGCGGAGGAATTGGTGGTAGAGAGAGGAAGCCGCCAGTGTAATGAGAAGGTCGAGTCAGGTCTAATGTAGATGACTGCACAAGGGACGGGTCAAGCGGCGATGCAACGTTGCTTTGCGAGCCGGAAAGATTGAGATTCTTCAAAAACGGAAGTTTGGAAAGAAGGCCCGACTTGGAATTAGGAGGCGTGGTAGAAACAGTCGAAGACGGCGTGAATTGAGGAATTGTGGGCACCTGTCCCTCCTCCAGAGTCGATTCAGACTGAGACAAGGTAGACTCAACACCGGTTCCCGAGAGAGCTGCCTTGTGAGACTTCATATCACCAAAGTACTGCTCCGTGAGCTTAACCGCCTTGTCATGCTCCACGCCAGCGAAGGCAACGACTATCCGCTCCGGGTTGAAGAACGTCTGCCGGTACTTGTCTACGACAGACTTGTTGATTTCACCCAGTCTCTCCGCCGGGCAAAGCAAGGGATTGCCCAAAGTGTTGTTCGAGTAGGCTGCTGTGTGCACCAGCTCCGGTAGGATGAGATCGGGCTTGGACCAGATCTCGCCAATCTCATACTCTGCTGTGGCCAGCTGCTGGACCACTTCCTCCTCCGTGATGAGAGGGTCACGGATTGTCTCCGCTAACAGCCCAAGCGTCGAGGGGACTGCAGAGTTGAAACTAGCCGACTGGTACATGAGCGACTCGCGAGAAGAGGCACATTGGATGTTTCCGCCAAGATTCTCGAGGGTTTCCAGCATCTCATCGGCGGAGTGTGACTTGGTGGACTTGAACGCCAGGCGATCCATGATGTGGCTCACTCCGCGCAGACTCTCATCTTCATAACGGGATCCAGCATCGACATAGACACCAACTCCGGCGAAGGGGCCCGGCAGGGATTCAGTAGCGACACGGATTCCATTTGGTAAGGTAGTAATTTGATCTAATTCCGCAGGATCCTGTGATTGGAGAACGGAATTTCGGTCAGTCTGCGAGTTGCATGAATTCCAGAGACCTGAATCCAAGTGCGCTTGACTTACCTTGGATTGGTCTTTGGCAGTAGAAAAGCTTCTCGACGCAGCTGCGCGAGGCACGCGAGCGAGCGGCTTTGTGGACTCGACAGCCCGCAGCACAGAGCGACGCATGTTAAAGGATATCTTGACGCAATGTCCCAATAAGTGTTTACAGGTCAATTTTGCTGGCGGCCTGAGTTTAGTGAAGCCTGGTATTTCCGGAGATGCTTCCGTCACGGCCGCCGTCGCAAGGATTTGGGCTCCGGGCCGGAGTTGCTTAGCTAAGCGAGTAGCACTTGTCCTGGGATTGACGGAGTAGTGGATGAAGATGTGGATGTAGCAATTTATCTGACAAAAGAAAAATAATCAGTCGGGTTTGGGTACTTTATCGAGGTGGCATGATCAAATCTTGCCCGTGGTGAGAAGGATCTGCTTCCTCAGCATCGACATCTCGCCGGATGTGTGGCAAATAACCGCCCCCCTACGTGATCGTGTTATTAACGATGCTGATCTAGATCAGGCCAGGGAATATGCCTTGCCAAGACGAGTAGTTGCTTCATACTGGACACCTCACAACATAGAGGACAATACTCAATTTGATGATGAAGACTCATTAACTGCCCTTGTGATTAGTCTACTGCTGAAGAACATGGTAGCGCTGACAAGATCTTGTCAACATAACCACAATTAAGAGTGCGCCGTGGCCCAGTTGCGGTACCATTCTAAACAAGAGGCATTGGCAACACTCGCCCCGATTTTGATATTCAATCCACATAGGATCTGTTTTACCGCATTTTCCACTTTCTTCCCGTTGGCCGTCACGGGGATCTCAGGACATACAGCCACAATCCCTGGTACATGACGAGGGCTGAGCTCCTTGCGAATTGTCGCCTGAATGCGAGCCGCAAGATCGGACGGGATAACTTCCGAAGCCTTCTCATTCGGCGGCAGCTTGACAAAAAGAACGACAGTTTCGTCGGGATCGATACCTGCACGTCTCCTTCCAATGCATAGAGAGTCTTCCACCTCGTCCGCAAAATGTTTAAGCAGGATGTTGTAAATCTCTGCACTTCCGAAACGGACGCCTGCGGGTTTCAGAACGCCGTCACTGCGACCTAACATGACTACTCCGCCAGTTTGTGGGTTAAGGCGCACGAAGTCGCCATGATGCCAGATCGATGGACCGAACATATCAAAATAGCTCTTGCGATATTTTTCCGCCCCCACAGGACCAGGAGGCCAGAACATCACAGGCTGAGCGGGGAACGGTCTGGTGCATACAAGGTCGCCTGGTTCGCCAGAGGCGCTGATGTCGTGCCCGGCGTAGTCGTAAACTGTGACGGCCATACCTAAGCAGCGGCACTGAATTTCTCCCTTGTAAACAGGAAGAATGGGGCAGCTGCCACAGAAAAGGGACAGGATATCTGTTCCTCCGGTGATTGAGCCCAGCATAATGTCTGCTTTGATAGATGAGTAGACATATTCAAAGGTAGATGGAGCGAGAGGCGACCCCGTGCTGTAAATGGCCTTCAGAGATTTCAGGCTCACTGGCCGATGGGGGTGCTTTGTCGGATTTAGAGATGCCTGCTCCAGAATGGAAAGATATTTGGCAGACGTGCCAAAGTGCGTGATTTGCAGTTCGTCTATCAGGCGTGGCATGGCCATCTCTCCGCTCCCGCCTTCGATATCGAATGGTCGGAATGGCGAGCCATCATAGAGGACGATGGTGGCTCCGCTGGCCAAGCCGGAAACCAGCCAGTGCCACATCATCCAGGTCGTAGTTGTGAAATAGAACAATCGGTCTCCCGGCCGTAGGTCGCAGTGAAAGACATGCTCTTTCTTATGCTGGAGAAGCGTTCCCAGAGCACCATGTACAATAGGCTTCGGCGCTCCGGTTGTGCCGGAGGAGTATAAGATGTAAACGGGGTGCGCCGGCTCCAGACTTGCAAACTCCAGAGGAGCTGTATCATTTGTGGCATGCGCAAGAAACGAGCTGTAAGAAACAGCCTTGCCTTGCAGCGGTGCGATTTCCTTGAGCTCGAAGTCGTAAGAGGTGACAGTCTGGAACACAACCAACAGTTCGAGATTGGGCAAACCGGGCACAATTTGACGCAGTTTGGCGTCTGCACCATGCACTTTGCCATTGTACAACGCTGCATTGTCGGCGAACATGATCTTGGGTTCGATCTGCTTCAAGCGTTCCAAGACCGCATGTACTCCGGTGTCTGGAGAGACGCCCGTCCAGAAGGCACCAATCGATGCGGCAGCGAGCATCGCGACGACGGCGTTGGTATGATTCCCCAGAAACCCAGCGACGCGGTCTCCTACCTGCAAGCCTGCTTCTTTCAATGAACTGGCACACCTTCTGACCCGGTCTCGCAGCTCTTTCCATGACACATATTCACGATCAGATTCTGTGGCGGCAATGATTGCCACCGCATCCTCGTCAGGAGACGTGGAAGGGTACAGAAGATTTTCGGCGAAGTTCAGTTTACCACCCTCAAAAAAGTTCGGCCTTGGAAAGAGAAGCTTCTCGGAGCTCATAGCCTGTGACTTGGTCAGTCTCGCCTGGAGTTGCCAAGATGGCTTTCGCAGAGTGACACGAGGGAATCATGAGCATTGCCATTGATTTACTCACCTGTTTGTAAGGCTGATGCGCCACGATTGCCGTGTAGTTCCAGACCTCCTCCCAGAACTTGGCGGGCTCTGCTATGCTCCATTCCCAAAGACTGTTGTATGATTTCAGCGACAGAGCATGCTTCTTGTTCAGGGTTGTGATAAAATCATAGATCTGGGTAGTCTGAGGAGAGGAGTGTCGCCACAGCTCCCTGGATCTTTCTTCGTTGATTGCCATGAGGTCTCACAGAAAGTGCGGCCTGCTTTTTCCTGATGACAGATGTGTTCTTTCTGTTTGGAAAGAGAATCCAAACTATTTGAGAAAATATGGTCCCAAGGAACCGGAGATATCCGCCGTGCTTGCCGTGCCAGTGAATATCTGGTTGCTACAGTGTCACCCAACTTTAGTAACTCTTCCCAGGTACACTGTACTATAAGGACCAGCTATATTTATATAGATGGACTGGAGCCACTCGACGGGGCATTCCGGGGCGGAACGGGGGCGGAACAAAGCGGATGACAGCGGGGAAGCAGCAGAACTTAAGTGAACAATACAGGGTCAACTCATCCACATGGGTAAGTAGAGTCGAGATGTGAGGGAGGGATGCACGCTGTACGGAGTAGATTGCTGCAGGGTGGCTTTGAGCAGGAATAGTCTACTCAACTGTACATACTATGTAGTCGACCAGTTGAGTCTCGAGGTGGGTTTCATCCCAACCCCTCATGTTCCATGTTCCAGGCTGAGGAATGCTTCTTTCCATGCTTGAGATACAGATACAGATACTTTAGAGTAACTAGCGGTGAAAATCATTTTGCGCATACATATGCAGAGTCTACTGTACTCCGTACAGTGTAACTACACACCAACTACACCCAGTGGTGGCAGTTTCTCTACCTTGCGTTGCCCCTTTCTTTAGTTTCTTTAGGTCCCAGCCGAGAAATTACAAGCTCAGAACCAAACGATCAGCGGAAAGAGGGTCCAAATTACCGTTCCGTAATATCCGCTTACTACTGCGTAATTCTCCAGCAGAAAAAGGACCGAAAAGAAAATAAGATGCAGAAAAAAAATCTAAAAAATCTAAAAAAAATTAAAAAAATTAAAAAAAGGATGCTCAACGACCCCAATCCAGAGTGGAAAAAGGGACCCATCGGGGCGTGCTGATGTTTATTCTCATTAGTTCTTCATTAATCACGGTTGGATGTTGACCGTGGGTTTTGCGCTGCACAAATCAGTCCATGTCGTTGGTAGTCAGTAGTCAGTAGTCAGTAGTCAGTAGTTGTTCTCGACCTTTTCAGGAACGAGAGTCCCTCTCAGTCTTTAGGCCCGTTTCCCACCTTCTCCTCTCCTTCACCACCACTACAACTCTCTTCTTCCTCACAGTCATCGGCACTCGCTCCCTCTTGTGTGGTTTGGTTTTCGTGGGACTTCTCCTGGTCTCAAGGATTCCAACTATACTTGTTCATTGCAGGGCTCCGTGCCTTCTGCTACTGTTGCTGCTCCACGTGCAAAAGGTACCTGACTGGTCATCTCATCTTCCGCTGTTCCCCCCCCCCCCATCTCCTAAATGTGGAATTATCTTCTACATCACCCTCCTTTCTTGATGCTTGCTGCTCCTTTTACCAAGGCCCTTCTGTGACCCGTTATATCTGTACGCGCCGTGCGCTTTTCGCTTCTCTTGCCACCCTGCGACACCGTCAATTGCCCGAGTCACTGACCATTTTCCCAACCGTCTTCTAGGTGGACAATTCACGATCGCTGATTGCCCTTCGCACCAATTGAAGACAACGAAGAGGTCCGAAAGAGGATATCGTTTCTTTACAGCCAGAAATTGCGAGTGCTGCCGACCAGCTGGTTCTTGCCGTCGTCAGCCGTCTGCGCTGTTCCTCCCTTCAGTACCGCACGATCCTCCGTGTTTCTGTCCGGCTGCTTCCTTGCGATGCCTCGTCGAGCTGCCGGTCCTTCTCTTGCCAACGATCCTTCCAACGCTCCCTTCTCCTCTCCTGTCTCTGCCAAGGGCGGCATTGCCATCAAGGCGCCCATCTCGAAACCTAGTCGCCTAAGCCAACTATTCTCTACCTCGCCAAAGTCCAAGGCTGAATCGCAGACTGCGCAGGGCACCGTCCAGTCTAGTACGGTCGCTCCACCGATCAGTTCAGCTTCTTTGTCGCTGCCTACAATTTCTCTTTCGACGGCAACTGCGGGCAATTCCAACATGGACGAACCTCCGACCACGTTATTCCAGCCCCCTTCGCCTGAAGAGGCTCGTCGGCTGGCCAAGCAGCATGCTCAATTCGGACCGATCGGTCATCACAGCCACCGCTATTCCAGCCGACATCCTGGCGGTCCCTTTCCGGAGCCTATAATGGATGAGCCGCCCTATTATTATCTTCTCACCACGTATATCAGTTATCTTATCCTCATTGCGTTCGGGCATGTGCGGGATTTCTTCGGAAAGCGGTTCCGCGAAGAGAATTACCGTCATCTGAAGCCCCGGAATGGCTATGGCGCTCTCAACAGCGATTTCGACAACTTCTACGTACGCCGCCTCAAGCTACGTATCAATGATTGTTTCGAACGCCCCGTGACCGGAGTGCCTGGTCGATACATTACACTGATCGATCGTGCCACGGACGACCACAACAGACACTTCTATCTGACGGGAACAACAACCGATACCCTGAACCTGAGCTCGTACAACTACCTTGGTTTTGCCCAGTCCGAAGGTCCCTGTGCCGATATCGCCGAGGCGACACTCCGAAAATATGGAATTACTTCACCAAGCACTCGTGCTGAGACTGGAACGCAAGATCTGCATGTCGAGGTCGAAGAGCTGGTCGCCAAATTTGTTGGTAAAGAAGCTTCCATGGTCTTTTCAATGGGATTCGGAACCAATGCGAATATCTTCCCAGCTCTCGTCAACAAAGGCTGTCTACTTATCTCAGATGAGCTGAACCATGCGTCCATCCGATTTGGTGCTCGTCTCTCCGGTGCTTCCATTGCTATGTTCAAGCACAATGACATGCGGGATCTCGAGGCGAAACTGCGTGAGGCTATCAGCCAAGGGCAGCCGCGGACTCACCGCCCATGGAAGAAGATCCTTGTTGTGGTGGAGGGACTTTACTCCATGGAGGGCTCAATGTGCAACCTTCCTGGCTTGGTTGAATTGAAGAGACGCTACAAGTACAACCTCTTCATTGATGAAGCGCACTCGATCGGTGCAGTTGGGCCTAGGGGCCGTGGCGTTTGTGATTATTTCGGTATTGACACCAACGAGGTAGATGTCCTTATGGGTACGCTCACCAAGTCGTTTGGTGCCAATGGCGGTTACATTGCTGCGGATAAGACAATGATTGACAAGCTCCGAGCCACGAATTCTGGCGTGTTCTATGGAGAGGCACCTGCTCCAGCAGTCTTGGCTCAAATTATGTCGGCGCTACGACTGATCCAGGGCGAGCTTGTTCCAGGCCAGGGTGAAGAGCGACTACAGCGCTTGGCCTTCAACTCCCGGTATCTGCGCCTGGGCTTGAAGCGTCTTGGCTTTATAGTGTATGGTCACGACGACTCGCCGATTATCCCTGTTCTCCTCTTCAATCCTGCCAAGATGCCCGCGTTCTCTCACGAGATGCTGAAGCGAAAGATCTCCGTGGTTGTGGTGGGTTATCCTGCGACCCCATTGGTCTCGTCTCGTGCCCGTTTCTGTGTGTCGGCCGCCCACACCAAGGAAGATCTCGACCGTGTCCTGACCGCCTGTGATGAAATTGGCAATGTTCTGCAGCTCAAATTCTCCACGGGCATTGCGGGCGGTGCTCTGCCGGCAAATGAGGAACTGACACCCCCTCCGGAGATGGAGAAGGCCTGGCATCGCAAGCGGACTCCCAAGGTTGTGCCGCCCAGGTGGCCCATTGAGGATGTTATCAGACGGGGTGTACAAGATGTCAAATCGCCCCTCTTTTAGATAAACGTTCACTACCCTGTGCGGGGGGCGTTGTCATGTCTATTTTAGGGCTTGCGGAGCTGTTTGGAAGCCGAATCTGCCATTCAATGTGAAATTGAACGTTGTTGCATATACTGGTACAGATTCTTCAGGTACACTTCCCCGAACTCGGCTGATTGCTTGCTGCCGATTGATAAATGCCTCATGTCGCTGGTCGATGTGATGCGGTCTCTTACTTACAACACGAGTTGTGTATCATTAGCCAAACCTAACCTCCCGAATATTGCACTTGGTGTCTTTATCTGCCCCTTTCTTATGCACAGCAAAACAAAAAAAAAACAAGAGGCCTCGTGAGATGACCCTATGCCCCTGAATTCGCTCCATCTATACGTTGTCATTTTTCATTTCACCTGTTTCCTCTTCAGCTCGCCTTCCATTCACTGCACAGACGTTCGACTGTGTACATGATTTTGACGCCTCTTCTGCACAAACACTTTTGTCGTTTCCGTCCTCTTCCTCTTTTCTTCTGCTTGCATTGTTCAAAAACTATCGAAAAGCACAAGGAGAAGGAGCTACCTTTGAGGCAATTGCCTTGCAATGTACCTTTGATTTGAAAACTAACACTAATGACATTGATGAGATGAGCCAAGGGAATGTGGGGTTGAGGTGCAGACCGGGGGTGCCCTGGAATGCCGCTGGAGGTCTTTCCTCTTTTCTTTTTTTTCTTTTCTTATTCTATGCCCGAGAGGAGGGGATGAAGCAGACTTTAATAGTATGAAGCTTATAATTGCAAAGATTGATTAGTTTTCTTGTATGGATGAGATAATCGGTTCCCTCAGTCTTAGAGATATAGACTAGTCGATTCTTGCTATCAGGTCGAATGAGGAGGTATTGATTCTAGCAGATCTAGCCTAGGTATATTCTTGACTCCTTTACGCGTGGGAGTGTTGTGGATTGTATGCTTGTATCACTGGCAGATTCTATCTATGACCGGTGCAATATCTGTTTACCTTTCTGTCTGATCGTGTAGTGTATGTATAATGGATGTGCCAGAACGCGGCTAATATCGAGCAAGCAAGCAAAGAATCTAGAAACCTCGCCAAGCAATCACAACGAGAACGAGCCGGAGATCTCGGGTGAGCGCAGATCTCTATGCAGAAAAGAACTGGGAAGTTCTTTGAAAAGTGGGCTTTGGGTCCCAGCCCCTTACAGCCCAGAAACGATGCCATGCGCCCCCTTCATGTTGGTAAGATCCCTTCCCTGAAACCACGCGAGACAAAGAAACCAAGATAACGCCGGATGAGATGATGGTTTGGTATGTAGTACGCTGATGAGAATCGTGCCTGGATGCTGACAAGACTCGAATATGATGAACCCAGACCCAAAAGAAAAAGGAAAAACAAACAAACCCCGAGAAAAATGATATCATGATATCCCATAAAAGGAGAAGCTGCATGGCAGGGGTATGTGGTGTAATGTGACATGTGCGAGGGAGGAGGATGATGATGATGATGATGATGGTAGGCATAAAAGTCGTGTGATGGTTCATGTCCAGCTGATGTGCAGGAATAAAAGGTCCCGGGACCAAGGCTCGACCGGGAAAGCCTATGTGATACGAGGCTTGAGTAACGTGAGACAGAGAAGCGAATCAAACAGCCCCGTATCTCTCCTGGTCTTGTTGATGAAGGAGAGCCTGATTTTCCGGATGGCGAGGCGTTGTGGCGATGATGGCAGTAGCAGAAGTAGAAGACACAGAAGGGATCCAGCCCCTCATCCAGCCGCGGACCCGGGTCCAGTGGCTGCGGCCGTCCTTGGGGTCCGCGACCTCCATGATGGATTCGTCGTCGCGGGAGCCGTACATCAGGAACTGCACGCCCATAGTGCCGTCAAAGGCGAGGACGCCGAATGCTCCCAGAAAGAAGGGGATGGCCCGACTGACCCATTCGGCGCGGCTGTTACCGTCGGCATCCGCCCAGCCACCGCCGCCGTAGGCGGGAAAGTCGTACCAGGCGTTGGGGTTGGTGAGCAGGGAGGCGGAGTAGAAGAAGTTGCCGCAGAAGGCAGCCATGAAGAGTAGGGGAGAGAGGCCGGAGGTACTTTTTCGGCAGTAGTTCTTGTAGAGTTGTGGTGGCCGCGAGCCGAGGTAGAGAACCGTGGACATCCAAGAGATGATCCGACCCAGGACTTCAAGAGTATTAGGGGAGAGGCCGGATGTTGTTGCAGTTGCTGCTGCTTCGGCGTCAGTGGGGGCAGCATTGGCGAGAACGGCACATAGCATGGATGCGAGCAGCAGGGTGCGAGGTGAGCCGATGGGCAAACTGGGCCCGCTGCTGCTGGTGCGGATGATGGAGCGGCGAGAGGTGCTGTACTTCTCGTTGCTGTAGGAGGGTGATTGTCCGTTGAAAGTGCTGACGGCAGGTTCTTTGAGGTCCTTCATGTCCTTGGGGGCCGAGACAGGGATCCCTGCGAGAGGTCGAGGGGCATGAGAGATCGAGTCGTCCTCAGAGAACGGGACGCCCTCCAGTATGCCTCCTGTTCCGTTATCGTAGTGTGAGTGTTCGAAAGAAGCATACCCGGCTTGGCCTTGTCGGTAGGTTGTGTACCAGAAGTACTGGAAGACGAGTGTGACATCCACAAAGACATAGTAGCCGGCCACGATCACCTGCCAGCCGGCCTGTCGGGTGAGCAAGGCGCCCAGAAGATTGCACGCGTCGCCTAAACACCACTCGACCAGAAAGAAGAGCGAGAGCCCTGATGTTGACTGAAGTTGGATGTTCTTGTAGATCTGCGGGAGCTGGGCGAATAGCCAGGAGATGATGCTGAGGGTGCCCAGGAGGGAGGAGATGAGGGCTAACGGTGTAGGCACGCAGACATGGAGGTAGGAAGATAGGGCGGCGAGGAAAGGCGAGGTTGGTTCGCAGTGCTGAGGCAGCGCCGGTTGGATGTATTGTATCAAGGGAGGAGGCATGGTGGGGATATGGTTGTATGGTCTTGTCTAATGTGAATCGACTGGGGAGAGGATGGTCTTTATTCTAAGGTGCTAGTCGTTGGGCAGCGGTCTCAAGGGTGGTCACAGGAGGGATTGATAACTAGTGAGGATAAGAGGTGTAGATAAGCAGTTCGTTCTATCTATGGAGCAAACGAACAAAAAGTGGAGCACAAAAGGAGTGACAAAGAGGATTGTCTAAGGTATAATGCAGAGAGAGAGGAGGAAGAGGGAAAAAGGGAAAGAAAGAGAGGATGATTGAAGGGATTGAGGAAGTAGAAGAGGAAGAAGAGGGGGGGGGGGGGAGAGTGAGAGGAGGAGGAAGAGCAAGAGGAGGAATGCTGAAGAGTCACACTGTCCGAATCGGGAATTGAAGATAGAGTCACGAGAGCCGCCGGGGATTCCTATCGCCGGGTCCTGATTGGGTCTTGACGGGTCTGCCCCGGCGATCCACTGACTAAACGCCTATTATTACTGTAGTTAACTTAATCGATTATCGAGATGTGAAATCATTGTCCTCAATCCATGCAGCTGACTATTTCCTCTCTGATGCTCATCTCCCCCAAGATAAGGATCATCCATGCTCAAATTGCTCAACTCTATCCCAGTTGTACGGCCATCAGCCCATGGGGATTTTCCATGGGTAATGCGGGATGCTCCACCAAGATAAAGAGGATCATAACAGCCTATGCTATAATGCCATGGATCATTATCCCTATTTGAGTTTGGTCTCATCTCCGATGATGAGGTTAATTGCCATAGTTATAACCTTCCGGTTGACCGACGTCAATCCTGTAAATACTTGAACTCCTCATCTTAAGCCACCGCAGCACCAGGGTCTAAGTGGCGCTGAAAACCTGCAAGGCACCGCCGGCAAGCCATGATGATATCCCACGCCCCGTTGTCGTCATTCATAAGCTGCCATCTAAGTTATACAGTGTATGCTATCGCATTAACACTGACACAGTCTGGGTTACAGGTACGGCGCCCCAGATGGTAGCACTTACACCGCAGGACATCCCAGCACCGCATTATCTGCATTTCCAGATGAAACAAAGAGCTGACTCACTGCCTTGGGTCAACTATCTCTTCATAAAACAATCCATCACGAGAATCCCTCGTCCAACAAAGAAACACTCGCTAAACTGCTACCTCCCTCCTCCACTCCACCCGATAATCACCCGCTCTCTAAAATAGTATCTAGAAATTGTTTCCGAGGGAGATCCCCCAACCCCCCACCTTATAATTTCAGTCATCATCTTCATCCTCAGAAACCCCCCTCCTCGACCGACTTGAATGATGCCTATGCCGATGGTGCCGATGATGATGATGGTGGTGGTGATGATGTCCATGCCCATGCCCATGACTATGATGGCTATGGCTATGACTGTGGCTACTCCCCCGAGAACCATCATCCCCACTCCCCCCATATCCACCTCCACTCCCACTGCCCCCATAAGCACTGCCCCCATAACCACTACTCCCCCCCGTCCCACCAGGCTCACTGCCCCCACCACCACCACCACCACCAGAGTCCTTCTTCAATCGATCTTCCATAAAACTCCCCAATAACGCCCCGCCCACCGCCCCAAGAAACCCATGACTCCGCTTATGACCCAGATAATACCCCGTCGTGCCACCGAGCAGCGCCCCGGCCAGCCCGCGCTCAGTGCCGGGTGCGCCTGCAGCCGCATCGTGGTCTGCCTCTGCCTCTGCGGAGGGGTAGGATGCGCCCTCTCGAACATCATGTCCAGTCACGGAATCCTCATTCCCCATCGGAAAGGACCGGGATTGATCGCTAAATCACGTAGCAGAATTTCTGTCAGTCGCGGAGCTTCCCCAAGAAAACCCAAAGCTCTTAACAGTGAAAAAAGCGATATGCAAATTGAACAACACCGCGAGGCAAGACAAGGGGCGAAAAGACGCACTAATACTCCGCGCTACTTCCCTGGCGAGGAGGAATGTATTGCGCGCCGAGACGGTCGGGGTCGTAGTGGTTCTCCGTTTGAGGCGGAGGTACGGGTTGAGAGTACTCTTGATTCATAGGGGAGATCTCTCTCGCATGGGAGCGCGGGATCTGGCTTACATCGTTGTATGGCGAGGGGTGGACGTAGCTGGGGTAGAACGGGGACGAGGGCGTGGGAGGGAGGGGCGGATGGTGTTGCTGGTCGTAAGCTGGCTCGTAGTAGTTATTGTATACGGGCGGCGGCTGCTGCTGCGGAGCGAAGTATGGGTCGGTCATCTTGTAGTTGGAAATCAACCAGGGAGGGTTCGAATGGTGCAGGATAGAGGCAGAAGATTCTGAAATCTGAGAGGAGGGTGAAGTGGCCGACTTTCTAGTTTTATCGACGTAGACATGAATTACACTATCAGCTTACATCTGTCGGCGATGACACGACAGAGAGCCAGCTGACAAGGCCGCACGCACGAGACGGCCTTGCAGCATCATTCCGGCCACATATCATGATCGCATCATGCCTCAAGGGGGTACTACCCTACGTGATATCATACACCATCCCATTCAAACACAATACGCAAGTGAACATCTCTTCATAAAAGTAAACAAGAATAAATCACAGGATGGTCTACACCACCTGGAGGGGGTATCCCAGCAGCCGAAAATCGGCTGCAAAGAAGAAAAAACAAGAAATAATCTGTCATCAACTCCGAGACTGAGTCACAAAAAAGAGAAAAAAAAAAAAAAAAAGGAAAGGCGAAGACAAAGGGAAATCAGAACCATACGACCCTGTAGTCTGCGGACTGCTCTGCTCCCGAATCACAAGGGTGCACTCACGGAGCGGCAAACTAACCACCATTATAGCCATCCCATGTGTCCAGCACATAGTGGGCTCCGGGTCATGGTGAATCTACTCCATCTAAGGCGAACTTGAGTTCCTTGATGAAGAAGCATCCACTCTTCACGAGGCATCAAGCCTGAACCAGGTATCGGCTCTACTTACTGGTCGACTCCCGTACTCTGCGACCAACCCATTCAGCCAGCATGGAATCCAGCTGGCTGTTCATCTCTCTCAGTCTCTTGCTCTCTTCCTTGAAAAGGCAACCAGTGATCGGGTGATCAGGGCCAGCAGGCGGGATGTTCGAGTTGTCGTGTACAATGATGAACAAATCGCGGATGTCATTGTCGTCATCCAGGTAGGACCGCAAGCTCGCATCGCTCCACGTAGGAGTAGGCGCAGATGCGACACTGAATGAGGAGCGAGCGTCAATGCCTCTGCTGTCGCGATGGCTCGTAACAGGAGACATAGGCGGCGAAACCGAGACAATGGAGTGTCGCGCCGGGTTGGAGAAATCCGTCCCGGACCCGGGCGCGAGAGGCGAGACCGGGGGCTCCTCCATCGATTCACGGCCAGGAGATTCGAATCGCTGGCTTTGATATTCCAGCTGTCTAGGTTCAAACCTCTGCGGTGGCGATGCCACTGAACGCTGCTGCGGATAGTAGACACCCTCAGACGCGTCTTGCCAGTCGCCATGCGACTCGACTGGTGATGTTGTTTGATTCTGGGGTTCAGGTTGAGAAGGTGCCATCTTCTTCGCAGGGCTCGGTACACGAGCTGTAGATTCAATGGCCTCCTGGCTATCATCAAAGGGTCCCAATGGGGGTGACGAGGGAATATCGTCCGCCTCTTCAGACGTGACCTGTCGAATTGTCTGGTCCGTCTTGCTGCTCATCGCGGACTTGATGCTTCTATCGATACCAGCAGGCTCCTGTTCCCGAGGAAATTCCTGCTTCGTCGGAGAGAGTGCCACCGGAGGTTGTTTCTGTAGCTTGGTGGTCTGTCTCTGCCCCACCAACTGCTTGGGGGATCGAGCCTCAGGTGAAACAGGAGAGGGCACCGATTCCAGAGACGTTTTCGGCTGGGGTGAAGACCGGGAGAACTCATTCGAGTTCTTCTCTGCTTCGTCTGGATCATCCTCGTGGGATTTAGTCTTCTTATCTTTCCTTTTGAAAAGACCACTGAGCATTCCCGACTTCTTGTCTCTGCGCTTTTTGTCCTCCTTGCTTTTGTCAATCGCACTGAGTGTCTTGTCGATGTTCTCCATGCTACCGCGACTCTGCTGCAGGTCAATATCTGTTAATTGTGATTGAATCAGATTACTAACTTCACTCGCGTCGCTGGAGAGCGTCCCACTGCCGACCTCGTCTCGAAGAAGATTGGGTGTCAGGGAGATCTTTTTAGTCTCCACGGTATCGTCTCTGAAGAAGGAATCGGTGTTGCGTACGGTGCCGTTTCGCGATCGGCTCACATTGTTATCGGCTAGATTCGCGTTAGCACTTGTCGCAGGGCTCGGACGGAGAAAACTCACGTTCAGGCTCAAATAGCTCCTGGCTAGAACGTTGCTTGACCGGACTGCTACCGGCCGACTCCTCGGTTTCATCAATGCCAACTTCTTCACCTCCTTTTTCGCGTTGCGCTTTGGTCCTCAATGGCTGAACAACAATATCATCGTTTTGGCCATCGTGCGCATCATCCGCCTCCGCGCGCGTACCATCCTCCTCGTCGAAAGACGCCGCGTCGTCCAGATCTTCGTCGCTAGAGTACTCAATGTCGGACGCTTCAATATACGTAGGAGGAGCAAATTGGACGTTCTTGGTGGTTCGGCGGCGCACCGCTCTCATCAGCGGGTTCTTGGATTTCTCTGAATTGTCTCCTAGCATGGTTGCAGAGAGCTATCGCGCGATGAATCAGTATTTTGCCATAGTTCGGAAGACTGACCCACTCACATCCACGTTCCGGTGCTTGTTCAATCTAGCCAATCGCTCGGTCGGAGTTTCAATATGCTCCGCGGGCAGATACCCTACTCCTGTTAGCTTTAATCTAGACAAACCAGCAGACGACCTACCAATACTGCCATCTTTGACAATCCGAACGAGCCACCAGTAGCTGTTGCTGTCATCCAACAGCACCATGGTGTCGCCCTTGGAGGCGTTGGCCTGTCCGTCCACGGTTGCATAGAAGTTGTGAAGCGCGTAGACGAATTCAAAGTCGATGTCCTCTAGGGTTCCATTAGTTTACATCGTGGGTGATACGTGGAAAGACACGCCGTGTCCGATCGCTGAGACGCATGCTGGGTAACATCGCAGCGGTTTGCCACCCAGTATCACAGCATGAACAAACATACCGTCGTCAATCGATGGCGAGCTCGAAATCTTGTCCATCATGTCGTCATCTAGCATATCATCGCTTTCTCCATCAGCCAGATCGCCCTCTTCATGTTCTCCGGTGAGATCTCCGTGATGATCTATATCCTCAATCTCGTCGTCATCATCGTCATCGTAGATATCGATTCCGTCGGCGCGGTCGTCACTGGAGTTTGCGTCGTTGGCGCTGGGACCATGCATGATTTCAGCTTTGGTCTCCTGGTCGGCCTGGCGAAGCGCTTGTTCCTGGTGGGGGGCAATGCCCGTGGGGTTCGCGGGCTGCCTGGTATGGTCCTTGGCAGAAGGGGCATGTTGGCCCTGGAGGTCCATGGTATCTGTCATCATACATTTGCTGATCAGCGCGATGGCCACATGACTGGCTCTAGTTGCACATACCAGCCCGCACAATCCGAGGCCTCGTCATCTTGAAAATATTTCGTGTTCGCGAAGTTATTGGTCGAGCTGGAAGTTATATCGCTTTTTTGGGAGGTATTGCGGCGAAAGAAGGACTTTAGATATCAAAACCATTGAAACCAGATGGTAAAGGTATATCGGCACTGCACAGCGTCCCGGAGCGGCTCGAAAAGAAAGTGGTTTCTGGTAAACCCAAAGAATTGAGATAGCAAAAAGTGAAAAATGAACGAAGTCGACGGCCACGAGGGAGGAACGGCGGGGGTGGGTACTTCAAGTCCGACCAAGGGGGGGCGTAAGAGAGGGGAGGGAGAGGAGTCCGTCGGGCAAACAAGAGACAATCAGGGAACGACTTCCAGAGCAGATCAAACAACAAAACAAAACAATAACAAATTTAAGAAAAGAAGGGCAAACAACAATTAGCCAGAACGCCAATGTTGGAGTGGAGAAACAAGAAGCAGAAGGGAAATTAGGTAGCAGAGGAAAGCCAAGTGTAGGCCCAACTACTGCATCTGCAACTGCAACTGCATGGAACGAGGAGGTTCCCCGGACTGAATTGAAGGAAGCTCGAATAGGGGAGGATTGCAGCGCCCAGCTCCAAAACAGGCGCCCCTTGCGCGCGCTTACCCACTGGGCCATTTCTGGACCCCGTGCCTGGACGATTGCCTAGTCAGTCAAAATTCAGGGCTCAGGGCCTAGGGTGAGGGCCACTATCTTCAGGTGATATGGCAGTGAACCAGTGGAAGCAGTCGATCCCTCCGTCATTTCAGAAGTCAGTGACCAGTGGGCTGTCAGACAATCCACCTCTCCTCCGTCATCACCCGAGGATTCCCCCACTCACTTCCCTTTCCATCCCTTCTTCTCCCGATCTCTTCCACTTCTTCCCTTCTTTCTTTCTTTTCCATTCATCATCCATCGTCAATCCTCAGTTTGTCAATGGGCCTCCCTCCTGCTGCTGCAGAAGGATCACTTTTTTTTTTGGCCTGGATCAGCTCACCCACTGACGCTGATGCGCCTTAGTGCACAGAGTCGTTGCTCTGAGTAGTTAGGTAATCTCATTCTCATTGAGGTTAACTCTTCCTATTGGATCGGGACTCTCCGATAACTAATTGACTGTAACTTACCACTTCTTTACTCCTCTTTTTGTCCTCCTCCTCCTCCTCCTCCTCCTCCACCGAACCGCTCGATAAGATCCCACCTCTCCCCACTTCGTCTCATTTCTTTCTCCTCTTTCATGCTTCGACTTTCCCAAACTTCCTTCACATCATTCTCTTCTAGAGATAGAAACTCTTCTCTTCAACCTCTTAACTCTTCTCTTCAACCTCTTCCTTTGATTCTTATCTTCTTTTCATAGAATCTTCCCGCACTCCTTGCGTGTGCGAAGGGGCATGGCTCAGACGGGAAGACCCAACACACTGGCAGGGTTGAAGCTTGAGACGTCTTTTCAACATCCACCTCGACCCCGATGGCGGGGTGAGGTTGAAGGCGGAGGAGCGACGGATGGCGATCGTACAAACATCTTTCACGATTATCACCCACCCCGTGGCGGTACTGATCAAGACAGCAGTATTCTGAGTGGCTTGCACTCGGCGACACCTCCTATCTCCGTTCCGCGCCATCATGACCTTCACCAGCAAGACGATGAAAATGTCAGCTATCCTCACAAACCAGAGGACGTGCAGGCCTCCCCGCTGGACAGCTTCTTGCAGGAACGCCGCCCGTCCATCAGCTTTGACCCCATCGTGGCCCTGGACTCGGGTCGACGCCTGCCACTCGAAGAGCCTCTGGCCGGCCGGCCTCAGAAGTTTCAGTCGCGAAGCTCGAGCTTGAGGAACACCCTACGGCAAGACGACGGGCCCGACGACAACGACCGTCAGTCCGATCTCAGCTTCAGTCCTGAAAGGCAGCGGCGCCATCGGCCCATCCCTACCGGCTCTTCGCGCGGTAGCTTTCCGGAAGAAGAGGAAAGCGCCGTGGCTTCAGAGATCGAGCATCCAACCTCTCTCACATCGAGATCGACTGCTTCCCCAGTGACGGAAGAGATTCGAACTCCATCGGAGGGTTCGAGGATACTCTCCTCGCCCATCTGCATGGCATCACCTGTCCAGGCCTTTGCCTCGCTTGACGATCGCAGCTCATGGTCGGGCAGTGTTGTGACTCCATTTGGAAGCAAGGCGCGAGGGCTCCGTCTTTCGACCCGTCAACGGTCGCGTAGATCCACCGCCTCCAGCGGCAAGTCTCCTGCCAGCATGTTTCTCTCCATGTGGAGCGCCGGTGGTGAGGAGCCCGCACCGCAACCTGATGATGAAGGCCAGATGGTTGGCACGGACTATGTCCTTGGTAAACAAATTGGCTTTGGAGGGTTCAGTACAGTCAAGGAAGCGTATAAGGTCGAAGAGAACGGCAAGACCAAACATCTTGCTGTCAAGATCGTCAAAAAACAGGTGTCGGGCAAGAGTGAAAAGGAAAATGATGAGGTGCAAGCAGAGTTCGACCACGAAGTGCGGGTCTGGCGCTACCTCAGCCACCCCAACGTTTTGACCTTGGATGCTGTGTACGAGACCGACTTTGCTACGTTTTGTTTTACCAAGCTCGCGATTGGTGGTACTCTTTTTGATCTCGTGCGCCAGAATCGAGGCGGACTGGATCTCAAACTTGCGAAAAAGTACTCATATCAGCTTGCTTGCGCACTGCGATATCTGCACGAAGACGCTCGGGTCGTTCATAGGGATATCAAACTAGAGAACTGCTTGCTGGACCCCACCGTCTCTCCTGATGGAACCGAGATCTCCACACTGGTTCTCTGTGACTTTGGCATGGCCGAGTGGATGAGCACAGACAACGACGGTGCGTCTCCTGATCCGTACGACAATGTGGCGGATCGTCCACCTCCAAAGAATATCGGACCAGCCGGGTCCAGCACCAGCGTCGCGGGAAGTCTTGAGTATGCTTCGCCAGAGCTGCTTCTCTCCACCAATGGCGTCATCCACCCTTCGGTCGATCTGTGGGCGTTCGGGGTCATCGTGTACGCTGTTATTGTTGGCTCCCGCCCGTTCCAGGACCCATTCGCACCGCGGATCCAGAACAATATTCTTAACGGAAACTGGAACCACCACGCCGTCCTGGGCGACGATGAGATGGATGCTGAGACTCGGCAGGAGCGGGAGGATGCGCTCGAGGTGATCACCGGATGTTTGCAAATGAACCCCAACAAACGGTGGACCATCCGGGATGTACTTTGCTCGCGGTGGATGCGGGAGTTCTCTCACAACGCTGACGGCAGCCCGACCGAGTCAATCTGGAAACTCTGAGTGCGGGGCCGCAGCAAGCCTGTTCAACATAATGGGTGTTATACTTATGACTGTTAGATGACCACGACTAGCGCTTTGTTTCATATGTGCTAGTTCTACATCCTTGATACCCTCTTTCATGATCACAGCGGGTTACGATATATTTTGTTTCGAGCGCGTTTCGGTATACCTTTTTGTTACTATGGGGAAATACACAATTTGCAAGGGTATGGCATGGCGTTTTTGGGTTCTGCTTTGCGTGTATCGATATCCGGATGGTTTATTCCTTTCCTTGTCACTTCATGGCGCGACCTAGTGGTACCTGTGACTGGGACCTTGTTAATGAGGGGAGAATGGACGGAAAGTCTGAAGACACGATATCGAGATTGAAGAATCCTTTTAGGTTGTTATGATCTCAGTGCTGTCCTGTGATGATGAACCAGTGTAGTCACAACTTGCTACAATTTGTGGTAACTACTATGCCCGTAAAACCACTTGTAGATTAATAGGCAGTAACACTGCACCAGAAAATAACTTATCACCAGTACGTGAAACAAAAAAGAAACAATGCATATCCACGATACCATAACATAACATATTTATACAAGTACATTTCAACAAGAAAGAGATAACACTCTACACTGGTGACCTCGGCCCATGACCACTTTCTCCATCATGAACAAACTCAGCATCAACCCAGAACCCCGCTTGCCACGCCCGTCGACCGACATCAAAACATCAACCACCTTCCACCTACCATTCAGACACCAACAACAACATTTTCTTACCAGAGCCTATTCTCCGGCAACACCTTCTCCTTCGTCTGCCCGGCCGCAGTCTTCCGCTCCATCGGCGACCGGAAGAACAAACTCGGGCCTTCCAGGGGCTTGAGCAAGTGGCTCAGATACCCGCGGTGGGCGGGGTCACGGTAGTACTCGATATCGCGACGCTTGGTGGGATCGGGTAACCGGTAGGTGAAGCCCATGGCACGCATGACCTCGCTCTCGATGAGCTCGCCAGCGGCCTCGGAGGCCACGCCGCCGGCGGCGCCCTTCTCGGCGGCGAGCAGGGCGGCGGGTCCGTTGCGCTGCGTCCAGGCCGTCGACACGAAGGGGTGCATCTGGCGCTTGAGGATGCGGGCGATGGCGCTGCGCGTGTAGTAGCGGGTGGTCACGGTGCCGCCGGCAGCTTCGACGGCGGCGATGGCGGAGGCGGAGGCGCGCGAGACGACGATGTGGATGGGTTGTTTGAGGGGGTTGGTGCCTGTTGTGTTGGTGGTTTGGTCTGCGGGAAGGGAGGAGGCGGAGGAGGAGGCGGTGGTGGTGGTGGTAGTGGTGGTAGTGGTGGTAGTGGTTTCAGTAGAGGTGGCCGGGGCAAGGGCGACCTTCCCCTTCTCATCCTTGGGGACGCCGCGGCCCAGCAGCTTGACGCCTTCTTTGGTTTGGTGGATGCAGCGCGATTCGTACAGCTCGCGGATGGTGATGGGGCGGGCAGGGTCAATGCGGCCTTGGTCGATCCAATCTTGGATGCGATTGAGGTTGATGGGGGCTAGGTCGATGGAGTGGCTGCGTTTTTGAAGGAGTCAGTGGTTCGATGCTGGGAGGATGTTATTCAGGGACTTGAGGGGATTGGGGCGCGGTGGTTCTCGTTTGGAGGAGGACTAGCTGGAACTCCTCTGCCCGCAGCGTTTGACTCCAAATTGGCAAGACAGACGTTCTCCCGACACTGCACTGCAATGCCACATCGCAGCCACGAAGACCATCTCTCATCTTTCCATCGCAAGTCCACTTTCAATCCCAGCAACGAAGCCTCCAATCCCAGTTGGGAGACCCCGACAAAACAGAGAACCCCGATCCCAACCCCCCTGTTTCCCATTGCACAGAACGGAAGAGCAAGCATACATGTTGGTAAATCCCCTCTCACCATGCACGACAATCTCTGGCGTCTGACCACCGTTGAACCCCGCGGGGACCTTGCCATGCTGCTTCTGACCCTTGTGACCGCGACCGGAGGTCTTACCCTTGCCCGAGGCCGGACCGCGACCGCGCCGGATGCGCTTGTGGTAGGCCCCCGGGTTATCGGACAACGAGGCTAGAATGTGCGCGTTGCGGGACTGTTGGAATAATCCGCCTCCCAGGAGAAATGTCAAAGGGTGCGTCGCAGCGGAAGTGCTCGTGCTGCTGGCGGTAGCGGCTGTCGAGGACGCGAGCGACGCCAACGTCCGGAGCGGGAGGATCTGGAGCCGGGGAGGCATCTTGGGCCAAAGTGAGTTGGACTTGTTGTGGTTTGGTGTCGAGGATAAATGGAAGTGAACGGTGGTTAGAATGAGGTTGTTTGTCCCGGCTGCCGGACAGGATCTTTCTTTCCGTTGGCGGTGGATGGAGAGTTTTGTTGTGGCCTGAGGCAGCAAGGAGATTGTAAGTGACTCCGGGCTTCGGAATGAAGTCGGGCCGGGCGGGCTGTTTGCGTGGGACATGATTGGTTTGCATCCTTGGGTGCTTTCTATAGGAGGTAGGCATTTGATGATTGTTATTGCCAGTTTGCACTTCACTGTTGCTACCTCAATTCTTACCCAGAGTCATCAACGCAAACCACCACATACACGGCACCTAGCTTACTCATGCACAAAAAAAATCTATATGTAATGTGAATTTTAATTTGAAGGGTCTTAAAACCTGACCCAATTCCTCATCTCTGAGGCTAGCTACCTGCCACGTACAAGAAAACGCCCTCCTAATGCTAATGCTGTCCCTCATGTGATACATATCCGTGAAAAAAAAAAAAAAAAAAAAACAGCGCCATATCCATGCAAAAGTGAAAAAAAAGCAAGCCACTCCCAAGTTTCCCCTTCCTGTAGTCCAGTGTAGATGCAAAAATTGGTCTTTCAAGTGAACTGAACCCCGAATTCTATCAGTGGTGTAAACACACACAGGAGAAAAAAAGCAAACGCCGCGATTTCATGCCCGGTCATGATGAAAAGAAGAGAGAAGAAATCTGTACAAGAATACGAAGGGGAGAAGAGTGGGGACGGAAGAAGTTGTCGACACAAAAAGGTAAAAGAAAAAGTGAATGTCGGATCTTCTCATATGCATCGTGTCGAGTGTCAAAGTCGTGAAGCGGCGTTCAGAGATAAAAAGACTTTTTGTCTATTCATGAAAAGTTGAAGCTGGTGTGGAACATGGGCTGAGCAATGGGCCCGGTAGGCCAGGCTTCGTGATGAAGGTATGGCAGCACGCCCGTCTTGCGTTCCGCAGCTGTCTTTCCCAGAGGTTGGTAGTGCATGTGATCGAAGGGGACGCTGCGCTGCTGCTGAAGAGAAGTGGAGGGAGGTGGAATAAGCAGAGTGTTGACACTGCGAACGGGTCGGTACGGTGAATTGCGGTTGGCGAGGAAAAAGGATGGTGACAGATGTGTCTGAGGGGTGACGGAGTAGGCGGACACGGCGGGGGAGATGGTGGCTGATGAAATCGCAAAGGGACTGTTGTGGTGTCTGCTAGGGTCGGGGAGTGAGGCGTACAGACCACTGTTTAGAGGAGGAACGGTAGGAGCCACAGTCGTGGTGGTGGGCATCTGCTGTGAAATCCAGGTATTGGGAGGCGGGTAGACCGGCGGCATCACACGGCTGGTGGAAGGTAATTGAGGCACTGAAGAGACGGCAGGAGGCATAGCCGGGGCCATGGTGAGAGAAGGGAAGTTGGGCCGGGGAAGACGAGAGACGGCGTCGGGCATGGGCATGGGAGGGATGTGGGCAGGCACCGATGTTGATGCTGATGCTGCTGTCGATGTCATAACAAGCGGCAAGGCGGGGATGTTGGTCAGGGCGGAGGACGATGGCAGATTCGGCACCATGGCGGCAGTATTTCTCTTGGACGGAAGCTCCTCCACCGCCTCGTCGCGGCTCCGTTTGCGCGGGTTTTGGTGACTGCTAGCCAGTGGCATGTCACTGGGCGGTAGCTGGCACACTCCCCCGGCATAAGACACTGCGTTCAATGGCAGTGGCCAGATGTAGGAGCGCAAAGAATCCGTCGCAGGGGGCGATGGCAACTTTGAAGGCGAGCACAGCGCTGCGCGGGGAATGGGGCCCAGATTGGGGGAAACTCGGAGCGCGGTAGGAGCAGCCGGTCTATCACTCTTTTCCACAACCCGAGGGGCTTTATTGAAGTAATCCGCGAAAAGACCCAGTTTGACATGCCAATCACCCCATTCCTCTTTTGACACGAACAGATTGTAGCGGATGTTGCTCAAAAATTCGACTTCCATGATATGGATTTCTTGTACCGTGATACCCGAGACCTCAGCCCATGTCTTGTTGGTGTACGTGTTGTCATCGAGAACTGGAAAGGATATATTAGCCTCATTTTTCACCCAACAAGATTATTTCTGGACCGGACCACCTACATTTGTTACCCAGCATGAGTGCAATGGTCATCAACCTGTACTCGCTACCCTTCTTCCCTCGCACCCCGGGATTGAACTTCTTGAGGCGGTAAACGAACATGAGAGCCAGCAAGACCACATTCTGGCTCACCTGGGTCGTGGAGAGAATGTTAGTCACCCATTTTTGGAAGCCCATCGTCGGCATCGTCTCAGGGGCAAGAGGACCGGCCGAGGGCGAACGGTCCTCCACCGCCTTAAGCTGGGCTGCACTCTCGAACCAAAAGAGACATGTCATCTACTCGCGCCATTAGCATCTCCGGCCGAAAGGAGTCAGAGATCCTCTTTCCGGAAAAAGAGACCACTCACCTGTGCAGCGAACTCGGCTAGACTCCCCTTGCTATTGTTGATCGTCGATGGGATTTGCAGATACGAGGCTGCAGAATTGGTACTGCTCTTCTTCTGGCTGTCCTGCTCGCGGGTCGAATTCTCCTTAGCCGGTGGCTGATAGTATGGCTTGGATGCAGGGATCATGGTAGTCGCTCCATCGTAGTCCCTGCGCGAATAATCGGAGACTTTGGCGTACGGAGGCAAGGTGACTCCATCTAGCTTCGATCCATAGGCGGACGACGGAATGACGTTATAGGTAGCAATTCCGTTCATATCGCTGGGAGGCGTTGGAAGACCGTCCCGGAAGGGAACAGTCCAATGGTCCGAATTGTGTGTCACCGGCTCGTAGGATCGCTTTCTTGCACTGTCCGTCCGCGAGTAGTGGGCGATGGTGGGTGTGACTGGGTGTAGTGTGGGGAGATGAGGCTGCGGCGGGAGTACTGGGAGAGACATATGGCAGGACAGTCGAGGTTCAATAACACTTGCGAGAAGAGCCGGGGAGTAGAGAGCCAGAACGCCGAGATATCTGAAACACTGTGCTCACTGAACTCTCATTGGGATTGTCCTTGACTAGGTCGAAATTAGGCTGTGATTGTTGTTTAATCCACCCAGCTCTTCCGAAGTCCGGTGGTGCGTAAAAAGAAAGCGAAAGGTATGCAATGGCTGGCAACAACGGTCGTCCAAGGTGATCAATCTGTATCCTTCAAGTTGAATGGGAAATTCGCCGGAGGTTTGGTTGGCTCGAGAACCGCGAATATCAAAAGTCGCGCGGGGAGGAGGAAATTGGTAGGATAGCAACAGTAGCGGATCCGGTGAATGTTGCCCGCGGCGAAGGAATGAAGGCACTGAAGGGGGTGGAAATCTTGAGAAAGCAGAATCAAGGATAGACAAATATCACATAGTATATTAGTAGTATGTATGGCCAGGCAGTAGTAGCGATAACTTGATAGATTGAATGTAGAAGTGGCAGTGATGAAAAATATATGGAAGGAAAGGTTCAGGTCCTAGATCCTGCAAGCACAACCCAGTTATGATTCCGAACTATATCCAAGAAACTTGAAGACGCGGCAATGATATGAGAACTAAAGAGTAGTCAAAGGAGATAATCTTATAAAAAGTGGTTGAAACCTCCAATGGACTGGAGTGAACCATATAGGAGATTGAAATAAATTGGATAAGGCAGTATGGATTCAGAAAAATAATAAAAAAGGGAAATAAAATAAAAAGAAAATAGGTTAGAAAATATAGATTGGAAAATTATTTAAAAAAAAGTAAAAGAAAGGAAAACTAATAATGAAGGATGAGGTCAAGACATCATCCTCCATCCAGCAAAATAACTAATCAACTTCATAGCGAACTCCGCTAGAGGAGCCAGGGTAGGTTAGTTTCTTCGTCCGGAGAAAGTGCTGTGTCCATACAGGAGAGACAAAGTTTGACCCGGACGCAGGTCCAGAGGGTTGATCCTCCCTTCTGGCCTCGTTTGGGTCGGGTCCCGTTTGGTTGACCAGGTTTGATTGTCTCTGCTTTGTCTTGAAGAGAATGAAATACCGGTTGATGTCAGAGCCACGGGGGGAAAGAGAGGGAGGGGGAGGAGAGATGGGGGGG